>NW_024426119.1:18985365-19080417 GCF_017311325.1 Ursus maritimus
GGGCAGTAAGTATAGATATGAATTAGACACAGTTGGTTTTCACTGGTCTTCCAGTCTAGTAGGATAGAGAGATATGTCAATATCACATAAACAAAGGGCAGTAAGTATAGATATGAATTAGACACAGTTGGTTTTCACTGGTCTTCCAGTCTAGTAGGATAGAGAGATATGTCAATATCACATAAACAAAGGGCAGTAAGTATAGATATGAATTAGACACAGTTGGTTTTCACTGGGCTTCCAGTCTAGTAGGATAGAGAGATATGGCAATATCACATAAACAAAGGGCAACAAAATGTCATGGATGCTACTGAAGCATCTGTATAATATACAATGAGGATGAAATAGGGATAGATTCATTATTTTATTATTAGGAAATGGGGGAGCATCATTTGCATTCCTTGTAAGGTCTTATGCTGAGTAGCAGACATATGAACAAAAATGCATTCTTCATGAAGGAGGACTTGTATTATCCATACATTGGTTGAACACTACCCCAAATATTTATGGACTATTCGCCTTAAGTCAAGAAATCCTTGATGGTCAAGAATTTATTTGACTGAATGATAAGATAAAAAGGGAGGTCAATTATGGAAGACTCAAAAGAGGAGGAGATTCTTCTTGCCAAAATAAAAGAAAATAGGAAAATAAAAAAGTATTGAAAATTTAAGGAAGTCTATATCAATATTAAATATTTACCTGGTAAAGGCTAAAAGGTTTCTGTACTCTGGTCTATACTATGGTATTTCTGGCAGTAGAAAAAAACAGAATGTATGAATTGGGAGGATTTGAAGTAGGAAGGAGATTTTTACTGTATACATTGGAATCTCTTTCACTTATTTCCCTATATATATGTGTTACTTTTTAAAATTAAAAGCAAAAACTAATTTAAGTAGTTGATGGAAGAGCTCAGTGGTGGAATGCTATTGTCAGAAGACTATTTTTAGTTCTGAAATAGAGAGAAATTCGTCAACTTAGTCTTCCTGAGCTCCAACAGTACTTCTAGTTCTTTGTGGAGCCTCCAGTGAACCAGATAGAGTTCACCAATGCTTCCTTGACTCTGTTGGTTTCTGCACATTAGATAAAACAGCTACCTTTTCCAGTGTTGTCAGACTTGTCTCGTGTAGGAGTGGATTTTGTCCATCAGCCTGGCCCAAGTTGCTTGCTGTTAAAGGTGACTGTCTTTGTTTTTAATGGTTCCCAGTAGTTGAGAGTGTGCCAAGATCATTAGTGTCCCAAAGTGGGGAGGATTGAGTCAGCATCTAGATGCAGGCTGAGTAGGAGCTGGACTCTCAGGCAACATCTGGGAAAGTAGTCAATCCCAGGGAGAACTTGGGAGATACTTCCTCTGTACTAAGCCTGTATGTATAGCTGTATGTATAGTTGTGGAGAGTGCTCCTGTGCCTATTAAAAACCACTTCTCTGCTATAATCTTGCAGGACTCATGAATGCAAGCCCCATTGGAGATCAGAGTTACTTGATTTGGGGGCTTACCTGTCCCTTGAATGGCAGTTGTAAAAGTTGAAATGCTAGATGCGTACACAAGCTCCTTCCAAGGAGATGCTGGTGATTCGATTTTATTGTTGGAGTGAGTTTGAGAAAAAAGGCAGGGGAAGTGCTTACTAGCTTCTCTGGGTCTTGAGGAGGATCACAATCAGCACATAGATGAGTGCTAATTAGAAGCTGGACCCTCAGACATCAGCTTGAAACGTATGTAGTAGCTTGTAAAGCATGCAGTCAAACTCCTTCTAGGGAAAGACTGGGAGATGGGCTTTTTTTGCCTGCTTTTTCTTTTTGGGACCTGAGGTGATAGGCAAGATGAGGACTTGTGCCCCTGTTAAGACCTGCTTCTTTGTTTGCTGTAGTCCTGTGAGGCTCATGAATGCAAGCCCTTTGGGCTTTCAGAGCTAGGTGATTTGAGGGTCCCATTGCTTGGTTGGGGGCCTTAAAAAATTGGGGAACCAGTTTTGTGGTGCAAATCCTTTGTTCCTCAGGGAGAAATTGGGAGCTGGGCATTCCCTCCTGACCATATGGCACTGTTCTGGGGGTGGGGTTTATGAGGAAAGTGACTTTGCCTTTCCTACCCATTTTGATGTGTGTTGTCTCAGTCCACTGATGTGTAGGAATCACTCAGTTTCTGGATTTATATCAGAGGGAATTACTTCATGTGTAGTTGCACGTTCAGTGTGTTCACGGGAGGAGGAAAATTCAGGAGCCTCCTATGTCACCAACTTGGTCCCTGAATCTCAATTCATTTGAGTCTTTTTAAGATACCCATGGATTCACTAAATACTTATGATTGATTAAACCATGAACACCTGTGACTCAGATTGCTTTTGCCTTTCATTAATGGAGGAGATACTTGGTCAATCCTCCTGGTACTTAGTAGCTCTCTTAAGCTGAGTGGAGCAGTATACACAGGTGGCTTAGGGACCTTTATAATGGGAAGAGGGCTTTCCTGATCCTCCAGGTATAATTCATGCTCCCAAATCCCTATCTATCTATCTATCTATCTATCTATCTACCTACCTATTGATCATCTTTCTACCTACCTACCTATCATAAGGAAATGTGTTAGACTCTGAAACAGGTAGGTCTGGATGAATCAAATTTCTGAAGTAAGTTTTAATTGACTTATATGATTTTTTTAATTTTTTATTAACTCTGAAAAAATACAGTCAGTTAGAATTGCTACCTATCAAGTACAGGCATGTCTGATTTTAAACGAGATGATGAATATCAGATGTGTAGCACAGTGTAGAGGCACTAAGTAAACTCTAATGTTTTGGCAGGGAATTTTTAAAAAGACTTTATTTATTTGAGAGAGAGAGAGAGGAGAAGTAGTGGGGAGGGTGAGGGAGAGGGAGAGAATCTGCAGCAGACTGTGCTGATCACAGAGCCTGCCATGGGGCTCAATCTCACAATCCTGAGATCATGACTTGAGCTGAAACCATGAGTCAGAAGTTTAACTGACTGAGTCACCCAAGTGCCCCCTGGAAGGGAATTTTTAAATAAGGATGTTAGGAAAATAACAAAATAATTTTTGGAAAATTAGTATTATGAAATCAAAATGTAAAAATTATAACATGTACAGATATTCAACGAATTGAAGTAGATAAATAGTGAGTTCTGTTATTAGTTTTCAATCTCTCTTCCTTACAGACTGGAAACATCTGGAAAGAGTAAAGGTAAAGCAGTAGTTCTGTTTTGCCCGGCATTATTCTTCCTTTATGTTGTCAGAATCCCTTCAGACAATATGCTAGTGCTTTTTCTTTCCTAATTATCTTATGCAAAATACTAATAGCCTGTTTTACTACTGAATAGAGATGACCACTAAGAACCATAGATGTGACCCAGCAGTGTTGGATAGCTGAAAAGATGTTCCATTGATTTCCAAATAAGAAAATAAAATCACAAAATTGAAATCAATATATATTTAATTAAATGTTTACAAAATATAACATTTTGTCAGCTAGTCAATAGCAATGCAACACAAGAATCTAAAGTTACATAAATATTATCTTCCATGAGGGGTATGGGCACACTTTAATATAGTCTATTTACCATGAGTTGGGGCTATAACACATGAAATTGAGGAGGATGTACGAATGGCCACTAAGCACATGAAAAGATAGATGGTCAGCATTATTACCATCAGTGAAGTACAATTTAAAACCACGAGGAGATATTATTTCATATCCACTAGGAGGTCTAGAATAAAAACATTATAACAAGTGTTAGTGAGGTTTGGAGAAATCAAAAGTCTCCTCATATGCTGCTGGTAGAATTTTAAGATGGGGCATTCACTTTGGAAAACAGTCTGTCCGTGAAATTGCTAGATCATATGATAACTTTATGTTTAGCCTTTTGAGGAACTGACAGACTATTTTCCAAAGGGAATGCTCCAACGGGTATTAAGGAGGGCATGTGTTGTGATGTGCACTGGGTGTAATATGTAACTAATGAATCATTGAACACTACATCAAAAACTTATGATGTACTATACAGTGGCTAACTGAACATAATAAAAAAATAAAGAATAAAAGTAACTGACATTTTTTGAAAAAAAATGTTGCATATAAATGTTGATAAAAGTATCTTTCATAATATCCCCAAAGTGGAAACAACCCAAAAGTCCTTCAGTGATGAATGGATAAATAAAATGTAGTATATCCACATAATGGAATACGATTTGATAGGTAAAAAGAAATGAAATACTTATGCATGCTAAAATATGGATGAACCTGGAAAATAATGTTAAGTGAACAGGAGCCCACATATTTTATGATTTCATTTATATGAAATATCAAAAATAGGCAAATCTGTAGAGACGGAAAGTAGATTAGTGGTTGCTGAGGGATAGGGAGGGGCAATAGAAGAGACTGTGAAAGGGTATGGGTTTGGGGGAGGAGTTAAGATGGCAGAGTAGTAGGGGGACCTATGCCTGCCCAGTCTCTTGAACATAGTTAGATAAATATAAAATCATTCTGAACACCCAGGAAATCAATCTGAGGACTGAGAGAACAAACTACAGAACTAGAGGTAGTAAAGAGGCCACATCATGGAAGGAAGGAGGTGCACAGACGTGATTTGGGGGAGAAAAGAATCACTGGTGCTGTGGATGGGAGGGAGCCCTGATCAGGGAGAGAGAGGAGAGAGAGAGAGAGAGAGAGAGAGAGAGACTGTGTGCACACACAGTGTGAAGGGCATTGAACGAGAAAAACTCTTCCCCAAAACCATTGACAGGGAAAACAAGAGAGGCTGATTATCACAAGGTTTTACAAGCAGCAGAGCTCTAAGGCTGAAGTTTTAGAAGCCCCTGCCATTGCCAGAGTGGAACTTGGCAGGTGTAGTGGTACTTCTGTAGAGAAGGAGGGTAGAGGCCTGGGAGCAGACAGTGTGGTCTGAGGATGGCCTGGGAGCAGACAGTGTGGTCTGAGGATCCCCTGGGTCACACTGAGAAAGACAGTTCCTCTTCTTGGAGTGCATTTAGGAGAGGTGGCACTGCCTCTCAGGGACAAAAGAGCCAGTGGGCACCATTGAGCTGCCCCATTCATTAGCATAGAAGCAGAGGCACCTGCTGAGGGCAGCTAACCTGGATGCCAGCTTTTTACTGCATTTTACTATACACTCCAAGCCCCTGCATGTTCATAAGACTGCCCTTCTGGGACAAACTGGCACTGGCTACAGTGCAATGAGACTCTCCCCTAGAATATCAGCATGTGTCCGTGCCACACGGGATCCCAAAACCCCATGGGTTTTGGAACCCAGCCAATGTGCCTGAGGTAAAACACAGGAGCACTGCACTGCAGGGTGGGCAAACAACTTGGACACACGGAGGGTAAAGGCAGGGATCTGATGGATGCCTGGGACACAGGAGAGGAGATCATTTGCTCATCTATGAGGGCTCCCTGATCAATGGCACAAACTCCCAGAGAGTGAGAACATGCCATTTTCCCCCCTGCTCATAAGCATGGATGGACTTCAATGAGTAGCGCAGTATCCACGGTGGAGGCCTGAGTTCCTTACACCAAGCCCCACCTCCTAGTTTCATTAATCTGTTCATCTAAGCAGAAAATCAACAAGGAAACAATGGCTTTGAATGATAACACTGGACCAGATGGACTTAACAGATTTACAGAACATTTCATCCTAAAGCAGCAGAGTATACATTCTTTTTGAGTGCATATAGAATATTCTCCAGAATATATCAAATATGTGGTCACAGTCAGGCTTCAACAAGTACAAAAAGACTGAGATAATACCATGCATATTTTCTGACCACAATGCTATGAAACTTGAAGTTAACCACAAGTAAAGATTTGGAAAGACCACAAATAGGTTAAGGAACATCCTACTAAAGAATGAAATTAAGTAAAGAGAAAGATATGTGGAAGCAAATGAAAATGAAAACATGACAGTCCAAAACTTTTGGGATGCAGCAAAAGTGGTCATATGAGGGAAGTATACAGCAATACAGACCTACCTTAAGAAGCAAGATAAGTCTCAAATACACAACCTAAACTTACACCTAAAATAGCTAGAAAAGGAGCAGCAAATAAAGCCTAACATCAGCAGAAGAAGGTAAATAATAAAGATTAGAGCAGAAATAAATGGTACAGAAACAAACAAAAACCAGTAGAACAGATTAATGAAACTAGGAACTCATTCTTTGAAAGAATTAATAAAATTGATAAATCCCTAGCCAGACTTATCAAAAAGAAAAGAGAAAGGAATCAAATAAATAAAATCATGAATGAAAGAGAAGAGATCACAATCAATACCACAGAAATACAAACAATTACAAAAGAATATTATGAAAAATTATATGCCCATGAATTGGGCAATGTGGAAGAAATGGATAAATTTGTAGAAACATATAAACTACCAAAACTGAAACAAGAAATAGAAAACTTGAACAGACCCATAACTAGCAAAGAAATTGAATCAGTAATCAAAAATCTCCCAAGAAACAAATGCCCAGGGCCAGATGACTTCCCAGGGGAATTCTACTAAACATTTAAAGAAGAGTTAATATCTACTCTTCTTAAACTGTTCCAGAAACTAGAAATAGAGGGAAAACTTCCAAAATCATTCTATGAGTCCAGCATTACCTTGATTCCAAAACCAGATGAAGACCCCACAAAAAAGGAGAATTGCGGGCCAATATCCCTGATGAACATGGATACAAAAATTCTCAACAAGATAACTAGCAAATTGAATCCAACAGTACATTAAAGGAAATATTCACCACAAACAAGTGGGATTTATTCCTGGGCTGCAAGGGTGGTTCAATATTTGCAAATCAATCAATGTGTTACACCATATTAATAAAAGAAAGGATAACAACCCTATGATTATCTCAAAAGATGCAGAAAAAACATTTGACAAAGTACAACATCCATTCCCGATAAAAACCTTCAACAAAGTAGGGATAGAGGAAACATACCTCAATATCAGGGAGGCCATATAGAAAAGACCCACAGCTAATATCATCCTCAATGATAGGATGAGAGCTTTTCTGTATGGTCAGGAACAAGACAGGGATGTCCATTCTCACCACTGTTATTTATTATTATTTTTTTCTTTAAAAAATTTTTTTATTATGTTATGTTAGTCACCATATAGTACATCATTAGTTTTTGATGTAGTGTTCCATGATTCATTGTTTGCATATAACACCGAGTGCTCCATGCAATACGTGCCCTCCTTAATACCCATCATCGGGCTAACCCATCCCCTCACCCCCCTCCCCTCTAAAACCTTCAGTTTGTTTCCCAGAATCCGTAGTCTCTCATGGTTTGTCTCCCCCTCTGATTTCCCCTCTTCATTTTTCCCTTCCTTCTCCTGATGTCCTCCATGCTATTCCTTATGTTCCACGAATAAGTGAAACCATATGATAATTGTCTTTCTCTGCTTGACTTATTTCACTTAGCATAATCTCCTCCAGTTCCATCCAGGTCGATGCAAATGGTGGGTATTCATCCTTTTTGATGGCTGAGTAATAGTCCATTGTATATATGGACCACATCTTCTTTATCCATTCATCTATTGAAGGGCATCTTGGCTCCTTCCACAGTTTGGCTATTGTGGACAATGCTGCTATGAACATTGGGATGCGTGTGGCACTTCTTTTCACTACATCTGTATCTTTGGGGTAAATACCCAGTAGTGCAATTGTTGGGTCACTGTTGTTATTTAACATAGTACTGGACATCCTAGCCTCAGTAATCAGACAACAAAAAGAAATAAAGGTATCCAAATCATCAAGGAAGAAGTCAAACTTTCACTGTTTGCAGGTGACATGATACTTTATGTAGAAAACCCTAAAGACTCCACCAAAAAATTGCTAGAACTGATATATGAATTCAGCAGAGTCACAGGAAATAAAATCAGTGGACAGAAATCTGTTGCATTTCTACACATGAATAATAAAGCAACAGAAAGACAAATCAAGGAATCAATCCCATTTGTAACTGCATCAAAACTGGTAAGATACCTAGGAATAAACCTATCCGAAGAGGTAAAAAATCTATACCTGAAAGGCAATTTATGATAAAGATACTACCCACCTTTCACCTCCATGTTTCACTGATTTCAGTTTCCTAAATATTTCACATTCTCTTCTACTTCAGGCCCTTGTACATGCTGTTCCCTCTGTTTGGAATTTCCTTAGTCATCTAGTATTTTTTTTTCTTAAGAGGATTCTTATATATCTCTCTGGATCCACCTCATGTCTCATATCCATTTGGAAGCTTGCCCGCTTTTCAAGTGTAGTTACATGCCCCTGTGTGAGTTCCCACACACCCTGAATGTATCTCTATCACAGCACTTATTAAATTGTATTGCACTGTCTGTGCACATCTGTTTCTTTGGTAGGCTGTGAGTTCTTTGATGACATGACCTCTGCCTTTCTCAACTCTATGCCCCCAGCACCTTATTTTCTACAAGGCTTCCAGGAGGGATTCACTGAGAGTGTGCTCAATGAATGAAGTATAGAAATCTTCTCTCTTGAATAGGAAATAGCATAGGACATTTCCAAACTTAGCCAAGATGAGGATTAATTCTGTGCCTTGAGCATCTCCTTAAACTATCATTTGGGTGCAAGACCCCCATGATATGATCCTATCATTTGGGTACAAGCCTTCTGATAAAAGTGATAGTTATATTTTAGGAGAAGAGGAGATAGCAAAGAACAAGAAATTTTCATGTAAAAGAACCAAGAGCTGCATATGGATTGATCTGGTTGAAGTATTTCAAAGGGAACAACACACACACAAATATACCACCAGGCTTTTCTTACATGGAGAGTAATTGGCATGTGGGAAGACACCAGGAAAGAACATTCATCTTCAGAATTTCATGTGTTTTTAAGGTTGTGTGTGACTTTTGAGGACGAAGTGGTATCATTTTGAACTATTCTCTGCTTCATAGAAATAGCTTTGTTGCAGAGAAATCCTATAACGGGATTGTACTAGTATCTCTAAAAAATTGAAAAATGTATTAAAAAATCATTTGTGGCCATAAGGAAATTGGTAATGCCTAACTATAGGAGGCAGCATGAATAGTGGAAAGGTCTCCCAGCTCAGCCTCTAACTAGATTTGTAATCTTAGGCAAGACTCTGAGACTCAATTTCATTGTCTACATGTAATAAAGAAGTTGGAGTAGGTCTAGAAACATACAGTGACTATATCCATTGGCTATTCAATGTGCGTGTGTGAGTTTCTGTAATGAAAAACAGTAGTCTCTGTGAGGCTCAAAGGGTTAAGTTTCTGTAAAAACAAAATAGAGTCAAAACTTATTAATTCAAAACTCAGTTATTTAAATTCCCAATAATGTGAGCATGAGGCAGTACTCAGAAGGATATCTACTTATTTGAGTTTCTAAACATGAAGAAGAATAAAACTGAATAGAAGACTCTGGGGTTAGACAGATGTGGTTTGAATCTTGGTTCTGTTACTTACTGTGCCATTTTGGAAACACTATTTAAACTTTAAATCTAATTCCTTATCTGGAAATGTGGTCGTTAATAGTCTCTGCCTCTGTAGGGACTCAAAAGAATTAAATGTGACATAATATTTTAAAAACTTAACATACATACAAAAATATTTAGCCCAATGTTTAGCTTATTGTAAGTGCTAAATAATAATAATTAATAATAATAATAATAATAATAACAACAACTTGAATTTCACTTTGGTCTTATAAATGTAAAATGTGGTTTTAACTTGTCTGTACTGCCAAAATTGGGGCTAGGATGCAGTCTTTAGGGGTATATGAGGAAAGAGCAGCTAGGGTGAGTATTGATCTTTCCTGATCTCCACTGAGACTAAGAGTAATTTAAGATTTTCATTTTTACAGATAAGGAAATAATGTCCCAGATTAGTTTTAGACATACCCAAAGTCATACAGGTAAAATCCCAGCAAAAATGCAATAGAAATGAAAACTGTAGGAGGATACTGTATGAGGCCATTAATGTTATATTTAATGACATCACAATGTCTATAAGAAGCTTTCTGTATGGCTGAATTATATACCTGAATAATGGTGGGTGTGAGCTTTGGACCTGGGCTGATTTCTATACATGCTCAATTTGGGAATCTTTAGCTCAAAAGCAGCAGCTGCCATTAAGTTTCTGGGAAATGTGTTGTTCTTTTCAGAAGTGGGATCCTGAAAGATCCCACTGACCTGATACATTAGGACTGCAGCTACATGGCATAAATGTTCTTAACGTAGATAGGGATCAGAAATGTTTGGGAAAAATTTTTCAAATATTCAGATAACTTGGTCTCATTACCAGAACTTCTAATGTTTAGATCTGGAGAAGGAGGTTTCTTAATATCTATATTTTTTGTCTCATATTTAAAAAATTTCCAAATAATAATTTTACACACATATATAATAAAATTTAAATAACAGAAATACTATGCTGCTAGAGAAATTTTTTAAGATGAGAATTTGCACATATAATGTACCCTATTGTTTATACTGGATCTATGAGAGTACAAGTATCCTAAATCTCTACTTGTGAAAAATCTCCTCTGGTGATACTGATGTCAATCAGGATTGGGAACTCCTGACATGGGGAATTAGTTTTAGGATTCAGTGCTCATTTGTAAGTCCATTAATTATTATAGGTTATTTATAATTATAGTATTATTAATATTTAAGGTTTATTTCCCCAGTGGGACAAGGTAGTGACTGATTTAAACAAAACACAGAGAATGTATTCTGATGTCTTAGGGGATGCTTATATGGTATAAAATTCCCCAACTCAGAGAATAAAATGTCCTTTATGTTTAACAATTGTCAGTGAGTGACTGGCCAAGGGAGGTAATGTGGCATAAAGGAAAGAGCATTAAGCTTGGAGTCAGGAGGCCAGGAGCCCTGGGATCTGGTTCTAACCTTGTTACTTAATGAGCTTTGTGACCTTTGCAAGTTATTTTGCCTGGTGTAATTTGAGAGGGACTTGAATTATATTATTGCTAAGATCCAGTGCATCTCAAAATTCCATGGTTTATTTAATAATACATTTGGTAGTTAGTTAAAAGGTAAGTTCTCAACTTTGCATTTCAGAATCAAGCTCCTGAATACTTGAGAGCAAAAGCAGATGATCAGATTGATCCAGGGTGTGGTAAGGCAGCAAGTCAAGGCTATCATCATGCTAATTGTGTGATTCTTGGGATTAACCATGCTTATGGGGATCCAGGATAAGTAAGATTGTATATGAATCTATGAGTTGATAATTTTTTGGGAAAAATCAGACGGTGCTAGAGGTAGTGGTAAAGTTGAAAAAATAGGTGTGATGGGAAATAAGGTGGTTAAGAGATGTGTAGTGGAGTGCAGGTTTTGGTCAGAAAATGGAATAATAGAATCCGATTTCAGAGGTAAGACAATTCTACATGCTGACTAGAAAGGTCTAGTGTTGGCCGTGGGTTTGGGTTCTACTGTGGAAGTGAGGCAAGTGTCACTGGTACTAAGGAAGTCAAGGAACTGTGTGACCACAGCCTATGTAGGTTGTCCATACCCGCGTTGGGATCTACCAGAGTGGGGGTAATGTTGAGTGGAGAGGAAAACTAATCAGATGTCAAAATTCTCAGTGAAGGTGAGGCTGGGATCAGAAGAGTGGTGGATAGCTAGCACAGCAGTGTTTATGAGGGGAAAAAATGGATGACTCGAGGGACTTTTGCATAAAGGTGGAAGAGGAAATTTCTAGAAGTAGCAGTGGGAATAAAAGTGGTGCTTATTTTATATTCTCACTTGGTGGCAGTGTGGGAGAATAAGCAGCTCCTATTTGAGAGCCCATATTGTGCTGTTATGCTGTTCTATCTAGAGATCACTGCTTTCACTTAGAGAGTCTGACATGGCAGAAAGAATAGGCACTTGAAACTTTCAAATAACTTGGTGACCCTACTTTTTTTTTATAATAATTTTTTATTATGTTATGTTAGTCACCATACAGTACATCCTTAGTTTTTGATGTGGTGTTCCATGATTCATTATTTGCATATTACACCCAGCGCACCATGCAATATGTGCCCTCCTTAATACCCATCACCCTACTTTTAAGACTTTTTTTTTCCATCTAATTTCCCCAACATTGACTTTGTTTGGCGCTTAAATATTCTCCCAGTCCTCAAATTTCTTTTGAAGAGTGGTAGGTATGTGGTTTCTCAGCCTTAATAGAAGCTGATTTCTTTGAATGGAAAATCCAGCAAATCATTGCAGTAATGCATATTGATTCCTCCTGCTCCAGCAGCTGGATCAATGTGAGGAGTGAATGTCATTATTTTCTGTGCTGTCTGTAAGCCCGGATGTATTCACAGAGAGGCCAGTGATAAAGGCTCGGAAGTTTCACTTGGAATAATTGTGAAATAGTCTGTTGTACCTCTGGAAAACTCAGGGCAGAAATCTAGTTATACCTGTTTGTGACCAAGGCATTGCTAAAGATCAGGAAGTCTGGGATTTTTGATCCTGCTCTGGAATCCAGAAATGGTGGCCTTCAGTTCTTGCTTCTTTATGCTATAGAATCATTGGATGAGCTCCTAGAAATCAAGATCACCTTGAACTGCTTATCTGTGAATATGCAGAATCAATACCTATACTTTTTCTGAAATGAATATCACCGTTTACCTTAGATTGAGATAGAGGTAAATGTAAAAAACTGCATAGTTTGTAGTAAATAATGTAGAATAAAACCAAAAATTTTAGACCTTAGTTTAACATCATTATTTTACAACTGAGTAAACAGAGTCCAGAGAATTAGAGAGACTTTCCCTAAGTTACCATCCAGTTAGAGGAGTACTGAGGCTAGGACCAGGCATACCACTCTTCTTTGGTTGCTTAAAGATGCTCAGTGGGAGTATGTGTATATACGTGGAAATAGTGTGTAGTTTGAAGACCAAACAGGTGGCTGATCATTCCGTGTTGTTATTTGATTTGTTTTGAATTTTATATAATATTTAAAGAAAATTAAAAAATGTTGGAAAGACACTGAGGTTTTCTGGGAAGTCTTCAAACCCATTATGGTAAGACAAAGGTGATTCTGAGAGTGGTCTTGGTGTGAGCAGAGATTGGGGTTGGTGTGTGGTCCAGGACAGTTGGGTGTCGGTAAGTCTGTCGGTCCTGGCCTGGGAGGCAAAACAAATATAGACGTGTAAGGCCCAGGAAATGTTGGAAGATGACACCTAAGTAATGCTAAACTGAGGGAATGGATCCACTATGGTGATGGAAATATCTAGGGTTGGAACATCCGGACGGAGTGTCCTAGTCTTCTTGACATGACGATGCTGTAATGTCACAAAATTTCTACATGTTCTTTAAAAACTATCAGATGGTATTTTCTTTCTATTTTTTTCCTTTAGAGAAAATTTCTGGGGAGTTTGGGGAGATAGTAGTAGAGTGCCTAGAATGAAATTTCTCAGTGTTTTCAAATGGTATCATTAAGATGATATTTATTTTGCCTAGAGATCCAGAAGGAAAGTATTTGTTCAATTTCCGTTTCTCAGGGAAAAAGGTAATTGTCCATAACTCTATGCATTTTAACATGTAAGGAAGTAATTTTTAAGGCTTTGTTGTTTCAGGGCACCTAAGTGGCTCAATTGGTTAAGTGTCTGCCTTTGGCTCAGGTCATGATACTAGGATCCTGGGATTGAACCCTGCATGGGGCTCCCTGCTTGTCCTTCTCCTTCTCTCTCAGCCGCCCCCCCCATTCTCTCTCTCTCAAATAAATAAACAAATAAATAAATCTTAAAAATTTTTTTATTATGTTATCTTATTCACAATATGGTACATCATTAGTTTTTGATCTAGTGTTCCATGATTCATTGTTTGCATATAACACCCAGTACTCCATGCAATATGTGCCCTATTTAATACCCATCACTGGTCTAGCCCAATCCCCCACCAGCCCCCTCCCCTCTGAAACCCTCAGTTTCTTTTCCAGAGTCCATAGTCTCTCGTGGTTCATTCCCCCTTCTGTTTACCCCCCCTTCATTCTTCCCTTCCTTCTCCTACCGATCTCCCTAAAATTCCTTATGTTCCACAAATGAGTGAAACCATATGATAATTGCCTTTCTCTGCCTGACTTATTTCACTTAGTATAACCTCTTCCAGACCCATCCATGTTGCTTTAAATGTTGGGTAATCATCCTTTCTGGTGGCTGAGTAATATTCCATTGTATATATGGATCACATCTTCTTTATCCATTTGTCTGTTGAAGGGCATCTTGGCTCCTTCCAGAGTTTAGCTATTGTGGACAATGCTGCTATGAACATTGGGGTGCATATAGCCCTTCTCTTCACTACATCTGTATCTTTGGGGTAATACCCAGTATTGCAATTGCTGGGTCATAGGGTAGCTCTATTTTTAAATTTTTGAGGGACCTCCACACTGCTTTCCAAAGTGGCTGTACCAACTTGTATTCCTACCAACAGTGTAAGAGGGTTCCCCTTTCTCCACATCCTCTCCAACATTTGTTGTTTCTTGCCTTGTCCATTTTTGCCATTCTAACTGGCGTAAGGTGGTATCTCAATGTGGTTTTGATTTGAATTTCCCTGATGGCTGATGATTTTGAATATTTTTTCATGTGTCTGTTAGTGATTTGTATGTCATCATTGGAAAAGTGTCTGTTCATATCTTCTGCCCATTTTTTGATTTGATTATTTGTTTCTCGTGTATTGAGTTTGAGAAGTTCTTTGTAGATCTTGGATACCAGCCTTTTATCTGTAGTTTCATTTGCAAATATCTTCTTCCATTCTGTGGGTTGCCTCTTTGTTTTGATGACTGTTTCCTTTGCTGTGCAGAAAATTTTTATCTTGATGAAATCCCACAAGTTCATTTTTTATTTTGTTTCTCTTGCCATTGGAGACATGTCATGAAAGAAGCTGCTGTGGCTGATGTCAAAGAGGTTACAGCCTATGATTTTGATGCATTCCTGTCTCACATCAAGGTCTTTCATCCATTTGGAGTTTATCTTTGTGTAGAGTGTGAGACAGTGGTCAAGTTTCATTCTTTTATATATAGCTGTCCGATTTTCCCAGCACCATTTATTGAAGAGACTGTCTTTTTTCCACTGGATGTTTTTTCCTGCTTTGTCAAAGATTAGTTGACCATAGAGCTGAGGGTCCATTTCTGGAGTCTTTATTCTGTTCCATTGGTCTATGTGTTTTTGTGCCAGTACCATGCTGTCTTTGTGATCACAGCTTTGTAGTATAGCTTGAAATCCGGCAACGTGATGCCCCCAGCTTTGTTTTTCCTTTTCAGCAATTCCTTGGCGATTCGGGGTCTTTTCTGATTCCACACAAATTTAAGGGCTGTTTGTTCCAGCTCTTTGAAAAATGTCATTGTTATTTTGATCGGGATGGCATTGAAACTGTACATTGCTCTGGGTAGCATAGGCATTTTAAGTATGTTTATTCTTCCGATCCATGAGCATGGAATATTTTTCCATCTTTTTGTGTCTTCTTCAATGTCTTTCAATAGTGACCTGTAGTTTCTAGAATATAGATCCTTTATGTCTCTGGTTAAGTTAATTCTGAGATAACGTATGAGTTTTGGTGCTATTGTAAATGGAATGGATTCCCTAATTTCTCTTTCTTCAGTCTCATTGTTTGTGTATAGAAATGCAACTGATTTCTGAGCATTGATTTTGTATCCTGCCACATTACTGAGTTGTATGAGTTCTAGTAGTTTGTGGGTGAAGTCTTTTGGGTTTTCCATATAGAGTATCATGTCGTCTGTGAAGAGAGAGAGTTTGACTTCTTCTTTGCCAATTTGAATACCTTTTATTCTTTTTTGTTATCTGATTGCTATTGCTAGGACTTCTAGTACTACATTGAACAATAATGGTGAGAGTGGGCATCCTTGTCGTGTTCCCGATCTTAAGGGAAAGGCTTTCAGCTTTTCCCCATTTAGGATGATATTCACTGTGGGCTTTTCATAGATCGTTTTTATGAGATTGAGGAATGTACCCTCTATCCCTACACTCTGAAGGGTTTTAATCAGGAAAGGAAAGCTGTATTTTGTCAAATGTTTTTTCTGCATCAATTGAGAGGTCATATGGTTCTTGTCTCTTCTCTTATTAATGTGATCTATCACACCAATTGAATTGCGAGAGTTGAACCACCCTTTCATCCCAGGGATGAATCCCACTTGGTCGTGATGGATAATCCTTTTAATGTACTGTTGGATCCTATTAGCTAGGATCTTGTTGAGAATTTTGGCATCCATATTCATCAGGTATATCAGTCTGTAATTCTCCTTTTTGATGGGGTCTTTGCCTGGTTTTGGGATCAAGGTAATACTGGCCTCATAGAATGAGTTTGGTAGCTTTCCTTCTGTTTCTATTTTTTGAAACAGCTTCAGGAGAATAGGTATTATTTCTTCTTTGAATGTTTGGTAGAATTCCCCAGGGAATCCGTCAGGCCCTGGACTCTTGTTTTTTGGGAGGTTTCTGATCACTAATTCAATCTCTTCATGATTAACAGGTCTGTTTAGATAATCAATTTCTTCCTGTTTCAGTCTTGGTAGTTTATAAGTTTCTAGGAAGGCATCCATTTCTTCCAGGTTGTTTAATTTATTGGCATATAGTTGTTGATAATGGTTTCTAATAACTATTTCTATTTCCTTGGTGTTGGTCATGATCTCTCCCCTTTCATTCATAATTTTATTAATTTGGGTCCTTTATACTTTTGAAGAAGTCTGCCTGGTGGCTTATCGATCTTATTAATTCTTTCAAAGAAGCAGCTTCTAGTTTTGTTGATCTGCTCTACTGTGCTCCTGGTTTCTAATTCATTGATCTCTGCTCTAATCTTTTTTTTTTATTTTAAGATTTTATTTATTTATTTGACATAGAGAGAGACAGCCAGCGAGAGAGGGAACATGAGCAGGGGGAGTGGGAGAGGAAGAAGCAGGCTCCCTACTGGGAGCCTGATGCAGGGCTCAATCCCAGCACCGCGGGATCATGCCCTGGGCCGAAGGCAGTTGCTTAATGACTGAGCCAGCAAGGCACCCCTCTGCTCTAATCTTAATCAATTGTGTTCTTGTG
Organism: Ursus maritimus; assembly: GCF_017311325.1. Lineage (NCBI taxonomy): Eukaryota > Metazoa > Chordata > Mammalia > Carnivora > Ursidae > Ursus > Ursus maritimus. The sequence continues at coordinate 19,002,416 of NW_024426119.1, forward strand.
GGTGGGTTAGGCCTGTTCTTCTGTTCCATCTCCAGCTTCTTAAGGTGAGAATATAAGGACTGCATTTCAGATTGTCCTATTCTTTTGAGTAGGCTTGGATGGCTATGTATTTTCCCCTTAGGACCACCTTTGCACTGTCCCATAGGTTTTTGGACCAATGTGTTTTCATTCTCATTGGTTTCCATAAATTGCTTAAGTTCTTCTTTAATTCCCTGGTTTGCCCAGTCATTCTTAAGCAGGATGGTTCTCAGTTTCCAAGTATTTGAGTTTCTTCCAAATTTTTCCTTGTGATTGAGTTCCAGTTTCAATGCATTGTGGTATGAGAATATGCAGGGAATAATCTCAGTCTTTTGGTATCGGTTGAGACCTGTTTTGTGACCCAGTATATGGTCTATTCTGGAGAAAGTTCCATGTGCATTCGAAAAGAATGAGTATTATATTGTTCTAGAGTGTAGTGTTCTGTGTATATCTATGAGGTCCGTCTGGTCTAGTATATCATTCAAAGCTCTTGTTTCTTTGTTGATTTTCTGCTTAGGTCATCTGTCTATTGCTGAGAAAGGAGTGTTGAGGTCCCCTACTATTAACATATTATTATCTATATGTCTTTTTATTCTGGTTAAAAGTTGGCTTGTGTATCTAGCTGCTCCCCTGTTGGGGGCATAGATATTTATAATTGTCATATCCACTTTGGATACACCCTTTAAGCATAATACAGCATCCTTCTCTATCTCTAACTACAGTCTTTAGCTTAACATCTAATCTGTCTAATATGAGAATTGCTAACCCAGTTTTCTTTTGAGGTCCATTGGCATGAAAAATGATTTTCCATCCCTTCACTTTCAGTCTGGATGTATCTTTAGGTTCAAAATGAGTCTCTTGGAGACAGAAAATGGATGGGTCATGTCTTTTTATCCAATCTGGAACCCTGTGGCATTTTATGGGAGCATTTAGGCCATTCACATTGACAGTGATTCTTGAGAGGTATGGTTTTAATGATGTCATGCTGCCTGTGATGTTTTTGTTTCTATAGATTGTAAATATCTGTTCTGTATCACTCTTGGCGTCTTTTTACTTTTATAGAACCCCCCTTAATATTTATTGTAGGGCTGGCTTGGAGGTCTTGGAGGTCACATATTCTTTCAGTTTCTGCCAGGCTTGGAAGCTCCTTGTCTCTCCATCCATTCTGAATGACACCCTTGCTGGATAAAGGATCCTTGGCTGCATGTTCTTCTCACTTAGTGCTCTGAATCTGTCTTGCCAGCTTTTTCTGGCTTACCAGGTCTCTGTAGACAGGTCTGACGTTATTCTGATGTTCCTCCCTCTGTACTGAGGAATCTCTTCCCCTCTGGCTGCTTTCGAGATTGTTTCCTTGGATCTAAGATTTGGGAATTGTACTATAATGTGACGTGTTGTTGGTCTGTTCTCATTGATCTTGGGAAGTGTCTTCTCTGCGTCTTGCACAGGAATGCTCGTTCCTTCACCAGATTAGGGAAGTTCTCAGGTACAATTAGTTCAAATATCTCTTCTAGACCTCTCTCTTTCTCCACCGCCTTGGGGATGCCAATGATTCTGACATTGGAGAGTTTCATTGAGTCAGTAATCTCCTGATTCTAATTTCTTGAAATTGGATTTTCTTGAGCCATGTTCCCTCTTTTTCCTTCTTTTCTATCATCTCATCTTCCAATTCATGAATTTGTTCTTCTGCCTCGTTTTGCCTGGCTGTCAGAGCATCCAGTTTAGACTGCATTTGATTAATAGCATTCTTAACTTCCGCCAGATTCGCTCTCGTTTCTGCCCTTAGAGAGTCTATATTTTTGTTCATATTTTTGTTAATATTTTTTCAAGCCTACATATTATCTTGATCATTTTTTAATGATATTTTTATTATATTATGTTAGTCACTATACAGTACATCCCTGGTTTTTGATGTAAAGTTCCATGATTCATTAGTTGCGTATAACACCTAGTGCACCATGCAATACATGCCCTCCTCACTACCCATCACCAGCCTATCCCATTCCCCCACCCCCCGCCTGAAGCCCTCAGTTTGTTTCCCAGAGTCCATAATCTCTCATGCTTCATTCCCCCTTCTGATTACCCCCCCTTTTCTTTATCCCTTTCTTCTCCTACCGATCTTCCTACTTCTTATGTTCCATAAATGAGTGAAACTATATGATAATTGTCCTTCTCTGCTTGACTTATTTCATGTAGCATTATCTCCTCCAGTGCCATCCATGTTGCAGTAAGTGTTGAGAAATCGTTCTTTTTGATAGCTGAGTAATAGTCCATTGTATATATGGACCATATCTTCTTAATCCAGTCATCTGTTGAAGGGCAGCTCGGTTCCTTCCACGATTTAGCTATTGTGGACAATGCTTCTATGAACATAGGGGTGCATGTGGCCCTTCTCTTCACTACATCTGTATCTTTGGGGTAAATACCCAGTAGTTCAATTGATGGATCATAGGGTAGCTCAATTTTTAACTTTTTAAGGGACCTCCACACTGTTTTCCAAAGTGGCTGTACCAACTTGCATTTCCACCAACAATGCAGGGGGGATCCTCTTTCTCCACATCCTCTCCAACAATTGTTGCTTCCTGCCTTGTCAATTTTTGTCATTCTAACTGGTGTAAGGTGGTATCTCAGTGTGGTTTTGATTTGAATTTCCCTGATGGCTAATGATTTTGAACATTTTTTCATGTGTCTGTGCCATTTGTGTATCTTCATTGGAAAAGTGTCTGTTCATATCTTCTGCCCATTTTATGATTTGTTTATTTGTTTCTTGTGTATTGAGTTTGCGATGTTCTTTGTAGATCTTGGATACCAGTCTTTTATCTGTAGTGTCATTTGCAAATCTCTTCTGCCATTCCGTGGGCTGCCTCTTAGTTTTTTTGACTGTTTCCTTGGCTGTGCAGAAGGTTTTTATCTTGATGAAGTCCCGCAAGTTCATTTTATCTTTTGTTTCTCTTGCCTTTGGAGATGTGTCATCCATTTCAGACAGTTTGGTTATATCCATATCCATTAGTTCTGTGGCAGAGGCCGCAGTCTCTGTTTCTTTCCCTTGTTGGGGGTTCCTCCTCGTTGTCATTCTGATGAGGTGTGCTTGCATGGATGTACAGAGCCCAAATTATTGACCAGGACCCAAACAAGATGCACTTGTTTTATAGGGACCTTAGGGATGTTGGCTTCTTGTTTTTTCAGCCTGCCTTCTGGGAGAGGGTCCTGTTGCGCTGATATTCAGGCAACCCTGTTTGGATAGAGTTGCCCTGTGCCCTGTGTGGTGGTGTGATGGGAGCAGTAAGAACAGGTTTTTCCGGGATTTTGTTCTCTGGCAGCCCTCCCTGGTGGCTTTCTGTGACTCTTCAGATGGTCAGAGCAGCAGTGACCATATTCAAGCCTCTGTCTCAGAACAGAGAGTTCACAGTCTGCTCTTCACTGAGCTCTCCTGGCCACTGTAACTCTGTCTCTGTCGGTGCCGCTAAAAACCCTACAGTGCTTGGGTTATGCGCCCCACAGCCTTTCTCCCAGACCTCGCTCCCAAGCCCAGCACATCTCTGCCCTTTGTGCTTCTAAAACCGCCAGCCACCCCCGCTTCACACAGGTGCTCCTGAGGTCCCAGTTTCAGTGTGGTTCACGGGCGCCCTCCAGAGCTCTGGTTTTCAGACTGGTCACGCGCGCTCCTGAGTTCCCAGTATCAGTCCGGTTTGAGTGTGCGCTCAGGAGCTCCTGATTTCAGTCTGGTTCATGCACTCCTGAGCTGCTGGTTTCAGTCTGGTTCGAACGTGTGCTCCGGAGCTCCGGGTATCAGTCTGGTTCACGCACTCCCAAGCTCCCAGTTTTGGTCTGGTTTCCCTGCGGCTACTGGTCCCCTAGTCTAAATAAATAAATCTTTAAAAAAGGCTGTGTTGTTTCTTAGTGCCACAGTTGGTTGAAAAAAAGAAAAAATTCAATTAATTAGGAGAATATATTGGTCATACACTGGAAAAAATGAGCCAATTTTTACTGATTTTTTTTTTTTTCTTGGTGAGTGGACTGATTTTTGGGCAAAACTGGCTGGCTACTTTGGCACAATTCATTCACAGCCCAGGATAGCCTTTACAACATAAAATGAAGTACAATAAATTCTTAATTTATTTGGAATTGTTGGAGAATAGCATATTCTGGTGAAACTGAGAGTTATAACTGAGATTATATATAGATAAACTCTTTTAGAAGAAAAATCAGACATAGAAATTCAGCCAACACAAATCCTATGTTGAAAATAACATAACTTTTATAGGTCCAAGTATGGACTCAATCAAGATTCTTAGAAGCATGCACCAGAAGCTGGCTATGGCTGACTAAGCAGAAAGAGTTTGTTATCAAGGTGTAATAAGTCAAACAGAGAAAGACGGATACTATATGATTTCACTTACATGGTGAATCTAAAAAACAAAACACACACACACACACACACACACACACAAACAAAAAGCAGAATCAGACTTATAAATACAGAGAACAAATTGGTAGTTGCCAGAGGGGAGGTAGGTGAGTAATGGGCAAAATGGGTGAAGGGAAGTGAGAGAACCAGGCCTCCAGTCATGGAATGAATAAGTCATGGGAATAAAAGGTTCAGAGGGAGTATAGTCAATGGTATGATAATAGTGTAGTGTTGCATAGTAACAGGTAGTAGCTACATTGTAGTGGGCATAGCATAATGTATAGAGTTGTTGAATCACTATGTTGTACACCTGAAACTAATGTAATATTGTATATCAACTATACTTAAATTTAAAAAAATTAAAAAAATATGTTAACAGGTTATTGGGAAGCTCATAGAATCATTGACCCAACTGGAGAATCAGGACTGAAGTTAAATTCTCAGGAACCATGTCCCAAACCACACCTCATTAGCACCATGGTACTCTCCTCAGCTCCAATGACAGTTATAAACCAATAACTTGGCCTCACAATTGTTTCCAACCTAAATCTGACACCTTTTCTGGCATCTGCAGGAACAAAATATCTATTTCTCCCATATTAAACTTTCTTTGTTAAGTTTCTCATTTCTTAATCTAGTCTCACCTTGGGTCCAGAGCACATGTCCATGTGTTATCTTTTAAGGAGTTTAGGGTAGTGATTTTCTTAGGTTTTACCTTGATATGAGTTCTGAGTTAGAACTTCTGACTTAGATTTTTCCAAACCAAGCAAGGTGTTCAGAATGTGCTGGGTCTCCAGAAAGCATTACAAATACCCACTACCCTGTGTCTCTTTGGGAAGATAATGTAATTTCATGGGGTCTCAGTTTCTCCATCTGTAGAATGGGATTAGTTATTCTTCCTCATATCCTTTTGAAAAGTTGGCATATAAGCAAATGGTGTTCAAATAAACATCCAGGGCCCCAGAGGTATGTTGTTTTCTTCTGGGAATTCATGATTAGCCATGACAGGTTTAATTTTCATACCGGGTCCCAAGCTTTCTGAAAGGTAGTAATGACATCATTGTGAAAATTTATAAACTTATTTGGTGCTCTATTTATCACTATGTTTCCTATTGTAAAGGGCTGGCCTGCCAGACCAAAGGATAGGTAGGCCATGGCAAAATAGGTTGTCTTCCCCAACTGAGGATTCAGTAGATATGTGTCCTACTTCATGAGTATGGGGAAATGAAAATAAAGGCTCAGCACATTACAGAGCTTTATTTACAACAGCTTTTCTTAAACTGATTTAAGAGAATTTTGGTCCTCAGTGTGGAGAAATGTAATTAGCAAGGCTTAGGCTGTTTTATAGTTTGACTGAGTATTTACTAATATGTTAGATACTGTGCTGTTTCCCATATATATCTTATTAAATTCTTACTATAATTCTATGACACATATATATTATCATCCTCATCTTATAGATTTGGAAACTAAGTCTCAGAGGAAATAGATTATTATTCCAAAGCCACAGGAGTGTAAGTGACAGATCCAGGGCTTCAGCTGAAGTCTATCTGATGCTATAGTTAAGTGCTCTTAACTATTGTTCATGGTGGACTGTGAAGCCCTCAGAACTCTGTTCACACAAAGGACTGGTAGTCCTGAAGTGTAGAGCATCACTGAAGCCCTCCAAATGATGTTTGGTTCCAGTGAAATATAACCCCAATATGACCAGCATCTCTAATTCTGTTTTAAGGGTCCTCTTTACTTCTCATTTGACCTTTCCCTGTGACTTGATTCAGACTTAGATGTGTTCTCCTTTCCCCAAACTTTTCAGTTTTTTTAAATTCCTGATCCAGTTTGGTTCTTGGCTTGAATAAAGATATTTTTTTCCTCATACTTTCTTAATTTCTGACCATGGATATCCTGAGACTCAACTCCTGGGTCTTCCTCAGGAATGGTGCAAATATATGATGATTCCTTGGCCCTTAAAAACTGGGCAAGTGAATGAAGAACCTTCTCCAGTCATAAGAAACACTGTCTTCTTCATCAGTTTCAATGATACCATCCTATCCCTTCCTTCACCTCTATTTATGCATTCCCTAAAGCACAATCAATGCCCTTTGATTCTATTATTTTTTCTCAGCTTTGGAAAGGAAATCTTATCCATACCAAAGGCATCAATGAGCCCTTACACTAAGGACTTCCAAATCAAGAGTTCGGCTCCAACCTCTTTCTCAACCTCTATTTATATAACGTCTCTAGTTGCTAGTAGATATCTGTCTTCAATACTGTAATTCCCAGCACGACTGAAACTCATCTTTTCTTTCTTTTCTGCCTCATTCCTCCATTTAACTTTATTTCCAACTACTTTTATCCAATATTAGAACTACTAGTGTACCTACTAGCTTCCTGGGAACAGATATTTTGAACTTGGATAGCTCAGTATTTTTCACAGAGGGATCATAAATTCTTATTTAATAAAATGTTTCTCAGAGTTTCAGAACAAGGAAGTTCACAATCAAAAGTGGAGTTTATATGAAAACAGATGAACATGGGGGGGAAAAAAAGAGGAAAACCAAGAAACCGACTCTTTAAAAAAAAAGATTTATTTACTTGAGAGAGAGAGAGAGCTTGAGAGCAGGGAAGAGGGAGAGAGAAGCCTGAGCAGACTCTGGACTGAGCACAGAGCCTAACATGGGGCTTAATCTCACAACCCTGAGATCACCACTGAGCTGAAACCAAGAGTTGGCTGCCTAACCAACTGAGAGACCCAGGTGTCCTGAGAAAAAGACTCTTAACTATAGAGAACAAACTGAATGGTTATCAGAGGGGAAGTTGGTGGGATGGTGGATTAGATAGGTGATGGGGATTAAGGAGTGCACTTGTGATGAGAACTGGGTGTTGTATGGAAGTGTTGCATCACTCACTTCTACACCTGAAACTATTATTACACTGTATGTTAACTAACTGGAACTTAAATAAAAACTTGGAAGAAAAAAAAGTGGAGTTTATCTTAGACACCAAGAGGTAGATGAAGTCAGAAGGGCCAACCCAAAGAAATACACTAGAGTGGAAGAACAACGTAACTGGAAATTTAGAACATTATTATTATTCTTTTTTAAATGTGCTGCTGATATGAGCTCCCTGAACTGACCTTTGGCCAGTGGATTTATTCACTGTTATTATCCCATGTGATTAAATAAGCAACCTCTTCTGTCTCCCTGATTCTAATTCTCTCATTTTAACATATCTTTCATCCCAACAGTACAACAGGATATTTTTTGGGGGGAGGGTGGCAGTGGGACTTATATCAACTTGTTAGCAATAAAAGCTACTGGATTGATTGCTAAGTTTTAAATAGATTTGTCATCCACCTTGGCAGATTCAAAAGCAGATTTTATGACTTGCTTTAAAATAAAGTTCAATTTAGTTCTTCCATTATATCCCGAGAGATTTGTCTTTTTGAATTATTTAGGTCTTGTTAACAATCCCATGACATATTATCCCTCAGCTGTGATGGATTGAGATAGGATAGATCTGCTTTTAGTGCCAAAGAATCCCCAAGACACTACTTCAAGTCTAGTTCATGAATTATTATCTCCTCTTGGAGTCCATCAAATTATTAATTACAATCAGGAATAATTTAAGTGTCTATTCTGAAATCATGAGTTGTTTCCTTAGTGTTGAGAAGTTATGACAATTTATCAAATAATGACATCATGTGATATAGGACTCTAATGCCCAAGGTAATATAAATATCTGTGGACACATTTGCGATGTTTAGAGCTGGCCAAATCTCTTAAAATACCTGTACTGTGTGGAAAAGGATGTCTTCTGTTAACATTTATGAATAAAAACTACCACGAAATGCCAACATTAATGTGTAACATAAATGTCTCCTGATCTTATCATATGATGACAAATGGGCTCAGATTTATATTGATATTATATATGCATAATATATATTATATGATGTATAATTTATAATTATAATGATTTATAATTAACATAAACCTGTATTTATACTCACTCCTAAATCAAAATGACTTTTGAAACCTTTCCTGACATTAACTGAGCCCATAAAATATTTCCCCAGATATATTTATGAATCCCCAAGATGTATCCCGTATGCCATAAAAACCAGTTCATCAAACGCAGTGACTACCAGTACTTTTCTTTTTTTTAGTTTTTCCTTTTTATTGTGGTAAAAACTACATAACATAAAATTTAACATCATAACCATTAAGTATAAAGTTCAGTAATGTTAAGTATAGTTGCAAGTGTTCGAAATTCTCCACATCCTCACCAGCACTGGTTATCTTCTCTTCTCTTCTCTTCTCTTCTCTTCTCTTCTCTTCTCTTCTCTTCTCTTCTCTTGTATTTTTTCATTTCTTCTCCCTCCTCCCCCCACCTCTCTCTCTTTCTTTCTTTTGATAATAGCCGTCTTGACATGGCAGATGTGAGGTGATATCTCATTGGTGTTTTAATTTGCATTTCTCTAATGATTTGTGATGTTGAGCATCTTTTTATATTCTTGTTGGCTCTTTATAAACTATATTTGAAGAATTACCTAAGTCCTTTGCCCATTTTGATTATTTGTTTTTTTGATGTTGAGTTTTAAGTGTTCTTTATATATTCTGAATAGTAACCCTTTATCAAATATATGATGTATAAGTGTTTTCTCTCATATCTTAGGTTTCCTTTTCACTCTGTTGATCATGTCGTTTGGTGCACAAAGTTTTAAATTTTGATTTAGTTACATTTATCTATTATTGCTTTTGTTACCCGTGCTTTTGGTGTCATGTATAAAAAATTGTTGCTAAATCCATTATCATGAAATGTTTTTCTGTGTTTTCTTCTAGAAGCTTTACAGTTTTAGGTCTTGCATTTTAGGTCTTTAAACCATTTGAATTATCTTTGGTATTGGTATAAGATATGCTTCTGATTTCATTTCTTTCATATGTGGATATCCAGTTTTGCCAACACCATTTGGTGAAAGACTGTCCTTTCCCTATATAATGGTCTTGTTATCCTTATCACAATCCTTTGACCATGTATGCAAGGGTTTATTTTAGATCTCTCAATTCTTTTTCTTTTCTAATAATAATTTTTTATTATGTTATGTTAGTCACCATACCGTATATCCTTAGTTTTTAATGTAATGTTCCATGATTCATTATTTGTGTATAACACCCAGTGCATCATGCAATATGTGCCCTCCTTAATACCCATCACCAGCCTATCCCAGTACCCCACCCCCTCCCCTCTGATGCCCTCAATTTGTTTCCCAGAGTCCATAGTCTCTCATGGTTCATTCCCCCTTCTGTTTACCCCGCCTTCATTCTTCCTTCTCCTACCGATCTTCCTGCTATTTCTTCTGGTCCATAAATGAGTGAAACCATATGATAATTGTCTTTCTCTGCTTGACTTATTTCACTTAGCATTATCTCCTCCAGTCCCGTCCATGTTTCAGCAAATGTTGTGTAATCGTTCTTTCTGATAGCTGAGTAATATTTCATTGTATATATGGACCAGATCTTCTCAATCCAGTCATCTGTTGAAGGGCATCTCGGCTCCTTCCACAATTTAGCTATTGTGGATGCATATGGCCCTTATCTTCACTACATCTGCATCTTTGGGGTAAATACCCAGTAGTGCAATGGCTGGATCATAGGGTAGCTCAATTTTTAACTTTTTAAGGGACCTCCACACTGTTTTCCAAAGTGTCTGTACCAATTTACATTCCCATCAACAGCATACATGGGTTCTCTTTTCTCTAAGACCATGCCAGTATGTTATCTTTGTCTTTTTGATAATAGCCATTCCACGAAGCATAAAGTGATAGCTTTAGTGTGGTTTTGATTTGAATTTCCCTGATGGCTAAAGATTTTGAACATTTTTTCGTATGTCTGTTAGCCATTTGCATGTCATCATTGGAAAAGTGTCTCTTCATATTTTCTGCCGATTTTATGATTTGTTTATTTGTTTCTCACGTATTGAGTTTGCTAAGTTCTTTGTAGATCTTGGATACCAGTCTTTTATCTGTAGTGTCATTTGCAAATATATTCTCCCATTCCGTGGGCTGCCTCTTAGTTTTTTTGACTGTTTCCTTGGATGTGCAGAAACTTTTAATCTTGATGAAGTCCCATAAATTCATTTTATCTTTTGTTTCTCTTGCCTTTGGAGATGTGTCATGAAAAAAGTTGCTGTGGCCAATGTGTAGAGGTTGGCCTATGTTCTTCTCTCTAGGATTTTGATGGATTCTTTTACCATCGAGGTCTTTCATCCATTTGGAGTTTTTTTGTGTATGGTGTGAGAGAGTGGTCAAGTTTCATTCTTTTGCATGTAGCTGTCCAATTTTCCCAGCACCATTTATTGAAGAGACTGTCTTTTTCCGCTGCATGTTTTCCTGCTTTATCAAAGATTAGTTGCCCAAGAGCCGAGGTCCATTCGGGTTCTCTATTCTGTTCCATGGCCTATTTGTCTGTTTTGTGCCAGTACCATGCTGTCTTTGTGATCACAGCTTTGTAGTGCAGCTCAAATCCGGCATTTGATGCCCCAGCTTTCTTTTCCTTTTCAACAGTTCGCGCGAATTCGGGGCCTTTTGGTTCCACAAATTTAAGGACTATTTGTTCCATTTCTTTGAAAAATGTCCCGATTATTTGTCGAATAGCACTGAAAGTGTAGATTGCTCTGGGTAGCATGGACATTTTAACTATGTTAATTCTTCCCGATCCATAGGCATGGAATATTTTTCCATCTTTTTGTGTCTTCCTTAATGTCTTTCAAGAGTGATTTATAGTTTCTAGAATATAGCTCCTTTACGTCTCTGGTTAAGTTAATTCCAAGGTAACATATGGTTTTTAGTGCTATTGTTAATGGGATGGATTCCCTAATTTCTCTTTCTTCAGTCTCATTATTCGTGTATAGAAATGCAACTGATTTCTGGGCATTGTTTTTGTATCCCGCCACATTACTGAATTGCTCTATAACTTCTAATAGTTTGGGCGTGGATTCTTTTGGGTTTTCCATATAGAGTATCATGTCATCTGTGAGTAGTTTTTGACTTCTTTGCCGATTTGGATACCTTTGATCCCTTTTTGTTGTCTGATTGCTGTTGCAAGGACTTCTAGTACTATGTTGAATAATAGTGGCGAGAGTGGGCATCCTTGTTGTGTTCCTGATCTTAAGGGAAAGGCTTCCAGCTTTTCCCCATTGAGAATAATATTTCCTGTAGGCTTTTCATAGATAGCTTTTAAGAGATTCAGAAATGTACCCACTATCCCTACACTCTGAAGGGTTTTAATCAGGAAAGGATGCTGTATTTTGTCAAATGCTTTTCCTGCATCTATTGAGAGAATCATATGATTTTTGGCTTTTTTCTTGCTGATAGAATTTATGACACTGATAGTTTTGCAAATGTTGAACCACCCTTGCATCCCAGGAATGAATCCCACTTGGTCATGACGGATAATCCTTTTAATGTATTGTTGGATTCTATTAGCCAGGATCTTGTTGAGGATTTTGGTGTCCATATTCATTAGGGAAATTGGTCTGTAATTCTCCTTTTTGATGGGATCTTTGCTTGGTTTGGGGATCAAGGTAATATTGGGTTCATAGAATGAGTTTGGTAGCTTTCCTTCTGTTTCTATTTTTTGAAATAGCTTTAGGAGAATAGGTATTATTTCTTCTTTGAATGTTTGGTAGAATTCCCCAAGAAAACCATCCGGGCCTGGAGTTTTGTTAATTGGAAGGTTGTTTATCACTGTTTCAATCTCTTCATAATTAATCGGCCTGTTAAAAAATCAATTTCTCCCTGTTTCAGTCTTGGTAGTTTATGGGTTTCCAGGAAGGCCTCAATATCTTCCAGACTGCTTAATTTATTGGCATATAGCTATTGATAAAGATTTCTAATAATCCTTCCAATTTCATTGGTGTTGGTAGTGACCTCTCCTTTTTCATTCATAATTTTATTAATTTGGGTCCTTTCTCTCTCCTTTTGGATAAGTCTTGCTAGTGGTCTGTCAATTTTATTAATTCTCTCAAAGAACCAGCTTCTAGTTCTGTTGATCTGCTCTACTGTGCTCCTGGTTTCTAATTCACTGATTTCTGCTCTAATCTTGGTCAACTGCTTCCTCATGAGTGGATTAGGCCTGTCCCTCTGTTGCTGTTCCAGCTTCTTGAGGTGATAATCTAAAAACTGCAATTTAAAGTTTTCTATTCTTCTGAGTGAGGCTTCGATGGCTATATATTTTCCCCTTAGGATTGCCTTTGCAGTATCCCATAGGTTTTGGACTGTTGTTTTTCATTCTGGTTGGTCTCCATAAATTGTTTAAATTGATTTTTGATTTCCTGGTTTATCGAGTCATTCCTGAACAGGATGGTTCTTAGTCTCCAGGTGTTTGAGTTTCGTCCAAATTTTTCCTTGTGGTTGAGTTCCAATTGCAAAGCGTTGTGGTCTGAGAATATGCAGGGAATAATTTCAGTCTTTTGGTATCGGTTGAGACCTGTTTTGTGTCCCAGTACATGGTCTATTCTTGAGAATGTTCCACGGGCATTAGAATAGAATGAGTATTCTCTGGTTCTGGGGTATAGTGTTCTATATATATGTATGAGGTCCAACTCGTCGAGTATGGCATTCAAATCTCTTGTTTCTATGTTGGTTTTTTGCTCCGGTGCACTGTCTATTGCTGATAGTGGAGTGTTGAGGTCTCCTACTATTAGTGTATTTTTATCTATATGTCTCTTTATTGTGGTTAAGAGTTGGCTTGTGTATCTTGCTGCTCCCCTGGTGGGGGCATATATATTTATAATTGTCATATCCACTTGTTTCATACATCCTTTAAGAATAATATAGTGCCCTTCTGTGTCTCTAACTATAGTCTTTAGTTTAAAATCCAATCTGTCTGATATGAGTATTGCTACCCCAGCTTTCTTTTGAGGTCCATTGGCGTGAAAGATGGTATTCCATCCCTTTACTTTCAGTCTGAATGTATCTTTAGGTTCAAAATGAGTCTCTCGTAGACAGCAAATGGATGGGTCATGTCTTTCTATCCAATCTGCAACCCTGTGGCATCTTATGGGAGCATTTAGGCCATTTACATTGAGACTGATTATTGAGAGATATGATTTTAATGATGCCATGTTGCCAGTAAAGTCTTTGTTCCTATAGATTGTGACTTTCTGTTCTGTATTACTCTTGGGGCCTTTTTACTTTTATAGAACCCCCCATTAGTATCTCCTGTAGGGCTTGTTTCGTGGTTACGAAATTGGTCAATGACTGGCGATTCTGGAAGGTCTTTATTTCTCCATCCATTCTGAATGACAGCCTTGCTGGGTAAAGGATCCTTGGCTGCATGTTTTTCTCTGAAAGAGCTTTAAAAATGCCCCCCAACACTTTCTCTCATTCCACGTCTGTGTAGACAGGTCTGATGTAATTGTGATATTTTTGCCTTGATACGTGATAAATTTCTTCCCCCTGGCCGCTTTTAATACTGTATCCTTGGATCTAATATTTGCGAAATGCACTATGACGTCACGTGGTATAATTTGTCGTGGTTGAGCTTGGGAGGCATCCTCTCTGTCTCTTGGACACAAATGTTTGTTTCCCTTGCTAGATTAGGGAAGTTTTCAGCTACAATTTGTTCAAATTTCTCTTCTAGACCTCTGTTTTTGTCCACCCCCTCTGGGATGCCGATGATTCTGACATTGGAACGTTTCGTTGAGTCAGTAATCTCCCATAACCTACATTCACGAAATGGATTTTTTTGAGTGCAGATTCTGTTTTAGCTTTTTCTTCTACTAACCCATCCTCCAATTCGCTGATACGTTCTTCTGCCTCATTCACCCTAGCCGTCAGAGCTTCTAGTTTTGACTGCATTTGGCTCATAGAATTTTTAATTTCTCCCAGATTTTCTCTCATTTCCACCCTTAGAGATTCTATATTCTCATTAATATTTTCGTTAATACTTTTTTCAAGTCTACACATCATCTTGACCATTGTTACTCTGAATTCCATTTTTGATAATTTGGTTATATCCATATCCATTAGTTCTGTGGCAGAGGCCACAGACTCATTGTCTTTTCTTTGCTGGGGGGGACTTCTCCTTCTCGTCATTCTGATGAGGAGAGGTTGCGGGGTTGTCCAGAGCCCAAATTATTGACCTGGACCCAGGCCATGCGCCTTTGTTTTATAGGGATCTTAGGTATGTGGGCTTCTTGATTTTTCAGCCTGCCTTCTGGGGGAGGGGCCTGCCACGCTGATACTCAGGCAACCCTGTTTGTGTAGAGTCTCCGTGTCCCCTGCAGGGGGCGATGGGGATGGGCACACTGTGAGCCAGTATTTCCAGGCTCTTGTTCTCTGACGGCTTTCCCTGGCGGTTTGCTGTGCCTCTTCTGAAAGTCAGAACAGCAGTAGCCGAATCTCAGCCTCTGTCTCAGAACAGAGGGATCGCAAACCACTCTCCACTGATGTTCTGGCCACTTTAACTCTGTTTCTGTTGGTGCTGCTCAACCCTGCAGCATCCCGGGATGTGCGCCCCACGCCTGGCATCCCAGCCCTCACTTCCAGGGCCTGTGCGTCTCTGTCCTTTGTGTTTCTAATACCGCCAGCTGCCAGCCGCCCCAGTGCGCTCCTTTAGCTCCTGGTCTCAGTCTGGTTCCAGTGAGTTTACCGGAGCTCCATTTCAATCTGGTGGCGTGTGTTCCCCGGCTCATGGTCTCAGTCTTCTCTCTCACGGGTGCCGTCCTCGAGTCCACCCGCTCCCCCGTGCAGGTGGCTACGGCATCCCATCACCGAAACACGTTGGCTCCCTCCCCCTTCCGTTTATCTTCCGATATCTGCGAGGTTTTACGGCTCCCCGCTTCGTACCTCAATACTCAGCGTTGGAGATATTCGTTTGTAGAGATCTATATGTATCTTCCTGCATCTCAGGCTGATTCCATGGATGTTCAGGCTGGTCTGGTACCTATCCAGCTTGACTCAGGGGATTGGCTGAAAAAGGGGTCCCCTACTCCTCTGCCATCTTAACTTCTCCTCTCCTCAAAGTAATTATTGATAGGTATGTACTTACTGCCATTTTGTTACTTGTTGTATGGATATTTTTATAGTTCTTTGTTCTTTTCTTCTCTGCTCCCTTTTGTTGTGGTTTGATGCCTTCTTTCTTTCTTTCTTTCTTTCTTTCTTTTTTTTTGCATATCTATTACTGGTTTTTTATTTGTGGTTACCTTTAGGTGTATATACAACATGCTATGCATATAGCAGCCTATATTAAGCTGATGGTCACTTAAGTTTGAGCCCAAACTAAAAGAACTAAATTATTACTCTCCCCCATATTTCATACATATGATGTCATACTTTACATCCTTTTATTTTGTGAATCCCTTGACTGATTTTTGTAGATATAATTGATTTTACCGGTTTTGTGCTTTAACCTCCATACTGGTTTAATAAGTAATTAATCTGTTACTTTTATTATATTTATATTTACCAGTGAAATTTTTTTCCTTTTCTTTCCATTCAAAGAATTATTTTTAATATGTCTCATGTGTCTTGTTTAGAGGTGCTGAATTCCTTTAACTTTTGTTTTTCTAGGAAACTCTTTATCTTTCCTTCTATTCTGAAAGATACCCTTTCTAGATGGATTATTCTTGGTTGAAGGTTTTTTCCTTTCAGCACTTTGAAGGTACCATGCCACTTTCTTTTGGCCTGCAAAGTTTCTGCTACAAAAGCAGTTCAGAGCCTTATGGGGTTTCTCTTGTATAACTATTTTCTTTTCTCTTGCTGCTTTTAAAATTCTCTCTTTAGCACTACTTTTTGCCATTTTAAATATTATGTGTCTTGGTGTAGACCTCCTTGGGTTGATTTTGTTGAGAGCTCTCTGTGCCTCCTGGATCTGGATGTCTGTTTTCTTCCCAGATTAGGGACATTTTCATCTATTATTTCTTCAAATAAATTTTCTGCCCCCTTTTCTCTCTCTTTTCCTACTGGGATCCCTATAAAGTTAATGTTATTACACCTGATGACATCACTGACTTCCCTTAACCTATTCTCATTTTTTATTACTCTCTTCTCTTTGTGCTGTTCAACTTCATTGCTTTCCATTACCCAGTCTTCCAGGTCACTGATCCATTCTTCTGCTTCTTCTACTCTACTTTTTATTTCCTCTAGTGCATTTTTAAAATTTGTTATTGAGTTCTTCATCTCTGATTGATTCCTTTTTATATTTTCTATCTTTTTGTGGAGTGTCTCACTGAGGTCTTTTACACTTTTCTCAAGTCCAGTAACTATCTTTATGACTATTACTTGAATTCTCTATCAGGCATATGGCTTCTTTCTATTTCATTTTGCTGTGATTTTGTCTTATTCTTTAATTTGGGATGTGTTCCTTTGTCTCCTCATTTTGTCTAACTTTCTGTATTTGTTTCTATATATTAGAAAAGTCAACTATATCTCAAATCTTGAAAATAGTGGCCTTATGAAGAAAAGGTCCTCTGGTGTCCTTGGAGTGCAATGTTCCCTGTTCACAAGAACCAGGTGCTTCAGGGGTGACTCCTATGTGTGTTGCCTGCACTATTGTGTTTGAGGTGTGTTTGTTTTCAGTCCTGTCTGTCTGCTGCAATGGTGCTCTTTGTTGTGGGCAGGGTTTCATCCCTATGCTTTAGGGGCCAGTTTGGGGCTGCCGTGGGCTTAGGACTGAGTCATAATAGATGCCTCCCTCAATCTATTTATGAGGACTGAAATACCCAAAAGTGGGATTGGTGGATGAAATGGTAATTCTACTCTTAATTTTTTGAGGAACCTCCATAATGTTTTCTAGGGTGGCTACACCCATTACATTCCCACCATTGCACCAGGGTTCCCTTTTCTCCACATCCTTGCCATCATTTGTTTTCTTTTGTTCTTTTTACGATAGCCATACTAACAGGTGTGAGGTGATAGCTCAGTATGGTTTTGATTTACATTTCCCTGATGTTTAGTGATGCAGAGCACCTTTTCATATAATTGGCCATTTGTATGTCTTCTTTGGAAAAAAATATTCAAGACTTCTGCCTATTTTAATTGAAATGTTTGTTTGCTATTGAGTTATATGAGTTCCCTATATATTTTGGATATTAACCACTTATCAGATATATGGTTTGCAAATAATTTCTGCCATTCTAAAAGTTACATTTTCATTTTGTTGTTTGTTTCTTTTGGCAAACAGAGTTTTTCAGTTTGATGCGGTCCCACTCATTGATTTTGCTTTTGTTGCATGGGATTTTGATGTCATATCCAGAAAATCACCACCAAAATTACCACCACGAAAAGATTTTTGTGTGTGTTTTCTTCTACTTTTGTGGTTTTGAGTCTTATATTTAAGTTCTTAATCCATTTTGTGTTTATTTTTGTAAGTGGTGTAAAATAGGAATCCAATTTCATCCTTCTGCATGTAGGTATCTAGTTTTCCCAGCACCACTTATTTTAGTGACTATCCTTCTCCTGATGGGTATTCTTAGCTCCTTTGTTGAGTATTAGTTGACTATATATGTGTGGGTTTATTTCTGGGTCTCAATTCTGTTCCATTGACCCATGTGTCTATTTTTATGTCAGTACCATACTGTTTAGATCTCTATAGCTTTGTAATACAGCCTGAAATCAGGAAGTATGATGCCTCCTACTTTGTTTTTTCTTAAGATTGCTTTGGTTATCCAGGGTCTTTTGTGGTTCCATATGAATTTTAGCATTGCTTTTTCTATTTCTGTAAAAAGTGCCATTGAAATTGTGATAGCAATTGTATTGAATCTATAGATGGCCTTGGACAGTATAAACATTTTAACAATATTAACTTTTCTAAGCCATGAAGATCAGATATCTTTCTATTTACTTGTATCTTCTTCAAATTATTTCACCAATGTCACAGTTTTTGGTGTATAAATCTTTCACCTCCTTAGTTGAATTTATTCCTAGTGTTTTGCTGTTTCTGATGATATTGTAAATGGGATCGTTTTCTTTATTTCTCTTTTAGATAGTTTATTGTTAGTGTATAGAACTACAACTGATTTTTGTATGTTGACTTTTGCACCCTGAAACTTTACTGAATTTGTTTATTCCATCCAAAAGTTTTTTGGCGGAGTCCTTAAAATTGTCTACATACAAGATCACTGACATATATGTTTGAATAAATGTCCTGTATTCTCCAAAGTTCTGCTAAAATTTTAACATAGAATTGAACTTCATTTATATACTTATTTATGGGGAAATGACATACTTACAATGTTAAGATATTCAACCATGAATATGATGTTTTCCCAATTATTCTGATCTTCTTGGTGCTCTTCATCAGAATTGGGACACAAGATTTTAAGAATGTCACCTAAATTACCAAAAAAATATATTTCTTTAAAAATATATTACTCAAAGCACTTTTTACATGTCTGAAAATTTAAAGAACTCATTATATCCAAGAGATAGTGATGTCTGGAACTATTAATAAGTTAGATTAACCATTCCTTAGTCAGTTAAGAGAAACTGAGGATGTGACAGAGTACATGCTCTTTGAAGCTAAAGTCACAGAGGAAAACCCTACCATCTGGTATTATGCCCTCTGTTCTGTGACCGTCAGACAGAATTATGGGCTTCATATATCAGGATTCTGTGGTCTGATTCAGACAGGCAAATATTATGCAAGAGGGAGTCCGTTTCTAAGATCTTAGTCTTTCCAACCGTATTCATCTGCAGAAAGCAGGCATGTATAACTCTGGAAATAGATTTGCAAGAGAACCAGATTCTTACAAAGAAAGAATAAATGTCACTTACTGACTGAGGAAAGCAAAAAAGGAACATTAAAAATGGGAACTCCTCTCTGACAAAACCTGTTTATTCTTTGGCTAATGTTGGGGAAGGAGAACTAACTTTCTGAAATGTTATTAAGAATCCCAGGATTTATCAAATTCTCTATCAGAACTAACTTTCTGAAATGTTATTAAGAATCCCAGGATTTATCCAATTCCAATACATTCTTCCCTCCCTTATTCTCCCAAACCCATTCCTAGTTCCAGTGTCATAAGCCATGCATAGTACTTCCATGTAAGTTTTCCTCACAGTCATTTATAGCACTGGAAAACATATCCACTTTGTCCTGCACCTATCATACTTTCATGACTTTGTTTAAGCTCTTTCTTCCATTTAGAAAACCCTCTATGCCACCTTCTATCAACTAGCTGAACTCCTATTCACTGATCAAGGCTAACTCAAATATTATCTCCTCTCTATAGCTTTCTTTTATCTTTTCATCCTTGTAGACAGAATTAATTGATCCTTCCTCTCAGCTCACACAGTCCTTTATGTTTCCCTATTATTACATATGTCTCATTTATCTCATTGAATTTTAGTTTATTGTTTTAATTGATTAATATATACAAAGTTCTTAAAATGGTGCTGGGCATGTGGTATTCATTATATAAGCATTAGCTATCATAATAGTTAGCATTGTTAATGTTCTCATTACTCTTTGTGTATATGTCTCCTCTATCAGCACTTGGCATTTCTCAAGGGCAAGAACAATGCCTCATTTATTTTCATTTCAATGCAGTGCCTGGCATCGTATGTAGCATATAGTAGAAATTCAATAAATTTTCATTGAATTAAGTTCCTTCAGGACAGTAGGAACTGCCATGTCTAAACCTGGAACATAATGCTGACTTTGAACTTTCCAAGTCTATTAATCTTAAACTAAATCTTTGGCTGTTCTACTGCTCAAATGCTGTAATCAGTTAGGTGCTGTAATCATTGCTAGTGAAATCATCCAGAATAATTGAGGTACACCCAATCTATGGTATACAAGGAAAGCATGCCAAACACCCTCTCAGAACTCATATCCGATGACAAAAGAAATCATTCATTTTCTGTTGGTTCATTGCTAGAATGTGTGAACAGTCTTTGCCACTGAATTGCAATAAAGTTTGGTGACTTTATTTCCAGCAAGTAAATAGTTGTATTTTCATGGTTACTTCATCTTTTCCCCAAATCAATTGTGCTTGAAGCATGATAGGGGAAATGAATCACATGTACCAAACTAATATCCACAATGACTTTTTTTTTTAATTTGGGAAGAATTAAATCCCTCTTCCCAATACCCATCATGTTTATGACCTAAGATGTCAATATATCATGCTTTTTCAGCTGAGTCAATTTTCTGCTGAAATGAATTTATTACCCTTCTTTCTCAATTCAATTCTGTGGAGCTAGTCTTGATAAGTTATTCTGGGAGAAAAAAATATGTTTTAGATATTTCTCATCTAGACATCCAAATCATAGTTAGATACATTATAAACAGGAGCCAGCTTCTCAACCAAAAAATGTAATCTTACACCTACACCAGGGACAAAGAGTGCCAATGAAGTTATACACATTTTTACACACACACACACATACACACACAAAAATCTGAATTACTCCCTAAGTGTGTGTGTCATGTGGGATGGGGAGCTATGGAGTAGTACAAGTAAGCAAAATCAAGTCATCTTTACCTGCATTAACCTCAGAAATAAACTTTCCCACCCTTCTAGGTTTCCTATTGCCACTCAGGGAGCATGTCTAGAGACTGGCATCCCTTGGTTCCAGCCTACACATTTCCCAGCAAGCCACCTATCCATGTAGTGAATACTAGGAAAGCCTAGGACATGAGAGAAGAGGGAGTCTGGATCCTTTCAGTCCTAGATCTTCTCCTAATGCAGTGGTCATATTGTTCCCAATGAGAACTTCCTTGCCCCATGACCCTTGTAGGATTTCATCTTTCTAGAGAGGGAAGCCACTCAGAAAATTTACATGATCATTTCAACCTCTACCAGACTCTTATTGCCAAAGAAATTATTGAAATCTGCAATGAAATATCAGAACACTTAAACATCAGAAATTATTCAGGAGCAAAAAGCTAAATCTATCTCTGAGGGTATGTTTAATTGATTCTAGGATTTCTCTGGAGCAGATAGGATTTACCAGATTTCTTGGATTCCTTTACGGCACAATATCACCTTGTCCATTCAAGTTAAACTGAAGCTGCATAGATAATAGACACACACACAGAGAGATGATATGGATATGAATATAGATACAGCTAGCATTTCTGATTAACTATATTGAAGCCCTAATTCTTAGATTTGAAGTTATGATTATGGGGTGAAGTCCTAAAATTGATGTAAGTTTCTATATGACTGTGGTCAAGGGCAGATAAACAAAAGTAAATAAACTATGAGAGATGAGGCATAAGCAGAATAGCCTGCAGGCTTAGGTAACCGTGTGAGGAGATGGTCATTCACTTTACTTCTGCAAAGAATCTGACAACATTTTAGTGCCCTTATCATTGGTATTTTGGGGGACATAAGTAAACAACATCCTTGGAATGGACAATGGTATCTCCACAATGGGCGTTTGTAACATAGAGTGGCAAGTCCTTCTCAAGCCACTTTGCATATGTGGTCAATTGAGGGAACTGGAGTGAATCTAGTGGTCCAAACAATTCCATTTACAATCGCATGAAAAATAAAATAAAATACTTAGGAATAACCTAACAAAGGAAGCAAAAGTCTTGAACACAGAATCCTATAAAATATTGCTGAAAAAAATTAAATAAGACACAAATAAATAGACATCATAAGTTAATGGACTGGATGACATAATATTGTTATGATGTCCATACTAATCAAAACAATCTACAGTTTCAGGGCAATCCCTATCAAAATCCCAATGGCATTATTTTTTGCAGATATAAAAAAAAATTAAATTCACATGGAATTTCAAGGGACTCCAAAGAGCCAAAACAGTTTGAAAAAGAACAAAGTCATAGGCTCACATTTCCTGATTTCAAAATATATTACACAGCTACAGTAATCAAAACAATATGATAGTGCCATAAAGACTGAGAAGCTGATGGAATAGAATAGAGAGACCCAGGGAGAGGGAACAGATGGCGGAGGAGTGGGGCACCCTTTTTTCAGCTGGTCCCCTGAATCGAGCTGGATATCTACAAGACCATCCTGAACACCCATGAAATCAGCCTGAAATGTAGGAAGATACATCTGGATCTCCACAAACGAACATCTCTGGTGCTAAGTATTGAGGTACGAAGAGGGGAGCCCTGAATCCGTGTACAGATATCGGAAGATAAACGGAAGGGGGAGGGAGCTGACGCGCTCAGGCGCCAGGAAGCAGTAGCAACCTGCACTGGGGAGCTGGCAGGACTCGAGGATTGGTAACCATGAGAAAGCAGACTGAAACCGGGAGCCCGGGAATGCGTGGGTGACCAGACTGAAAACAGGAGCTTCGGAGCACTCACTGGAACCGGACTGATACTGGGAGCTCAGAAGCCCATGTGTGACCAAACTGAGAGCAGGCGCTCTGGAGTGCACGCTTGAACTAGGCTGAAACGGGGAGCTTGGGGGCGCGTACGGGAACTGGGGTCAGCTGGCAGTGTTAGAAGCACAAAGGACAGAGATGTGCCAGCCCTGAAAGCGAGGGCTAGGAGAGTGACTGTGGGGCATACATCCCTGCACGCTGCGGGGTTTTTAGCAGCACCGACGGAAACAGAGTTAAAGTGTCCAGGAGAGCTCAGTGGAGAGCAGACTGCGATCTCTGTTCTGAGACAGAGGCTAGGATACGGCCATTGCTGCTCTGACTCTCAAAAGAGTCATAGAGGTAGGCAGGGAGTTAAGATGGCGGAGTAGGGGACCCCTTTTTCAGCCGGTCCCCTGAGTTGAGTTGGATAGGTACCAGACCATCCTGAACATCCACGGAATCAGCCTGAGACGCAGGAAGATACATCTGGATCTCTACAAAAAAACTCTCCAGCGCTGAGTATTGAGGTACGAAGTGGGGAGCCGTGAAACAGCGCGCAGATATCGGAAGATAAATGGAAGGGGGAGGGAGCTGCCGCGTTCTGGCCCTGGGAAGTGGTAGCCACCTGCACGGGGGAGGGGGCGGACTCGCGGACCAGCACCTGCAAGAGAGCAGACTGAGACCGTGAGCTGGGAACTCGCACGACCAGTCTGAAAGCCGGAGCAGCTCCGGTGTGCTCACTGGAACCAGACTGAGACCGGGAGCTCCGGGAGCATGCGCGGGCGGCTGGCGGCTGGTGGTGTTAGAAACACAAAGGACAGAGACGTGCCAGCCCTGGAAGTGAGGGCTGGGACGCCGGGTGTGGGGCGCACATCACTGGACGCTACAGGGTTGAGCAGCACCAACAGAAACAGAGTTAAAATGGCCAGAACATCAGTGGAGAACGGTCTGCGATCCCTCTGTTCTGAGACAGAGGCTGAGATTCGGCCACTGATGCTCTGACTCTCAGAAGAGGCACAGCAAACTGCCAGGGAAAACCGCCAGAGAACAAAAGCCTGGAAAGACCAGCTCACAGTGTGCCCACCCTCATTCCCCCTCGCAGGGGACACGGAAACTCTACCCAAACAGGGTTGCCTGAGGATCGGCGCGGCAGGCCCCTCACCCAGAAGGCAGACATAAAAATTAAGAAGCCCACATCCCAGGGTGCCTGGGTGGCGCAATCCTTAAGCATCTGTCTTCGGCTCAGGGCGTGATCCCGGCATTCCGGAATTGAGTCCCCCATCGGGCTCCTCCACTGGGAGCCTGAATTCTATGAATCAAATGCAGTCAAAGCTAGAGGTTCGAATGGCCAGGGTGAATGAGGCAGAAGAACATATCAGTGAATTGGAGGATGGGTTAGTAGAAGAAAAAGCTAAAATAGAATCTGGACTCAAAAAAATCCATTTCGTGAATGTAGGTTATGGGAGATTACTGACTCAATGAAACGTTCCAATGTCAGAATCATTGGCATCCCAGAGGGGGTGGACAAAAACAGAGGTCTAGAAGAGATATTTGAACAAATTGTAGCTGAAAACTTCCCTAATATATCAAAGGAAACAAACATTTGTGTCCAAGAGGCAGAGAGGAACCCTCCCAAGCTCAACCATGACAAACCTACACCACATCACGGCATAGTGCAATTCGCAAATATTAGATCCAAGGATACAGTAGTGAAAGTGGCCAGGGCAAAGAAATTTCTCATGTACCATGGCAAAGGTATCAGAATTATGTCAGACCTGTCTACACAGACGTGGAATGAGAGAAAGTGTTGGGGGGCATTTTTAAAGCTCTTTCAGAGAAAAACATGCAGCCAAGGATCCTCTATCCAGCAAGGCTGTCATTCAGAATGGATGGAGAAATAAAGACCTTCCAGAATTGCCAGTCATTGACCAATTTTGTAAACATGAAACCAGCCCTACAGGAGATATTAAAGGGGGTTCTATAAAAGTAAAAATGCCCCAAGAGTGATACAGAACAGAAAGTCACAATCTGTAGGAACAAGGACTTTACTGGCAACATGGCATCATTAAAAATCATATCTCTCAATAATCAGTCTCAATGTAAATGGCCTAAATGCTCCCATAAGATGCCACAGGGTTGCAGATTGGATAGAAAGACATGACCCATCCATTTGCTGTCTACGAGAGACTCATTTTGAACCTAAAGATACATCCAGACTGAAAGTAAAACTAAGCAAAGAATCAAAGGCTTTGAATGCCATACTCGACGAGTTGGACCTCATAGATATATATAGAACACTACACCCCAGAACCAAAGAATACTCATTCTATTCTAATGCCCATGGAACATTCTCAAGAATAGACCATGTTCTGGGACACAAAACAGGTCTCAACCGATACCAAAAGATTGAAATTATCCCCTGCATATTCTCAGACCACAATGCTCTGAAATTGGAACTCAACCACAAGGAAAAATTTGGAAGAAACTCAAATACTTGGAGACTAAGAACCATCCTGCTCAGGAATGACTCGATAAACCAGGAAATCAAAAATCAAATTAAACAATTTATGGAGACCAATGAGAATGAAAATACAACAGTCCAAAACCTATGGGATACGGCAAAGGCAGTCCTAAGGGGGAAATATATAGCCATCCAAGCCTCACTCAAAAGAATAGAAAAATCTAAAATGCAGTTTTTATATTCTCACCTCAAGAAGCTGGAACAGCAACAGAGGGACAGGCCTAATCCACACACGAGGAAGCAGTTGACCAAAATTAGAGCTGAAATCAATCAATCAGAAACCAGAAGTATAGTAGAGCAGATCAACAGGACTAGAAGCTGGTTCTTTGAGAGAATCAATAAAATTGACAGACCACTGGCAAGACTTATCCAAAAGAAAAGAGAAAGGACCCAGATTATTAAAATTATGAATGAAAAAGGAGAGGTCACGACGAACACCGTTGAAATTGGAAGGATTATTAGAAATTTTTATCAACAGCTATATGCCAATAAACTAAGCAATCTGGAAGAGATGGAATCCTTCCTGGAAACCTATAAACTACCAAGATTGAAACAGGAAGAAATTGATTTCTTAAACAGGCCAATTAATTATGAAGAAATTGAGTCAGTGATAAACAACCTTCCAGATAACAAAACTCCAGGCCCGGCCGGTTTTCCTGGGGAATTCTACCAAACATTCAAAGAAGAAATAATACCTATTCTCCTAAAGCTATTTCAAAAAATAGAAACAGAAGGAAAGCTACCAAACTCATTCTATGAGGCCAATATTACCTTGATCCCCAAACCAGGCAAAGACCCCCTCAAAAAGGAGAATTACAGACCGATTTCCCTAATGAATATGGACACCAAAATCCTCAACAAGATCCTGGCTAATAGGATCCAACAGTACATTAAAAGGATTATCCATCATGACCAAGTGGGATTCATCCCTGGGATGCAAGGGTGGTTCAACATTCACAAATCAATCACTGTCTTAGATTTTATCCAGAAGGAAAAATTCAGAAATCATAAGATTCTCTCAATAGATACAGAAAAAGCATTTGACAAAATACAGCATCCTTTCCTGATTAAAACCCTTCAGAGTGTAGGGATAGAGGGTACATTTCTGAATCTCTTAAAAGCCATCTA
The DNA here is from genome assembly GCF_017311325.1 of Ursus maritimus. Classification (NCBI taxonomy): domain Eukaryota; kingdom Metazoa; phylum Chordata; class Mammalia; order Carnivora; family Ursidae; genus Ursus; species Ursus maritimus. Next base: position 19,028,780 of record NW_024426119.1, read on the forward strand.
TGAAAAGCCTACAGGAAATATTATTCTCAATGGGGAAAAGCTGGAAGCCTTTCCCTTAAGATCAGGAACACGACAAGGATGCCCACTCTCACCACTATTATTCAACATAGTACTAGAAGTCCTTGCAACAGCAATCAGACAACAAAAAGGGATAAAAGGTATCCAAATCGGCAAAGAAAAAGTCAAACCTATATTCTAGAAACTATAAATCACTCTTGAAAGACATTGAGGAAGACATAAAAAGATGGAAAAATATTCCATGCTCATGGATCGGAAGAATTAACATAGTTAAAATGTCCATGCTACCCAGAGCAATCTACACTTTCAATGCTATCCCGATCAAAATACCGAGGACATTTTTCAAAGAACTGGAACAAATAGTCCTTAAATTTGTATGGAAACAGAAAAGGCCCCGAATCTCCAAGGAACTGTTGAAAAGGAAAAACAAAGCTGGGGGCATCACAATGCCGGATTTCGAGCTGTACTACAAAGCTGTGATCACAAAGACAGCATGGTACTGGCACAAAAACAGACACATAGACCAATGGAACAGAATAGAGAGCCCAGAAATGGACCCTCGGCTCTTTGGGCAACTAATATTTGATAAAGCAGGAAAAAACATCCGGTGGGAAAAAGACAGTCTCTTCAATAAATGGTGCTGGGAAAATTGGACAGCTACATGCAAAAGAATGAAACTTGACCACTCTCTCACACCATACACAAAAATAAACTCCAAATGGATGAAAGACCTCGATGTGAGACAGGAATCCATCAAAATCCTAGAGGAGAACATAGGCAGCAACCTCTACGACATCGGCCAAAGCAACCTTTTTCATGACACATCCCCAAAGGCAAGAGAAACAAAAGATAAAATGAATTTATGGGACTTCATCAAGATTAAAAGTTTCTGCACAGCCAAGGAAACAGTCAGAAAAACTAAGAGGCAGCCCACGGAATGGGAGAATATATTTGCAAATGATGCTACAGATAAAAGACTGGTATCCAAGATCTACAAAGAACTTCTCAAACTCAATACACGAGAAACAAACAAATAAATCAAAAAATGGGCAGAAGATATGAACAGACACTTTTCCAATGAAGACATACAAATGGCTAACAGACACATGAAAAAATGTTCAAAATCATTAGCCATCAGGGAAATTCAAATCAAAACCACACTGAGATACCACCTTACGCCAGTTAGAATGGCAAAACTGACAAGGCAAGAAACAACAATTGCTGGAGAGGATGTGGAGAAAGGGGATCCCTCCTACATTGTTGGTGGGAATGCAAGTTGGTGCAGCCACTCTGGAAAACAGTGTGGAGGTCCCTTAAAAAGTTAAAAATTGAGCTACCCTATGACCCAGCCATTGCACTACTGGGTATTTACCCCAAAGATACAGACGTAGTGAAGAGAAGGGCCATATGCACCCCAATGTTCATAGCAGCATTGTCCACAATAGCCAAATCGTGGAAGGAACCGAGATGCCCTTCAACAGATGAATGGATTAAGAAGTTGTGGTCCATATATACAATGGAATATTACTCAGCTATCAGAAAGAATGAGTTCTCAACATTTGCTGCAACATGAATGGCACTGGAGGAGATAATGCTACGTGAAATAAGTCAAGCAGAGAAAGACAATTATCATATGATTTCTCTCATGTATGGAACATAAGAACTAGGAAGATCGGTAGGGGAAGAAAGGGATAAAGAAAGGGGGGGTAATCAGAAGGGGGAATGAAGCTTGAGAGACTATGGACTCTGAGAAACAAAGTGAGGGCATCAGAGGGGAGTGGGGTGGGGGAATGGGATAGACTGGTGATGGGTAGTAAGGAGGGCACGTATTGCATGGTGCACTGGGTGTTATACGCAACTAGTGAATCATCGAACTTTACATCGGCATCCCGGGATGTACTGTATGGTGATATAATATAATAAAAAAACAGTAAAAAAAAATTGCTTTAAATGTGAATGGAGTAAATGCTCCAATCAAAAGACATAGGGTGATGGAATGGATAAAAAAAAAGCAAGACCCATTCATAATGCTATCTATAAGAGACTCATTTCAGACTTAAGGACACATGCAGATTGAAGATGAAGGGATGGAAAACCATTTATTATGTAAATAGAAGTGAAAGAAAGCTGTGGTAGCAATAATTATATTGGACAATATAATCTTTAAAACAAAGACTCTAAGAAGAGACAAAGAGACACTATGTAATCATAAAAAGAAGAATCCAACAAGAAGATACAACAATTGTAAATATTTATGCATCAATGTGAGAGCACCCAAACATAAAGCAACTATCAACAGACATAAAGGTAGAAATCAATAGTAATACAACAATAGTAGGAGACTTTCAACATCCCACCTACATCAATCTATAGATCATCCAGGCAGAATATCAACAAGGAAATTTAGGTTTTGAACAACACATTGGATCAGATACATTTAACTGATATATTCAGAATATTCCATCCCAAAGCAGAGGAGTATACATTATTTTCAAGTACACATGAAATGTTCTTCAGAATAGTTCACATGTTAAGCCACAAAACAAGTCTCAACAAATTCAAAAAATTGAAATCATATCATGCATCCTTTTTGACAACATGATATGAATCTAGAATCAATCTAAAAAAAATCTGGAAGGAACATAAATACATGGAGGTTAAATAACATGCCAACAAACAATGAATGGGTCAACCAAGAAATCAAAGAGAAAGTAAAAAAATACATGGAGACAAATGAAAATGAAAACACAATGCTCTAAAATCTTTGGGATGAAGAAAAAGCTGTTCAAAGAGGGACGATTATAACAATGCAGGCCTACCTCTAGAAGCGAGAAAATATCAAACAAATAACCTAACATTTTTACACCTAAGAGAGCTACAAAAAAGAACAAAACCAAAATAGTAGAAGGAAGGAAATAATGAAGATTAGAGCAGAAATAAATGAAATAGAGACTAAAAACCAATAGGACAGATTAATAAAACCAGGAGCTGGTTCTTTGAAAAAAATCAACAAGACTGATGAACCTTTCACGAGACTCATAAAAAGAGAGAGAAAGAGAAGGGGAGGAGAGACAGAGAGTAAGAGAGAGTGAGCGAGTGAGAGAGACAGAGAGAATTCAAATAAATAAAATCATAAATGAAAGAGAAGAAATAACAACTGACACCAAAAAACACAAAGGATTATAAGAGAATATTATGAAGAATTATATGCCAACAAATTGGGGAACCTAGAGGAAATGGATAAATTCCTAGAAACATAACCTCCCAAAATTAAATCAGGAAGAAATAGCAAATTTGGACAAATTACTAGCAATGAAATTCAATAGGTAATCAAAAGACTACCAATAAACAAAAGTCCAGGACCAGTTGGCTTCGCAGTTGAATTCTACCAAACATTAAGAAGAGTTAATACCTATTCTTCTTAAACTATTCCAAAATACAGAAGAGGAAGGGAAGCTTCCAAATTCATCCCATAAGCCAGCATACCCTCATTCCCAAAGTAGATGGAGACACTATGAAAACAGAGAACTGCAGACTAATAACCTGATGAACATAGATCAAAAATCCTCAACAAAATATTAGCAAACTGAATCCAACAATACATTAAAAAATTATTCACCATGATGAAGTGGGATTTATTCCTGGGTTGTAAGTGTGATTCAATATTCAAAAATGAATGTGATAAATCCCATTGAGTGTATTTCTTGGTTTGTCTCTCTTTTTTTCCTTTGCTTATTTGTTTTGTTCCTTAAATTCCACATATGAGTGAAATCATATGGTATCTGTCTTTCTCTGGTTGAGTTATTTCGCTTAGCATTATACTCTTTAGGTCCATCCATGTTGCTGCAAGTAGGAAGATTTCTTCTTTATGGCTGAATAATATTCCATTGTATATCTACATCACCAATTCATTGTCCATTCATCTATCGATGGACACTTGGGTTGCTTCCATAATTTGGCTACTGTAAATAATGCTGCTATAAACTAGGGGTGCATGGATCTTTTCAAATTAAGTTTTTATATTTTTGGGATAAATACCCAGTAATGCAATTACTAGATCTTAGGGTAGTTCTATTTTTAATCTTTTGAGGAACCTCTATACTTTTTTCCACAGTGGCTGCACCAGTTTGCATTCCCACCAACAGTGCAAGAGGGTTCCCCTTTCTCCACATCCTCACTAACACTTATTGTTTCTTATGTTTTTGATTTTAGCTATTCTGACAGATATGAGGTCAAATCTCATTGTAGTTTTGATTTCCATTTCCCTGATGATGAGTGATGTTGAGCATCTTTTGATGTGTCTTTTGGCCATCTGTATGTCTTCTTTGGAGAAATGCTTGTTCATATCTTCTGTCCATTTTTAATTGGATTATTTTTTTTTCATGTGGGTTGTATCAGTTCCTTATATATTTTGGATACTAAGCCTTTATAGGATATGTCATTTGCATATGTCTTCTCCTATTCGATAGGTTGCCTTTAAGTTTTGTTGATTATTTCCTTTGCTGTGCAAAAGCTTTTTATTTTGAGGTAGTCCCAATAGTTTATTTTTGTTTTTATTTTCCTAGCTTCAGGAGACATATCTATAAAAATGTTGCTATGGCCAATGTCAGAGGCAATACTGCCTGTACTCTCCTCTAGGAGTTTTATGGTTTCAGGTATCACATTTAGGTCTTGAATCCATTTTGAATTTATCATTGTGTATGGTGTAAGAGAGTGGTCCAGTTTCATTATTTTGCATGTAGCTATCCAGTTTTCTCAATACCATTTGTCAAAGAGACTATCTTTTTCCCATTGCATATTCTTTCTTCCCTTATCAAAGATTACTTGGCCATATAATTGTGGGCTTATTTCTGGGTTTTCTATTCCGTTCCACTGACCTGTGTGTCTATTTTCATGCCAGTACCATGCTGTTTTGATTACTACAGCTTTTTAGTATAACTTGAAGTGTGGAATTGTGATGCATCCAGCTTTGCTTTCCTTTTGCAAGATTGCTTTGGCTATTCAGGGTCTTTTGTGGTTCCATACAAATTTTAGGATTGTTTGTTCCAGTTCTGTGAAAAATGCTGTTGGTATTTTGATAGTGATTACACTAAATCTGTAGATCGCTTTGGGAAGTATGGCATTTTAACAATATTTGTTCATCCAATTCATTAGCATGGAGTATCTCTCCATTTCTTTGTGTCTTTTTCAATTTCTTCCATCAGTGTTTTATAGTTTTCAGAGTATAAGTCTTTCACCTCGTTGGTTAAGTTTATTACTAGGTATTTTATTATTTTGGGGGCAATCATAAATGGGATTGTTTTCTTAATTTCTCTTTCTGCTGCTTCATCATTAATATATAGAAATGCAATGGATTTCTGTACATTGATTTTGTATTCTGTGACTTTATTGAATTCATTTATTAGTTCTTATAGGGTTTTTTTTTTTTTGGCAGTCTTTAGAGTTTTCTATATGTGGTATCATGTCTTCTGAAAATAGTGATAGGTTTACATCTTCCTTACCAATTTGGATGCATTTTATTTCTTTTTGTTTTCTGATTGCTGTGGCTAGGACTTCCAGTACTATGTTGAATAAAATGGTGAAAGTGGACATTCTTGTCTTGTTCCTGATCTTAGGGGAAAAGCTCTCAGTTTTTCCCCAGTGAATGTGATGTTTGCTGTAGGTCTTTCACATATAAGGGCTTTATTATGTTGTGGTATATTCCCTCTAAATCCATTTTGTTGAGAGTTTTTATTATGAATGGATGTGGAATTTTGTTAAATACATTTTCTGCATCTATTCACATGATCATACAATTTTTATCATTCATTTTGTTGATGAGGTGTATTGGAAATATTGAAGTTGATTGACTTGGAAATATTGAAGTATCCTTGCATCATTGGAATAAGGATTTCCTACTGTTTTTAAGACTGAATAATATTTTGTTATGTGTTTGTACATATGTATATACACACAGAGGACCCTCCCCCCACATTTTTAAACCATTTCAACAGATATTTAGATTTTGTTTCTATATCTGGTTGCACAGACCATGAGAGTACAGCTCTATCTTTGAAATAGTGATTTTATTTATTTTGGATATATACTCAGATGTGGGATTGCTGGATCATATGGTAGTTATATTCTTAATTTTTTAAGGAACATCCTATTGTATGAAAACATACTATTTTCAACAGTGGCTATACCAATTTACATTCTCACTAACAGTGTATAAGGATTCCTTTGCTCCACATTCTTATTATCTTCCGACTTTTTGATACCCATTTTAACCAGTATGAAGTAAAATCTCTTTGTGGTTTTATTTACATTACCCTAATAATTAGTGGTGTCAAGCAGCTTTTCATATAACTTGATGACTATTTGTGTCTTCTTTGGAAAAATGTCTATTCAATTCCTTTGTCCATTTTTAATTGGGTTATTTATTTATTGCTATTGAGTTGAATGAGTTTCTTATATATTTTGATTATTATATATTTTGATTATTAATCCCATCAGACATGTGGTTTTCAAATAATTCCTCCCATTCTGTTGATTGCCTTTTCATTTTGTTAATTGTTCCCTTTGGTATACAGAAATTTTTAGTTGGTGTAATTGTATTCGTTTATGTCTTATTTTGTTTTGTGTGCTTTTGGTGTCATGGCCATGTCATTGTTAAGGCCAATGTCAAAAAGCTTTCTCCCTATATTTTCTTTCAGGAGTTTTATGGTGTTAAGTCTTACATTTAAGACCTCAATCCATTTTTGAGTCAATTTTTGTGTGTGATTTAAGGGTCCAGTTTCTTTACTTTTTTTGCATGTGGATATGCAGTTTTCCCCAAAACCATTTACTGAAGATACTATTCTTTCCCCATTGGCACACAGTATTCTTGATTCAGATGGTAGATTTTTATATAAGGTAGTACAGTATTTTATCTGTTGTTTTCATGATTTTTTCCAATATTTTCCAGTATTTTTTTTGGTCTTTTTGTCATGACAAGTATAATGAGCTTCTCTTTTAGTAATGTTTTTAGTCTGTAATTGTTCTTGGATTTCTTTCCTATCTAACCACAACTTGAATTTCAACATCTTATAGACATATATGAATTTATTTTCTTTAAACAAATGTCTTTAGTCCTGATCCACATTGCATTTCACTAGACAATTTTCATTTCGTGATTTATTCCTATTGGCTTGGCATTTCATTACCTGGAAGAACTAATATCTTCTGCAAATTTGGCTGTACTGTTGTGAATTGCCTTTCTAGATCTCTTATAATAATGCTAAATAGGGAAGGTCTATGTAGAATGTCATTGTTAATTTTTTCTCAAGAGAAGTGCCTATTTATTTATTTTTAAGCTATCTTGCTGTAATATAGTTTTTAGTCCACCAAAAATATACCTCTCTCTATCCTGCCTAGACCCATGGTATATTTTTATGTTTTTTTAAATAGTCTTTGCCATGGAACCTTTTCAGATATTTTTTTTAAACTAAATAAGTTATGACTATTGCTTCATTTGGTGTCTATGTATATATTATTCATTTGAAGGACCCTGGTACATGAGTTTTTAAAATAACCATGTTAGTTCTCACACATATTAGTTATGTGTTAGTTCTCTGTTACCATATAATTCGCATTTGTTCAATAAGGTAACACTTCATTTTACTTGCCATCAATCTAAATTTCCAAATTAATTTGCTTGTGAAAATGGTCTGTTTTAAGATCCATGGTTATTTTCAAAAATTTCCACATTGCTGAGGCTGATATTTAGCCAATGTACATATATATTATTATGACCAGTGTCTATTCTGACTGGCTAATGCTAAGCCATACTGGTTGTTAAATATTTTGAATTAACAAAACAGACATATACAGACATACCTTAGGTGTGTGAGTGAGAGAAACCAGCAGAAGACAAAATTAATATCAAAAGACCCAATAATAATAGTGTCTAATGTCTAATGAGTGCTATGTGCCAAGCAAGGTACTTTGTGCTCTAATACATATTATCTTCTTGAATCCTGAAAACAATACTTTATCACACCCATTTTGTAGAATAATGAAAGCAGGGAGGAGGTGAGACTTACACAACGTCACATAGCTAGTTAGTGGTGGAGACCAGATTTGAATCCAGTCTATTTGTCTCCCAAGTCTCTGTTCCTAAACTATATCCTATCCTGCCATTTATAAAGCTAAATTCCTAATAAAGAAATAAAGACATAAAGAGCTGGGAAGTAATGTTTCCTGCCTTTCTTAGAGAGATTAGAACAGGAAAAATAATTCATTTTTGGCTGAGTGATGAGTCATATTCTAATTTTTTTCAGAATGCAAAACAAAGAGAGAAGAGCTATTTAACCTTACTCTCTTTTTCTCTATTTCCCACTGCCCAGGATGCAGTGTGATGCTCCAGCCAAATGGATCTTTTACATTTTCTATCCACATTCTGTAATTTTCCTCTTATGTTGCTCATGCAACTGTCTAGAATGCTCTTCTAGGCCTACAGGAGTTCCTAAACCATCCTTTAATGTCCAGGTCAAGGGCCGCTTCCTCCATGAGAATTTTTACATTGCCCAGCTAGAAGTGATCTCTTCCTTTCCTTAATTGCAGCAAAATTTTACTAGCGCCTCTCTAAACACATCTTGTTTTCCTTGGATCATTGTTATGTATGCTTAGCTCACAGTCAGTGAGTTGACAGAACAGTACCTGTGTTCAAGTCCCAAGTATGCTACTTACTACTGTGGGAACCTCTAAAAGTTACTTAGTTTTTCTGAGCCTCACACTGCTTATTTTTAAAATTGGTATATATCTCACAAGCTTTCTGGGAGAATTAGGTAAGTTTAGCATATTGGTATTTAAAATTCTTAGAATATTGCCTGGCACACAATAAGTGCTATTTAAATGCTTTTTAAAAAAATTGTTTATAATAATTTTTTATTATGTTATGTTAGTCACCATATCCTTAGTTTTTGATGTAGTGTTCCATGATTCATTATTTGCATATAACACCCAGTGCACTATGCAATTTGTGCCCTCCTTAATACCCATCACCGGCCTATCCCAGTCCCCCACCTCCCTCCCTTCTAAAGCCCTCAGTTTGTTTCCCAGGGTCCACAGTCTCTCATGGTTCATTCCCCCTTCTCTTTAACCCCCTTCATTCTTCCCTTCCTTCTCCTACCGATCTTCCTGCTATTTCTTATGTTCCATAAATGAGTGAAAAAAGTTAAAAATTGAGCTAACCTATGATCCAGCAATTGCACTACTGGGTATTTACCCCAAAGATACAGACGTGGTGAAGAGAAGGGCCATATGCAACCCAATGTTCATAGCAGCATTGTCCACAATAGCTAAATTGTGAACGGAACCGAGATGCCCTTCAGCAGATGACTGGATTAAGAAGATGTGGTCCATATATTTAAATGCTTTCTATATGGGCACCTGGGTGGCTCAGTCATTAAGCATCTGCCTTTGGCTCAGGGCGTGATCTCAGCGTCCTGGGATCGAGCCCAACATTGGGCTTCCTGCTCCGCTGGGAGCCTGCTTCTTCCTCTCCCAATCCCTCTGCTTGTGTTCCCTCTCTCGCTGGCTGTCTCTCTCTCTGTCAAATAAATAAATAAAATCTTTTAAAAAACGCTTTCTATAATTGTCATCACTGTTATTGTTATTATTATAATATTTTTCCTACTAAATTTTCAGTTCTTTTAAGGGGAAGATCCAAGACTGATTTATCTTTATATCCTTTAATTTGCTTAAAACAGTGGTTGGCATGTAGGAGGCATTCAATAAAGTTTTGTTGACTGAATGAAGAGGAACATAGAGGCAGTAGAACATTTTGCTTAAAACCATGGGCCTTTGAACTGGCTTTTATTTCTGGTGTTATCCATACCTTGCTGTGTTGCTTTGGGCTACTTAATGCTTCTGACATCAGCTTCTTTATTTATCAAATGGGGACAATAATGGCATCTAACTTACAGGGTGGCTTTGAAGATTGCATGAGATAATGTGTGTAAAGTATTTGCACAATAAACTGGTATAGTGGGCATTTTAATGCAGTTAGCTATTGTTTTTACTAAGTTTGTAGTTGAAGGGTAGTACTCAGAGAGCAAGTGAATGTCTTTTCATTGGTCATCTTGGAGGCACTAAATTTGAACTTACAAAGAAACAAGGGCAAGCCTGAAGCCTAAAATGCTGGGAGCTGATAAAAATGAAATAAACAAAATCTTTGACCCAAAGTCAAGATTCAAAATGATTTATAAAGTTTAACTTTCTTAATTTCTAAATACTACATTTAGAAAAGTGAAGAAATCTGTGCGCTGTGTCATATACTTTGTTTTGCTGTGATTTGTTTTGATATCTTCTGGTTTGGCTACTTTAAAAATATTTCCAATATAGTATATGCTGAAACACATGGTTGCACTTCACGGAGGTCTTGAGGAAGGAGCATCACCTTTGATTTGAGGGGAAGAGGAATCACGTTCCTCAGGCACCTCCTCTGTGCTTTTCAGACATCCTCTTAATTTATCCTTACAACTCTTTTTTTTTTATTTTTATTTTTTACACATTTTGCAGACAAGAAAAGTGAACCTGGCCAAGGCCATGGGGCCAGTAAGGGTAGGAGGGATTTGAACACAGTTCCTCTTGTTCTCTCTGCCTTTACCACATGCTTCCTGTGGAACCTGCTGTATATAACCTGGGCATTCTCTTTATCCCTCTGCTGTCTCCATTTCTGTCTTATTCTAAAGAATAACTTTAGGACCAGGATGAATAAAAACAATCTCCTAATTTTCCTCTGGCCTCCTGCTGTGATAATGAGGTTGGGTGTTTCTTGCAAAGGCCTTCTTCAAATTCTCTGTCTGCCTTTGACTCATTTGCTTTCTTCTTTTGACTTGTGACAAATCTCTTGCACTTTTGACTTCTGACAAATCTCTTACTATTGTGTTAGAGGAGTGTCATCTCCCATAAAGTTATAATTCAAAACCATAAACTGAGTTTATCACTGAAAAGGTGACTGTTGTCTAGTGGTAATGTAAAGAGGGATTTACCTTTTTTTTTTTAAGGGACATTTTTTTTTTTAAAGATTTTCTTTATTCATTCGAGACAGAGATACAGAGAGAAAGCATGAGCAGAGGAGAGGCAGAGGGAGAAGGAGAAGCAGACACCCCACTGATCTGGGAGCCTGACACGGGGCTCGACATGGGGCTCAACATGTGGCTTGACATGGGGCTTGATCCCAGGACCTGGAGATCAGATCCTGGTCATGACCTGAGCTGAAGGCAGATGCTTAACCATCTGAGCCACCCAGGTGCCCTGGGACTTACCCTTGTTAATTGTGGACTCAGAAGGCTGAGAACTCTGGCCTCTAGGTGAAAGACTGAGGAAGACTTGGGTTGGCTTGAAAAAGGGAAGGGATTTCTAACCATCAGGTACTCAGTTGAAGGTAATGTAATAGAGGGGATTTAAAGGTCAGCTAGAACTTAAGTTAGGTTCCAATACCGTGATGCCATGATTTTAAAAAGAAAGTGATGAGAATTTCAGGGAAGGGAGGGGAATGAAAGGGAGAAAGTGAGTGAGGGGCAAAGATGAAGGTACAGAGAATTCGTGAGAGAGAATGTGAGGAGGAAGAGGATTTGAGAAGGGGCATATTCAAAGAGAGCAAAGGGAACAGCATTAGGTGTTTGGGCAGCCATGTAGTAGCCATTGGAGTTTCAAGTGGGGTTGGATCTTGTATATTCAAAAGTGGGCTCATAGATCAGGGATGTGGGAGGTGTTCCTCCCTTCACAGAATTTCCTTGAGTGTCAGATTGTATGTTTCTGATCAATCTTTTCTTATAACGACTGCTGCTCTTTGTTCAGGAAGGGACACGAATGCTGAATTTAAATGGACTGTTATTAAAAAAAATCCAGAAAGCACATACCTAATAGAAAAGAGAATAGGAAGAAAGATTTACAGGGAACTTGCTTTCTCCCTATCAATGAGTAGCATTCTTAAGCAAAACCTGAGGGCATATAAATGTTATTTCAAATGACTAGACATTTATTTTAAACATGATTTTTCTCTTTTAGCAGAAATAGTGAAAAGGGTAAATTCATCCTTAAACTGTTGCAAAGTATTCATTGTGAAAGAGCAGTGTGTAAGGTGCTGGGAATTAAGTTCCCAGGGAATGGCTTTGTAGACTTTCTTTAATTATAGATTAAAGCAGATCTTGGCAGTGTCCTTTTGGATCAATATGAAATACAGAGCATAAATCAATATTATTATGCAGTATAATGTAGAAATTCTTAAAAAGAAAAATGAAAATACGAATTGTCTTAAAGAAAAAATGATTTTACTTGACAATATATCCATTTTGACCAAATTAAAAATTATGCTGTGTAGATGTATCTCTGCTTAGATTTCCTATTTATCAGAATGTGTTCATTTTTTTTTTTTTTTTGCTAAAATGGCCCAGGATTAGACATCAGTGTCCAAAACCAGTTCTGCCATTAATGAGTGGAAAAGTTTTTTAATTTCCTAGGCCCAATTCCTTACCTTCAAGAGAATTGGACTAGATGACCTTGAAGAGCCCCCATTTCTCAATGTGTTAAGACGCTTTTATCAGAAAGATCTTTGAAATTTACTGACTCCTGAGGAAATGCTAGATATATGAAAACATTGAGATTAGAGAAGGAAACTTGGTAAAGAAGAGTAAAAGTGTCTATTTGCCTAGAGCAGAGAGGAAAAGCTGGTATGAAAAAACTGGTGGAGATGTTGAAACTTTTACTTACATTGAATTTCGTACTTGGTGAAAAGTTTCTTTTGCATTGTTGTGTTTGAGACCTTTGATAAGGAGTTTCTAATTTGAAAGTCAATTAGAAGCATTGCAGGCTTTTGAGGATGATGGTATGTTTGAAATGGTGCTTGAGTAATTTGGTGATTTCTTAAGTTAATTATAAAATCAGATCAATGCCTGGCCTATTGTTAAGTGTCTGTGAAATAAAACAAAATGGATGATTTTGTAGGATGAGGGGAAGGCTGGTTGGGAAACCACTGCCAATATTATCTTTGTGCTGGGAGAGGAAACTAGCGAGACTTGTTTTCTGAAGGTATTATAAGGACTTGGATTTCTCAGGCTTTCCTTGCTTCCTTTCTCTCTTAATTTTAATTAGGAGACCATCCTGTTTTTTTCCTTTCTAAGCATGGTCCCAACTAACTAGAACTAGGTCGTCTAATTATTTTTTCCTTTTCTGAATTTCTTTTTTAAAAGTAAAGAACTACGGATGACAGAGAACTGTATCAGATTCTAGAGACAGGGTAAACATTTATTTTCAAATAAAGTAACTTACCTTGAACAGTTTCAGTGAAAAATATGTCTAGTTTACAGAAAGGTTGGATAATAAACATTTAAACATTAGTTAAGAACCCTCTGTTCGTCTCTGCTTTGCCATCAAATAACTTGGTGTGGTATTGGGCAAATCATGTGATTTTTCTGAGCTTTGGTTAACTCATTTGTGAAATAAGAATAATAATACCTAGTCTCCTAGCTCCTGTAACTTTATCAATGTCTAGAATAGTGCTTAGCATATGCAAAATACTGGGTAAATATTTCTTGAATGAATAAATGGATTTAAATTAGATTTCATATATGGATATATATACCAATTTATACATAAAAGCTATTGTTACTTTAATTGATTCCCTATAATGGAGATTCCTGAATCTTCTGTAGAAAAAGAGTGTTCTAGGTTTCTACCATTTTGTTCTACTCCCTGCCAGAAGGGCAATTTCAGGATGGTATAAAATGTCAGTTTCTTTTTTTTTTTTTTTAAAGATTTTATTTATTTATTCGACAGAGATAGAGACAGCCAGCGAGAGAGGGAACACAAGCAGGGGGAGTGGGAGAGGAAGAAGCAGGCTCATAGCGGAGGAGCCTGATGTGGGGCTCGATCCCGGAACGCCGGGATCACGTCCTGAGCCGAAGGCAGACGCTTAACCGCTGTGCCACCCAGGCGCCCCAAAATGTCAGTTTCTAAGCAAAGTTGTCACCTGGCCTTAAGCAAGGTGATAGTCACCATGTACTTTTCTGGGAACAAGAGGAGACAATCTGCTTTGGGAGAAATGACAGGACCAAGTTAGTAAGTGGACTGTGAAGGTGAAATAGAGTTGCTTGGATTTGAGTCTTGACTCAACAGCACTTACTATGGGACTTTAGACAATTCTTGAAACTTGCCTGCTTGAGGTTCTTCATCTGCAAAAGAGGATAATAATAGTAATACTACCTTAGTGTTTTTATGACACAAAGTACTTAGCAAAATATATGACAACTTGTAAAGATTCAGTAGTGTTAGATATTTTTTGTTATCCAAAGGAAGTATGAGTAGTAATACAGACTGAAGGAAACAGAATAAAGGTATCTTTAGTGCCTAGGATTTGAAAAAAGTGGACAAAGAGGGTTGGCCATGAACATCCAAGATAGGGACATTCTAAGTTTGGAGCACATATGTATCTCAGAAGATACTCAGGTAGAGGAGAGGAGTTTGAACTATGTAATCAATGTTCTGCTTCTATATCTTAGGCTTTATTAAATTTAACATAGCTTTGCTTCTATTATTCAGAGAATTGATATGGGAAGAACAAAGGGAATGCTATTGGGTATGAAACTTTTGGATCCTTTGGCACATTAGAATGGTTCAACAGTGAGATGATTATTAGAAGAAAGCCCATTAAGAGTTATAATTATTTTTATTATTAATTTTGTTCAGTTTGGGGCATGAATGAGACCTAAAGAATAGCCATGTGATACAATTTTAAAGTTCCCTTTGTTGGCGATGATTTCCAATCTTGCCTCACCTTATGCCCTCACCCCCCAGGAATGAATAAATCTCTCTATCTCATATATCATTAATACATTTACTCATTCAGTTATTATTAATTGACCAGGTATTGTTTGTCTAGGTATTTGGGATACATCAGGAACAAAACTATCAAAGATCTCATCCTTCTTAAAATAAACATTTTAAGTTAAATTAAAATTAACATTTTAAGTTAAATTAAAATTAACATTTTAGGTTCAGTGGGGAGGAGGTCAATAAAAAATACCATAGTAAGAAGGTCATAAGTACTTTTGAACAGAGAGACACCAGAATATAGAAAGAGGGAGTGAAAATGTAGGGTGCAGTTTGCAGTTTTAAATAGGATGGTCAGAGTAGATTTCATGGAGACAGTGACATTATAGAAAAGACTTAAGGTTATTGAGTTAGCTGTTTGTATATAAGAAAAAAAATTAGGTGAAGGGAATAGCCAATGCAAAGACCTTGGTGGTGGAACATGCCTGGTATGCTTGAGGTACAGTGACGAGAATAGAGTAGCTAAAACAGGATCAGTGAGAAGGAGAATAAAGGATGGTCAAAGAGGTAAAGGGAGAAGGTATAGGTTGTGGAGAGTCTTGTAAGGATTATAAGGATTTTGGCTTTTAATCTAACTGAAATGGGGAGGAACATGATTTGATTTAGGTTTCAAATTTTTCCCTCCAGCTTCTGTGTTGTACATAGGTGGGGCAGAAGTGGAGATTCTAGTGAGGTTTTATTGAATAATCCAGGAAAGAGGTTATGATGGTTTGAAGGACATTAGCAGTGAAAGTGGTGAGAAGTGGTCATATTTTGGGTATATTTTAAAGGTAGAGTCAATAAGACTTACTGATAGATTAGATGTGGCATGTGAGAGAAAGTGAAGAGCCAAAAATGTCTTCATGGCATTTAACCTGAACAACTGAAATGGGAAAAGTTGAGGATGAAGCAGGTTTTAATGGTCAAATAGCAGGAGCTCAGTTTTGGACAAGCTGAGTTTGAGATGTCCATTAGATATTATAGTAGGCAGAATTCTTAAAATGTCTCCCTTCCCCAGATTTCCCATCCTAATTCCTGGGACTATGAATATGATGTGATATCTTGCCTGTGAATATGTTATGTTTTACAGCAAGGGGATTTTGCAAATGCGATTAAGGTTGCATATCAGTTAACCTTAAGGTAGGGGGATTACCACATCAACTGTTTAAAATCATATAATTTTTCTCTGGCTAGTGGCAGAATAAGATAGCAGAAGAGAGAGTCATGTTTGAAGCACGAGAAGATTTCTACTAACTGGTGCTGGCTTGAAGATGGAGGGAGCCATTTAATGAGGAATGTGGGTGCCCTCTAGAAGCTGAGAGTAGTTCCTAGCTAACCGCCAGCAAGGGACCAGGGAAACCTATCCTACAGCTGCAAGGAACTGAATTCTGTCAATAATTTGAATGAGATGGAAGCCAATTTTTCCCAGAACTGCCAGATAAGAAGTCATTCCAGCCAACACTTTTGATTTTGGCCTTGTCAGATCCCAAACAGAGAACCAATCCAGTCCACCCAGACTTCTGACTTACAGAAATTGTGAAATAATAACTGACTGTTATTTTAAGGGACCATTCTTGGTAATTTGTTCTACAGCCATAGAAAAGTATGGGAGACATATACGTGGAGATGTTAAATAAGCAGTTGAAGTCTGGAGTTCAGGAAAAAAAAAACCTGGATTACAGATATCTGTTTGAATGTCATTAGTATAAAGATAGTATTTAAAAAACATATAACTTTGATGATCACCAAAGGAGCGAGTAAAGATGGAGTAGAGACTTTGACTAAAGAGTTAGCCCAATATATATTTCTTAAAAATTTTATTTTTATTATATTGTAGTAAGAACACTTATTATAAGATCTATTCTCTTAACAGATTTTTAAAGTGTACAATAAAATGTTAACTATAGACACAATGTTATGTCAGCTCTCTAGAACTTACTCATCTTGCATTACTAAATCTCTAAATCCATTGATTAAGAACTCATCATTTTCCTCTCCTTCCTCTGACCCCCCAACAACCACCATTTTGCTCTCTGCTTCTGTAAGTTTGACCATTTAAGATAGCTTACATAATTGGAATCATACAGTATCTGTCCTGCTGTGGCTGGCTTATTTCACTTAGCATGATATCTTCTGGGTTCATGCATGTTGTTGCATGTTGCAGGATTTCCTTCTTTTCAAAAGCTTAATAGCATTCTATTGTATGTATATATCACATATTCTCTATCCATTCATCCATTGATGAACATTTAGGTTGTTTCCACATTTTGACTATTATGAATAGCACTGCAATAAACATGAGAGTGCTAATATCTCTTACAGATCATGATTTAAGTTCTTCCAGATAAATATCTAGAAGTGGAATTACCGGATCATATGGTAATTCTATTTTTAATTCTGGGGGGGCTTCCATACTGTTTTCTGTAGGGGATACACCATTTTGCATTCCCACCAACAATGTACAAGACTTCCAATTTCCCCACATCCTTACCAACACTTGTCTTCTGGTTTTTTAAAAAAATAATATCTATCCTATTATGTGTGGTACCTCATTATGGTTTAGATTTGCATTTCTCTAATGATTAATGATGTGAACATTTTTTTCATATACCTTTTGGCCATTTATATGTATGTCTTCTTTGGAAAAATGTTCTTCAAATCCTTATCCCATTTAAAAAACAGATTATTAGGTTTTTGTTTTTATTTTGCTATTAAGTTCAATTCCTTACATGTTAGGAGATTAACAAAGCTACAGTAATCAAAACAGTATGGTACTGGCATAAAGATAGACATATAGACCAATGAAATAGAACAGAAAGCCCAGAAATAAATTCATGCATATACAGTCAACTGACACTTGGCAAGGGTACCAAGAATACACAAGGGGGAATGAATAGTCTCTTCAACAAATGGTGTTGTGAAAACTAGATGTTCACATGCAAAAGAATGAAATTACATCCTTACCTTATACTATGCACAGAAATCAACTCAAAATGGATCAAAGACTTAAATATGAAACATGAAACTGTAAAACTCTTAGAAGAAAATATAAGGGAAAAGTTTCATAACATTGGTCTTAGCAATGATTTTATGGATATGACATCAAAAGCACAAGTAGCAAAAGCAAAAATAAAGAAGTGGGACTTTGCAAAAATAAAAAGCTTCTGCACAGCAAAAGAAACAATCAATAGAGTAAAAAAAAAGCAACCTATGGAATGGGAGAAAACACTTTCAAACCATGTATTCGAGGTCCTTCAATATTAAGAGTCAGGGGGAAAAGAAGTAACAAGGAAAGGAGATTGAGAAGGAGAGAGCAGTGAGGTAGGAGGAAAATCAAGAGATTATGATAGTTTGGAAATCATGTGAAGAAAGTATCAAGTAAGAAAGAGTTATGGATTGTGTCAAATGCTGTTAAGTCAAGTAAGATGAAGTCTAAGAATTGACCATTAGCTTTAGCAACATGGAGATTTTTTAGGGACGGGGAGGGAGAATTAAAATGGTAATGAAGACCCAGGGTGATAGGTACTGTACCACTAAGTCCAGTGGTAGAGGAAAAACAAGGTCCATTGTAGGAGATTCAGGGGAGTAGTAACCTTATGGGAGGTGGGTTTTAATTAGAACTAGGTATTGACGGGAACTCTTAGAAAGGTAGAGATAAAGGTAGAAAATAGAAGGATTTTGCTGATGACTGACTGAATTCCAGAGAGAACAGCAGACTGGTTTCAGGAGTTGGGGAGGGGTGGTAAGGGGGAAGAGATAGGAGGTATGTGAAAGAGCCTTTTGAAGATTAGAATGTAGCAATGAGGGGTGATCTTGGAGTCTTGGGTTTCTTATAGTGACTGATGTAATCAGGTATAAAGGGCTTAATTAGATTAGTGCTGGGGGCTGCAAGCAAATAGCAGCAAGGCTGTGAGTTCTGGAGAGTAGGGAGTGCAATTTTAACATATTTTTGTCCACATTGGCATGTCCTACAGCCAAGTTAAACATGATCTAATTTATGATAAACAAACAACCCTCACTTGCACAATAGGAGCTGTTGGAAATGCCAGTCCCCCAGTGGAAAGTCACCAGTGGCTCAGCTCCCAAGAAAAATGTCAAATACTTGGCCTGATTCTAACTGGGAAAAAAAAACAGGAGAGCAAAATTTCCCCTCAAGTCATTCATCCCTCAGCCAGGTTATCATTGCTTGTGATATTTAGGCAAGAAGTGATAGGAGGGAAAGTGACACTCCACTTCCCAGGAAGAAGGGGGTTATCTCCAAGCAGTGATACCCAACCAGGTATGAGGTACTATAATGAGCACAGATGGATAAATTTCTAATTTTCTGGAAAACCTTCCAAATTTAATAGTTTCTGGTACCTCCATGAAAAGCTTGTAATGACCTCATAGCAAAAGCTGAATATGGAAAACTTCTGTGGGTGTGAACACTCACAAAAGTGTTGACAGAAGCGCAACATATTAGAACTAAGAGGGGCCTTAAGATCAGTAGAGATCATTTAATTTTGTATTTTCAAAAGTTTTACATTTTGCAGGGAAAGCTGTATTATATTTTATTTTTTAGAAATTTTATGAGAAACCACAGTATACATGAAACAGATAAAAATAAAACTGCAATGGATGGTTTTTTGAGATGCTTTTGAATTTCTACTGTTTGTCTCTATCACTTTATGAAAGTGAGAACCTCTAGGGAAACAAGGGATTGTGTAACATGCAATTTTGACAAACATTGATCCAAATGCCTTGTCTTGGTTTGGGTTAAAAAAGCGTACTCCATGACAAGGTTTTGAATGCAAGTTGTTCCTTCAGAAGGTGATCCCAGGAGTACCAGTAGGGAAGTGGGGAATGACACAGGAATGGGAAGGCAGCCAATACAGGGTGCATTAATGTATAGGTCACCACTGTGGGCAACTAGAAAGGCAGTGTAGAACATACCTCAGAGCTAACCTACCTGAGGAGAGAAGAAACTGGTTTGTTTATCTATCAACCACCACGAGATGCTGGTCAAAGTTGCTTCAGGGTGTTAACTCCTTGGCACTTCTTCCTTACTGGGTGTAGCAGAGTACACCTCTGTGTTCAGGCAAAGTCTTCAGATAGAAAGTTGGAGGTGCTTGCAGTTGGAAACCATAAATGGGTACTGAATGGTGAGTATGAAGGGCAAATAGGTGGGGCACCAGTACTGTCTGCAACATCCTTCTTTTGAAAGGTAGAGAAGAGGGTGTCCTGAAAAGGGAGAGAAATGATGGTAGAGCATGACATTGGATCTTTGTTCTCTGACTGCTCATGCTTTAAGACATTTCCCTGCCTCGCAAAAAAGTACAGGTGTTAAAATGTATACGAAGTTGTTCAACAAATATTTATTAAGCACCTAGTATGTGCCAAACAGTATTTTAGGCACTTGAGATATATCAGTGAACAAAACATTCCTGGTCTTATTATGCAGTATAGTAGAGGAATTAAGGCAACAAACAATACATGTAAGCAATAAATGAAGTACATAATGATTTAGAAGATGATAACTATTATGAGGTAAGGGTAAGGGAAATAAGGGGTGAAATAAGATGTAGAAAATGTGGAAAAGAACCAGATTCTGGATGTAGTTTAAAAAGCAGAGCCAATAGGAGTTAGGGTAGCATGTGGATGAAGGAGGATTGTAATTTTAAATAGGGTTGGTCAAGGGAGGCCTCATTGAGGGGTACCATTCATGTGAGATGAGGAACATAGCCGTTGGATATCTGCAGGAAAAGTCCTTCAAGCAGAGGGAGTAGTCAGCACAAAGGCTTCAAGGAAGGAGCCGATTTTAGCAATAGAAAGGAACCAGACTAGCTAGAACAGAGTGAGTAAAGAGGCAAGCAGTAGGATATGAGGTCAGAGATGGAAAAGGGGGCTGAAAAATGTGAGTTTTTATAAAACTTTGGGGCTTTTTCTGAGTGGGATGGAAACTACTGGAGGGTTTTGAGCAGAGGAGTGAGATTATCTGACTTAGGTTTAAAAAGGATCACTTTGGTTGTTGCTTTAAAAGTAGACTTTAGGGGGACAAGGGTGGAAGCAGGGAGACCAATTATAAGGTTTCATAGTAACCCAGGTAAAAGATGACAGTGACTTTGATTAGGAAATAGCAGTGGAGTTAATAAGAAGCGGATGGAATCTGGACATATTTTGAGGGTGGTGACAACTGTTGAAGATAGTTTTGGATGTAGGGTATGAGAGAAAGAAAGAAATCAAGTATAATGCCAATATTTTTGGCCTGAGCAGCTAGAATAGTACTGTCATTGTTTGAGATGGTGAAGACTACCAGTGAAGTAAGACTACCAGTTAAGTTGAAAGAAGTTAGGAGACAGATGGTATTAGATCCCCAAAGAGCATGGATAGCTAAGGAAGAGTTCTGGATTACTACCAAAGTGAGAGGATTGAGATAAGAGGAAGAATCTACAAAGAAACTGAGGAGGGACCTTTAAGGCAAGAAGACATCTAGGGAAGTGTGGTGTTTTGGAAGTGTCAAAGTGAAGAAAACTGAGGTTGGAATGGGGATCATGGGGGTCATTTGTAATCTTGACCAGACAAGTTTCATTGGGGTTACACAGGAAAGCATCTTATTTGAGTGGGTGTAATTGAAAATAGGAAGAGGAATTTGTGAAAGCAAACCTAGACAACTCTTTTGGGAAGTTTTGCTACAAAGGTGGGAAGACAATTGAATATAAGATGTCAGGGGAAATGGGTTTAAAAGATGGTTTGATTTTTAAAGATGGGAGAAATGAAACACATTTCTGATAGGAAAGATCTACTGAAGTGGAAAAATCAATGTGAGAGAGAATGGTGAGAATTGCTAGAATGATGTCCATGACTGGGTTTGAGGGGATAGCATCTAGTGAATAAGTGGGAACATAGGCTTTTAAGATAGGATAATAAATATTTGAACTTTGGAACTTGCAGGAAGGCACTATACCTTACATACTCTATGTACAAGTAGATACTGTTGATGGGTAGATAAAGTATTGAGAACTTTCTTAATCCTCAAGTAGGCATCAAGGTCATTGGTTGAGAATGATGATTAGGGGTATAGGGTTTAGAGGCTGAGAAGAGAGGAGGAGATATGAAATAATCATCTAGGTTTATGAAAGAGTGACTAAGAAAATAAAGTATGACTGTTGGACAACATTAAGAGCCTACCTGAGGTTCATACTTACAGATTCGAAGTGAGATCAGTTATAGATTGTATGTTTTTCTTCAGTCATATTCGGCTGCACAGAGGGCAGGTATAGTATAGGCAGCAAGTTGTACTTAATGAGTGTTGTGATTTTGGCACAGCCAATGTGATGAAGTAAGAGAGGGTTAAGGGAGATGAGGGCATACAAGGGAGTGAATTGATTATAATTATTTACCACAGAATATGCTGGGTAAGGAGGGAAGAGGAGATATCAGTGGATGAGAGAGAATAAATTGGCAGGACCAATGAGTTGGGGGATCTTATCAGGGCTCTTAGTATTGATGGAGTCTGGGTACCAGAGGGTGTGAGCCAGA
This sequence comes from Ursus maritimus, assembly GCF_017311325.1. Classification (NCBI taxonomy): domain Eukaryota; kingdom Metazoa; phylum Chordata; class Mammalia; order Carnivora; family Ursidae; genus Ursus; species Ursus maritimus. Next base: position 19,051,151 of record NW_024426119.1, read on the forward strand.
AAGGTAGAAGTTGGTCAGGGAGTAAGATGCACGAAAATTAGTTAATAGAGGGGTTGCAATTATTGGTAAAGACAAGGTCATTATGGACATGGCCAAGGGAGTGAGTGGCTGAGATAAAGTGGAGGACAAGGTCATTTGTGGAGAGGAGTTCTAGGAATTGAAAGGCTAGGATGTTGGTATCATCTGTATATTGAAATCTTCATGAATTAGGACAAAAACAGTGTCGTATAGGAAAGAGAATTGAATAAAATATATCAATACATGTATATCAATACACCATCTGAGTGGTGGATTATTGTTGCTTTAAATTTATTTCTTACAATTCATGTATTACTTTACAATCAGAAGTAAATGATTTAAAAAGATAAATTTTTGTTTAAGTTGGAGCTCAGTCAGGAAAATTTATGCAAGTATTCAGGGGCTTATAAATCACTGGGAAACCTGGAGGAGTGAAATTCAGGGGATCAGCCATCAGTTTTCAATTTTGCCATACTCCCATGGTCCAGAGTCAGAGTTCTGTCACCTCTGAGGCAGAAAGCTATAGGAGATTGCTGCTGACTTCACAACTTCTTCACATCCTAAGTTGAGTGAATGGCAGGGGAAGGCAGAGGCTGTTGAAAAACTTACTTGTGCAAAGCCCATGAATTTGGTCCCATGAATTTGGTGCTGGAGGAAGAAGAAAATGGCCACTGCTTCCTTTACACCTTTCAAATCTCATGTGAAACATCTCCCTGGAAGAACGTAAAACATATCCATCCCTCTGCAGGCAAGGGAATCTGCACCTGGTAGTTCTAGATACCAGCCCCCATGATACGGGGGGGAACATAGGAACGAAATGGGAACGAATGCTGATTATAGAACAAAACAAAGCAAAACACACTAAATAATATCCAGTCTACCAAACATTGCTTCAAAATGTGTTTCATGGCTCAGTTTTTACTGTCCCTTCTTAAGCTTGGGACTATCTTCTTCACTTAAATTCTCCCTGTCTAGTATTCTAATCACTCCAGAGAGAGGGACCTTTCTCTTTCTAGCACCATTTTTGGAGACTGTAGGATCCCTCATTAAAGGAGCGTTTTCTTAAAAATTACGTGTAAGAGTGTATGTGTGTGTTCAGGCACAAATATGTTTACCCTATAAATATTCCCTAGTCTTAAAGGAGGGAAGGTATTGGGTTTCAGTGGAGGACAGTTACCAATGTACCCAGATAGAATTTAAAGAATCAGAATAGCAGAGTAAAGGGAGAGAGCAAAGTGGGCCAGCATAGTCAGGGATAGCTTTGTGTAAAAGGTAGAACTTGATCTAGGCCTTGAAGGATAGAGCAGTAGAAAAACTATGATCATAAACAGTGTTTTGGCTTAGTACTTAACCAGCTATGTGACTCTGATTGTCCTTAGAGCTATTACAAAGATTGTTCTCTTCGTTTTGGCTGGGTACCAGGATAGCACTTCTGTAGCCTCTTAAAATCGGACATGGACTGTGACTTCCTTGGGCACAATGAAATGTGAGTGGAAAAGACATAATATCACTTGTGTGTAGAAGTATCAACTTGCTAGTGCCTGATGCCATCTTTTATTTTCTTGTTTTGGTAATCACATAAGCATGTACTAAGATGGAGCCTCTTCATTCTGAGTCTCTGAGGGATCATGGAGAGATGTGTCAGAAAGACACACGTGTAGTGTGAGAAAGAAATACACCTTTGCTGAGCTAAGCCACTGAGATTTTTGGAGCTCTTCTTAGAGCAGTGTAGCTCTACCCATCCTGACCCTTAGGGTGACCTTGAGCAAACCCTTTCCTGTGTTGAAGTACAGTGTCCATGGTTAAGATTAAAGATTTAGAATAAATAGATTTTTTAAAACAAATTTTCTTTTCCAGCAGCAGATTTCAAAAGAAATCTACCGAGAAACCTAAAGTGTAAAATGGATGCAAAGAATGCTCGGTGTCCTCTAGGTGGAAAATCCTGGATAGAGACAAATAACATTTTGTCCAGCCCCAGCTCATTATAAGTCTTTTGGATGACCCAGGGTTTGGAAATTCTGGCAGCTTGGACACTTTCTCTCACTGGAGCAAATCTGACTAGTATGAACTTCGGTAGCACAAATCAGTTTTTCTGGGATTTCCACTCCTAGGTAAAATGACCATTGGGATTCGGCTCATAGAACAATCCGTGGAGTCTGACCTAAATGACATTGGTTTCTCCTTGACACACTGTGACAGAGGCAGTTAAGATGACCTACTCCTTAGGGCGCCTGGATGGCTCAGTCGTTGGGCGTCTGCCTTTGGCTCAGGGCGTGATACCAGGGTCCTGGGATCGAGCCCCATATCAGGCTCCTCTGCTGGGAGCCTGCTTCTTCCTCCCCCACTCCCCCTGCCTGTGTTCCCTCTCTCGCTGGCTGTCTCTCTCTCTGTCAAATAAAGAAATAAAATATTAAAAAAAAAAAAAGATGACCTACTTCTTGCCAGGAAACGAGGCATGTGACTGACAGATAACACTGAGCATTTGCCACTGAATTCCTTTACTAATGCTAGAGTAGACTCAAATGACCTCAGCTGGGCAGATACTGGACCACCTTATCAGTGAGCATGATGGTGTTTCAGAAGCTGGGTGGGTGGTGGTGGTGCTGGGTGGCTCAGTTGGTGAAGCATCAGACTCTTGATTTCAGCTCAGGTCATGATCTCAGGTCCTGGAATTGAGACCCACATCAGGCTCCAGACTCACTGCAGAGTCTGCTTGAGATTTCCTTTCCCTCTCCCTCTGTCCCTCAGCTCCCCCTTTCATGCACACCTGCTCTTTCTCTCTCTCCCTCTCTCAAATAAATACATACATACATACATACATACATACATACATACTTCAAAGAAGCTGGGAAAACAACTGTTTAAAAATAGACTAGTGTGGACTTTTTCTAAAAGAAGGGGCCTGACATCTCCTGACACCTCTTTCTTCTTCTCCTAGTCCTCCGTGGTAAAATGATCATTGGATTCAGACAGATCTGGGTTTGAATCCCAACTCACCTAATGGTTGTCCTTGGACATGTACTCTAATGACTCTGTGCCTCAATTTCTTCAGTTGTAACTTGGAATAATAATAACTACCTGGTTAAGTTATTGTGAGGATTAAATGAGATAAGACAGACACAACACCAGGCATGTACTTCCTTCTCACTTCCACCCTCCTGATTTCCTTCCCTTTCATTTCAAACTATTTGGCAATTCCTATGGCATATCTTTCCTATTTCACATATTATTTATATCTTCCGAAGTGTTACGTTTTTATTTATTTGAAGTTTGTGGGCATCACTTTGCACTCAGGTAGCCTTTGGAAAGTTCTATCCTTTGATATATTTTATGAGGACGTATGTTCAAGATCCATCTTAGCTGCAGCCAAATGCCTTTTTGCATGGTGGAGATACCTACCTGCATTTTTTTTTAAACTAGAAGGAGGTCTTAGAGTGCAGTCAAATCTGTTTACATTAAAACTGGCTCTTAAAACTCTTCCTGTGCTGAGTTGGACATATGGGGAAGATGAATGACAGTGTATCCTCAGCAAAGGGAAGAAAAATTTCTTGATTCAGTGACATTCATCCTTCATTTGCTATGGGGTAAAAATGGCAGCCAGGAACGGGGTACAGAGGTCATAAGAGGCCTACATTTGTAGCTTGGGGAGGTCACTTCAGTTTAAAATGAGAACCACATCTCACGGAAGAGCCTGATGGCTTGAGGAGTGGGATGGATGACAATGCAATGAAATCAGAGCAAGATTCAAAACGAGAAAGCCTGGGCTTGGTCCTTGACTTCAATAATGACCTTGAAGAAATTTTATTCTGTTGCTCCTCACTTTACCCATCTGTAAAAGGGAGACATTACTTAAGATCAATGTTATGTGCTTTAAGGAATAAGGTACATGAAAAATACTTTGTGGACTTTAAACTGCTGTATGGTGTTTAGAGTTATGATGGTCACCCCCACATTTGTGTCTTATTGGGTAAACATACGGGTAATACCTTACAGGAGGCCCGGGGGCCATATTAAGTAAGAAATTTCAGAGGCACTATCTTGTATACTTGGCATAACTCCTGTTTGGTGATTGTGGGGCCCAAAGTAAGTTGTGATGAGTAACTTGATGAATACCTTATCAAAATTGGTAGCAGAGTTGAGACTAGAATTTATACCGAGTGCATCCCTGTATCCTGCTTAGTCAACTACTGCTAAGAATGAGTATGAGATTAGACTTGACATAAACACATAATAGCTCTGTAGTACATCCTTGTGGACTCTTGTGTGTTTAGAAAATGGCTTTCCAGAGGACAGGTAAAAGGCAAATTCATTCATAATGAATATTGACAAAATTTGGAAAAAGAATTAGAGATTATTTTCCTCAGGTCTTGTATTATACATTCATTGCATCTGAGAAAAAGACCATTTTTCTCAGGTCTTGTATTTCATTTAAATCCTGTTGAGATTTGTGCTATTTCTATCACTGAAAATTGTCATTTGTCAAAGTATTTATCACCCACTTGTGGTTTTATACAACAAACATGTATTAGGTATCTTCTGTGCTTAAACTGCCATGTTATACCATGGATAATTATTTCCTTCAACATTTTATTACAAAAATTTTCAACTATAGAGAAAAATTGAAAGAATTTTAAAAGGAGCAACTGGCTTATATAATTACATATCTAAACACATTTATTCTTTTATTTATCCATCAGTCTATTTACTGTTTCCCCTAAACACTTGAGCGTACCCATCAGAAACCACAAAAGGTTTTTAAGCAGGGACATAATAAAACTTAAGCTGCCTATTATGTAAACGTTTTCTATTAAAATATGGATGTGATGGTGCTGGTTTGGTGGTTGTGCCCTTCTCACTGCCTTTCTCCTTCCTTCTCTTATTTTTAGGAGAATCAGTCATTGATTTGTGGGAAAGGCAGAGAGTTTCTATAAGGTGGATGGAAGAGATTAGGATGGTGCTGACCTACACAGGCATGCTTTCATATATATACTGGAAAGATGATATTGGGATGTGATCATGTGGCATAGGGCTACTTAATGTTTCTAGGCCTAATTTATCCAGAGCATCATTTTCCAAAGTGTGCAGCTACTGTGCTAGGAGTTTTATCTATATTTTTTCTTGTCATCTTTGTGACATCCCTTTGAATTATTTTAACTCTTCCCATTTTTCTGGTGTGTATACTGAGTCTCAGAAAGTTTAAGTCACTTGCTTGAATTACTTGGCTGGGAGGTGGTACAACCGGACTCAGACTCTAGAGACAATGTTCTTTCTCCTTCATTGGCCATTGCCCAGAGCTGACATTTTTTCTACCACTTGTAAGCCACAGTGCTTCACAAGGAAGTTGTATAAAAGCAAAAGAAATCAGAAAAAAATGATGTCTCTTCTAATAGACAAATTATAGGATCCCACAGTTCTATGGTAGCAATTATCCAGTGTTCCTTTTGGTCTGTGGACATTGATGAGAAAAGATTTGCCTCTTGAGCATTCTGCTAATATGCTATTGCTGGCACAATAGGCACCTCTTTCCTGGCCTGGACTCTGCTGATTGGTCTCTGTTCATCAGTAGTATCCTTTTCCCCCCATATAAGTCACTCATTGCCTTTTCTGGCCCACCCATGAGAAGCCTTTCCCAGCCTCATCAGGGACTAGGTCCTTTCCCAGTGCTCATGTCCTAGCAATATGAGGTCAGATTAGCAACTTTCTTCTTGAGGCCAGGCGTCTCAATTTATACATCAACTTTGTTTTGTGATATAAGGTGAAATAATATAGAGAGATTGTTACTTCTGAGAGATTTACATATGCCTCTTTTTAAAAGAATAGTGATAAAAATATATATAAAGTTTACCATCTTAACCATTTTTTAAGTGTACAGTTCAATGGTGTTACATATATTCACATTGCTGTGCAACAGATCTTCAGAATGTTTTCATCTCGCAAAACTAAAACTATGCCCATCAAACAATCCCCGAGTTTTCCCTCTCCTCAGCCCCTAACATCCTGGTTGTATGAATACGACTACCTTAGATATCACATATAATTGGAATCATACAGTATTTGTCTTTTTGTGACTGACTGACTTCACTTCACATTTATCCTCAATGTTCAGCCATGTTGTAGCATGTGACAGGATTTACTTCCTTTTGAAGGCTGAATAATATTCCATTGTATGTATATGCAACATTTTATTTATTGATTTATTTGTCAATGGACCCTTGGGTTGCTTCCATTTTTTGGTTATTGTGAATAAAGAGACTATGAATATGGGTGTGCAAATATTTTTTTGAGATCCTGATTTCAATTCCTCTGGGTAAATACGCAGAAGTGGGATTGCTGGATCATATGGTAATTCTACTTTTAATTTTTTTGGGAAACTCCACACTGCTTTCCATAGTGGCTGCATTGTTTTATACTCCCACCAACAGTGCCCAAGGGCTCCAATTTCCCCACATCCTTACCAACATTTATTATTTTTTTTGATAATAGCCATCCTAATGTGTGTGAAGTGACATTATTGTGGTATCGATTTGTATTGTTGTACTGATTAGTGATGTTGAACATCTTTTCATAAGCTTGTTGGCCACTTGTATATCATCTTGGGAAAAACATCTGTTCAAGTCCTTTCCCCTTTTTAATAGGTTTATTTGTTATTGCTGAGTTGCAGTTCTTATTTTAAAGATTTATTTATTTATTTGAGAAAGAGAGAGCAGGGAGAGGGGACAGAAGGAGGGAGAGAGAGAATTTCAAGTAGACTCCCTGCTGACAGTGGAGCCTGACACGGGGCTGATTTCATGGCTGGGAGATCATGATCTGAGCCAAAGTCAGGAGTCAGACACTTAACCCAGGTGCCCCTGTAGGAGTTCTTTATAAGTTGTGACTATTAATCTTTTCTCAGTTGTATAATTGCAAATATTTTCTCCTGTTCTATAATTGCTTTTCACTCTGTTGATTGTATCCTTTGATTACACCTACCTCTTTTTTGAAGATCAGCTTCTATGCTAAGTCTAAGGAAATCTCAGATTAGGACTTATTACCTATCTCTGGTATAGCTCTACTACATTTAACTATCACTTAATTAAGATCTTTAAAAACAGGTACAGTGTCCCATTCAACTCAGTATTCATAGTGCCTAGATCAATAAATGTTTAAAATAAAAATGAGATTAAATTAGTTTCCCCCTTAGTTCTTATTTATACACTTAGGTTTTCTTCACCCAGAGTCAATTTCCTGTTTTTGCTGGGGCTTTCAGAGCTGGCCAGTTCATCAGTTTGTCCTTGAGTGGGAGGGTTCCAGCACGGAGGACTATTAAAGAACAGGAAGTGGTCACTATCCATTTCTACTGGCAAAGCATTTTCTAAAGCCTGCACATTCTGTAGCGTCAGGCATAAAGAGTACCAAGATAGTTTGGGAGATGTAAAGAACATTGGACAGAAGTCAGAAGATTCGTATTAATTCAAGAGAGGCTACTTACGTTGGATGTGATCTTGGGTCTTGGGCAAGTCATTTAGTCTTTCAGGCAATCTGTTTCCTTGCTTTTAAAATGAAACTTTGGGGTGCCTGGGTGGTGCAGTTGGTTAAGAGACCGATGCTTGATTTCAGCACAGGGTGTGATCTCAGGATCTTGAAATTGAGCTCCATGTCAAGGCTCCGTGCTCGGCATGGAGTCTGCTTAAGACTCTCTCTCAAGTTAATACATAAATCTTAAAAAAAAAATAAAATGAAAGTTTTGAGCTCTAGGTCTCTTTCAGTCTTCATGATTAATCTGTAATTCACATAGGCATTTCCTAATCGTTCATGGAATTGAAGTGCTGACTTGCTTTTTCATCAGATTTGGTATTCAAGGAATTCCTGAACTTATCTGTAATCTTCCTTTTACATTTCTGAATAGGAAATAGCCAAAGTTGCTAGGGCAACTATTATCTCTTAGTAGTCTTGATATGAATTCTTATGATATTTGCGATACAGCATCCCTTTATAAAAGGACACAAATATTATTTAATTAATTTATGTTATTTAATAGCTACTTGTCCAGTAGCTTTACAATGGGCCTAGAGGCTAATTAATTAATACCAATTATGTCACCATTTTCATTTCTTTATTGACTTGGCAAACAGTAATCATGATTTTGCACTAGGTTAGCATTTGTTTACTTATTTTACAGATTTTAAAGTGACTGGAGGGACTGGTTAAAAGTTCCCATACAGAGTTAGTGTTGATATATTGAATCACTTTTCTATTTGTCTCTCAAATTTTGAAAAATCTGTTTGAAGTGTCTCAGAAGTCTTGAAATGTTTCATGATTCATTTAAAAGGACTATTAGATGGAAAGTGAAGAGTCCTTAGCTGTAGTTGTTGTTCCCAATGGGATCCTGTTGCCATCAATTATATTACGGAAGAGTGCAAAGTCATGGCTCATCATTGCTAAAAATAGTCTAAACTGTGGATCGACTCCAAGTCCCTGCTTATGCTGCAGCTACATAGCCAGGCTAGTTTTGCTGCACCTGAGCCTAACGAAACCTGGAGCCAGGCATTCAGTCACATCTCCCCTTCCCCCTGCCCCAGCAGACCCCACCACACCATGTATCTACCACACGCTCGCCCCTCTGCATCCACCACACACAATAGCACACACACAAATACATACCTTACACCACCACCACGCACACACCATACACCACATACCATACACACACCATACACCACATACCATACACATACACCCACACACACACCACTCATACATACAACATACATACGGAGGAGCTGAGTGATGCATGCCTCACTGTGGAATAAGAGATCCATGGGCAAAAGCAGCTAATTAAGACAACCAAGTTGCTGTCAGGGATGCATAAGCCTCCCTCCTTCACCTCCCTCCCTCCACCTTTCTGTATCTGCTCCTGCCTGTGCTCTGTTCACCAAGTCTTTGTCACCATACTGCTCAGAGTCTGACTGAATTCCCTTTGAGAATTAAAGGGTCTTTGTGCTGTAAAACACTCTGCACAGCCCGGTGTGAATTACGATGTATTCAGGGGGCAGCCAGAGGCCAATTGGGTCCACTCTCCTTCTGTGATCATCTAAATACTGCATCTGGTTACAGCAGTGCTGCCTGACAAACAATTTCGTTTTCCTTGAGTGACTGACACTTCTCCTAGGAATTTCATCAGCTAAGTCCTTCTCTTGTGCTTGAGGGCAATGTTTCTAGGAGCCTAGAAGAAGTGAAAGTCTTCCTAGAAATATTAACTCCTTGTCATTTTGATCCAATGGCCTAGTAGTCTAGCTTCATGGGTTTTGGGCTGGTTGTGCAGGTGACGGGTGAGAGATTATATGTCATCTAGGGCACAAAGGCAGTCTCACTCTGCATTAATTCATTTATCAGATATCAAGTGAGGAAAGGTAGGAGTGAGACTCAGAACACATTGGAAAAATTCTGCACTTTCCAATTTCAACATTTTTATGCCTTCAAGGCAGAGGTGAGAGTTGGGCTGAATTTTAGCTGATTCTGTACAGGTTCTGCATAGATGGTATATAAATTTCCTAGGGCTGCCATGAACACTTACTATAAACTGTGTGGCTTAAACCACCAGAAACTTATTCTCTCACAGTTTTGGAATTCCGAATTCCAAAATCAAGGTGTTAGCAGGTCTGTGCCCTCTCTGAAAGCTCTAGGGAAGAGACTGTTCCCTGACTTTCTCTGTTTCTGGTGTTGCCAGCAGTGCTTGGACTTTCTTGGCTTATAGACATATCACTCCAATTTCTGCTTCGGTCATCACATGGCATCCTCCCGTGGGTCTCTATGTTTCTGTTTTATCTTTTTATAAGAACACCAGTCAAATTGGATTAGGGCCAATCCTACCTGAGTATGACTTTATCATGACCTGAATATATCTGAAACTCTTTATTTCCAAGTAAGTTCATATTCATAGGTACTGAGTGTTAGGACTCCAATATATTTTTTTTGGGGGGGGACATAATTCAACTCATGGCATATAGGTTGGCAAGTGAAGCTGGCATCCACAGTCTTGGGGCTTCTATTAAAACGTAGACAGCAATAACTGCATTTCTTCATATCATGATTTTCATGATTTATTAAACTTCTTGAATCTGTAGGTTTATAGCTTTCCATCAAACATGGAAAATTTTTGTCCTTTATTTCCTCAAATATTTTTTCCATCCACCCCTCCCTCTTCTATCCTTCAGGGACTCCCAATTACATGTATATTAGGCTACTTGAGTTCCACAGCTCACTGATGCTCTGTTGATTTTTTCTTTTTAATTTTTTAATTTAAATTCAATTGAGTTAACATATACTGTATTATTAGTTTCAGAGGAAGAATTTAGTAATTTATAAGTTGTATATAACATCAAGTGCCCTCCTCAATGCCCATCACCCAATTGCCCATGCCCCCACCCTCCTCCCCTCCAGCAACCCTCAGTTTGTTTCCTATACTTAAGAATCTCTTATGGTTTGCCTTCCTCTCTGTTTTCCTCTTATTTTATTTTTTCTTTCCTTCCCTTATGTTCATCTGTTTTATTTCTTAAATTCCACATGAGTGAAATATTTGTTTTTCTCTGACTTATTTCGCTTAGCATAAAACCCTCTAGTTCTATCCATGTTGTTGCAAATGGCAAGATTTTTCTTTTTGATGGCTGAGTAATATTCCATTGTGTATATATACCACATCTCTATCCATTCACCTATTGATGTATTTCTGGACTTTCCCATATGTTGGCTCCTGTGGACATTGCTATTATAAACATTGGGGTGCAGGTGCCCCATTCAAATCACTGTGTTTGTATCCTTTGGATAAATACCTACTAGTGCAATTGCTAGGTCATAGGGTAGCTCTATTTTTAACTTTTCGAGGAACCTCCGTACTGTTTTCCAGAGTGGCTGCACAAGTTTTCATTCCCACCACAGTGTAAGAGGGTTTCCCTTTCTCTGCATCCAACATCTGTTGTTTCCTGAGTTAATTTTAGCCATTCTGACAGGTGTGAGGTCGTATCTCATTGCGGTTTTGATTTATATTTCCCTGATGCTGAGTGATGTTGAGCATTTTTTCATGTTTCTGTTGTCCATTTGTATGTCTTCTTTGAGAAATGTGTGTTCACGTCTTCTGCCCATTTCTTGACTGGATTATTTGGTTTTTGGGTGTAGAATTGGTAAGTTCTTTGTAGATTTTGGATACTAGCCCTTTATCTGATAAGTCATTTGCAAATACCTTCTTCCATTCCATAGATTGCCCTTTAACTTTGTTGACTGTTTCCTTTGCTGTGCAAAAGCTTTTTATCCTGATAAAGTCCTAATAGTTCATTTTTTCTTTTGTTTCCCTTGCCTTTGGAGACGTGTCTAGCAAGAAGTTGCTGCGGCTGAGGTCACAAAGTTTCCTGCCTGTGTTCTCCTCTAGGATTTTGATGGATTCCTGTCACACATTTAGGTCTTTCATCCATTTTGTGTATTTTTGTGTGTGGTGTAAGGAAATGGTCCAGTTTCATTCTTCTGCATGTGGCTGTCCAATTTTCCCAACACCATTTGTTGAAGAGACTGTCTTTTTTCCATTGGATATTCTTTCCTGCTTTGTCAAAGATTAGTTGACCGTAGAGTTGAGGGTCCATTTCTGGGTTCTTTATTCTATTCCATTGATCTATGTGTCTGTTTTTGTGCCAGTACCATACTGTCTTGATGACTACAGCTTTGTAATAGAGCTTAAAGTCCAGAATTATGATGTCTCCAGCTTTGGTTTTCTTTTTCATCATTACTTTGGCTATTTGGGGTCTTTTCTAGTTCCACACAAATTTTAGGATTGTTTGTGCCAGTTCTGTGAAAAGTGCTGGTGGTATTTAGATGGGGATTGCATTGAATGTGTAGATTGCTCTGGGCAGCATAGACATTTTAACAATATTTGTTCTGCCAGTCTATGAGCATGGGATGTTTTTCCATTTCTTTGTGTCTTTCTCAATTTCTTTCATAAGTGTTCTGTAATTTTCTGCGTACAGATCCTTTAGTTGTTTGGTTAGGTTTATTCCTAGCTGTCTTATGCTTCTTGGTGCAGTTGTAAATAGGATCAATTCCTTGATTTTTCTTGCTTCTGGCTCATTGTTAGTGTATAGAAACGCAACTGACTTCTGTGCATTGATTTTATATCCTGTGACTTTGCTGAGTTCCTGTAAGTTCTATCAATTTTTTGGTGGTCTTTTGGGTTTTCTACATAGAGTATCATGTCATCTGCAAAGAGTAAAGTTTGACTTCTTTGCCATTTTGGCTACCTTTTATTTCTTTTTGTTGTCTGATTGCTGAGGCTAGGGCTTACAGTACTGTGTTGAACAACAGTGGTGAGAGTGGACATCTCTGTCATGTTCCTGAACTTAGGGGAAGAGCTCTCAGTTTTTCCCCATTGAGAATGATATTTGCTGTGGGTCTTTTGTATATGGCTTTTATAATATTGAGGTTTATTCCCTCTATCCCTATGTGGCAGAAAGTTTTTATCAAGAAAACATGCTGTATTTTGTGAAATGCTTTCTCTGCATCTATTGAGAGGATCATATGGTTCTTTTCCTTTCTTTTATTAATGTAGTGTATCACATCCATTGATTTGCACATATTGAACTACACTTGCAGCCCAGGAATAAGTCCACTTTGTTGTGGTAAATAATCCTTTTAATGTACTGTTCGATCCTATTGGCTAGTATTTTGGTGAAAATTTTTGCATCCATGTTCATCAGGGATATTGGTCTGCAATTCTTTTTAGAGGGGTCTTTGTCTGGTTTTTGGGATCAGGGTAATGCTGGCCTCATAAAATGAGTTTGGAAGTTTTCCTTCCATTTATATTTTTTGGAACAGTTGCAGAAGAATAGTTATTAATTCTTCTTTAAATATTTGGTAGAATTCTCCTTGGAAGTCATCTGGCCCTGGACTCTTGTTCATTAAGAGATTTTTGATTACTGATTCAATTTCTTTGGTGGATATGCATCTGTTCAGGTTTTCTATTTCTTCCTGTTTCAGTTTTGGTAGTTTATATGTTTCTGGGAATTAATCCATTTCTTCCTGATTGCCTAATTTGTTGGCATATAATTTTTCATAATATTCTTTTGTAATTGTTTGTGAAATTTTGGTGTTGGTGGTGATCTCTCCTCTTTCATTCATGATTTTATTTATTTGGGTCTTTCTCTCTTTTTGCTAGGTCTGGCTAGGGGTTTGTCAATCTTACTAGTTCGTTCACTGAACCAGCCCCTAGTTTCATTGATCTGTTCTACTTTTTTTTCTATATCATTGATTTCTGCTCTACTCTTTATTATTTCTCTTCTCCTGCTTGCTTTAGGCTTTATTTGCTGTTCTTTTTTCCAGCTTCTTTGGGTGTAAGGTTAGGGTATGAATTTGAGACGTTTCTTGTTTCTGGAGGAAGGCCTGTACTGCTAGATACTTCCCTCTTAGGACTGCCTTTGCTGCATCCCAAATGTTTTGAGCTGTCATGTTTTCATTTTCATTTGCTTCCATGTACTTTTTAAATTCTCTTTAATTTCCTGGTTGACCCATTCATTCTTTAGTAGGATGTTCTTTAACCTCCATGCATCTGTGGTCCTTCCAAGTTTTTTCTTGTGGTTGACTTCAAGTTTCATAGCATTGTGGTCTGGAAATATATATGGTATGATCTCAGTCTTTCTGTATTGGTTGAGATGTAATTTGTGACTCAGTATGTGATCTATTCTGGTGAAAGTTCCATCTGCACTCAAAAAGAATGTATATTCTGTTGCTTTGGGATGGAATGTTCTGAATATATCTGTAAAGTCCATCTGGTCCGTTGTGCCATTCAAAACTTTTGTTTCTTTGTTGATCTTCTGCTTAGATGATCTGTCCATTACTGTGAGTGGGGTGTTAAGGTCCCCTACTATTATTGTATTATTATCAATGAATTTCTTTAATCTTGTTATTAATTGGTTTATGTATTTGGCTGCTCCCAAGTTAGGGGCATAAATATTTACAATATTTAGATCTTAAAGGATAAACCCTTTAATTATGATATCGTGTTCTACCTCATCTCTTATTATGGTCTTTGGTTTAAAATCTAGTTTGTCTGATATAAAGATGGCTAGTCCAGATTTCTTTTGATGTCCATTGGCACGTTAAGTGGCTGTCTGTCCCCTCGTTTTCAATTTGGAGTTGCCTTTGGGTCTAAATTGAGCCTCTTATAAGCAGAATATTGATGGGTCTTGTTTATTATTCATTCTGATACCCTATGTCTTTTGACTGGAGCATTGAATCCATTTACATTCATAGTCATTATTGAAAGGTATGAATTTAGTGCCATTGTATTACCTTTAAAGGTGCTCTTGCTGTAGATTGTCTATGTTCCTTTCTTGTCTTTGTTACTCTTGGGCTTTCTCTCTGCTCAAAGAATCCCCTTTAATATTTCTTGCTGGGCTCATTTAGTGCTCACAAATTCCTTTATTTTTTTTGTTTGTCCTGGAAACTCTATTTCTGCTTCTATTCTGAATGACAGCCTTGCTGGATAAAATATTCTTGGCTGCATATTTTTCCATTTAATATGCTGACTATATCATGCCAGTCTTTTCAGGCCTGCCAGGTCTCTGTGGACAGTCCTGCTGCCAGCCTTATGTGTCTATCCTTGTAGGTTAAGGACTTCTTGTCCCAAGCTGCTTTCAGGATTTTCTCTTTATCTTTGAAATTTGCAAGCTTCACTATTATAAGGTGAGTTGTTGACCTATTTTTATTGACTTTGAGGGGGTTCTCTGTGCCTCCTGGGACTTGAATACCTTTTTCCTTCCCCAGATTAGGGAAGTTTTCAGCTATAATTTGTTCAATATAAATTTTCTGTCCCTCTCTCTTGCTCCTCATCTTCTGGGACCCCTATTTTCTGGGTATTATTTCTCTTTATGTAATTGCTGAGTTCTCTAAGTCTCCCTTCGACAGTGGTTTTCTTTCTACTTTTCAGCTTCCTTATTTTCCATCATTTTATCTTCTGTATCACTGACTCTCTCTTCTGCCTCATTTATCCTTATTTTTAAAGCCTCCAATTGGGACTGCACCTCAGTAATAGCATTTTTAACTTTAGCTTGACTAGATTTTAGTTCTTTTGTCTCTACAGTAAGGGCTTGTCTAGTGTCTTCTATGATTTTTTCAAACCCAGGTATTATCTTTATTATCATTGTTTTAAATTCTAGTTCAGATATCTTACTTACATTCATACTGATTAAATCCCTGGTAGTGGGTTCTACCTCCTATTCTTTCTTTTGGGGTGAATTTCTCCATCTTATCATTTTGTCCAGAAAACAAAAGAAGGAAGAAAGGGAGGGAGGGAGGGAGGGAGGGAGAGAGAGAGAGAGAGATATGTGTGTGTGTGTGTGTGTGTGTAATACAATGAAAGGAAACAGGAAATAAAAAATATATAACATATATAAAATTGAAATTAAAAAATAAAAAAAGAATTGAAAAATAAAATAACTGAAAAAATAATACTAAAAGACTAAAGAATAAAAAATACAGAGAATGCTATATACTATTTTCCCTAAGAGCTGAAGCTTTGCAGCCCTCTATGATCAGTAAACCTGGTGTGAGTAAGTTGTTTGTGCTGGTCTTCTGGGGGAGGGGACTGTTGTGCTGATTCTCAGGTGGACTTGCCCTAGTGCAAATGCACCTCCCATGCACAGAGGCAGGGCTCAGTGTAAGCAGCTCTGGATTCTACTATATGGAGCTGTTTTACTCCGTAAATGCTTTTGGCACCCATGGGTAGGATGAATATGGCTGTGCCCTGCTCTCTAGCCCTGTAGCTGAAAATTCTACCCCCCCCCTTTTCTGTGAGTCCACACAGAAAAGCAATCAATCACTCTTGTCTCCCCATTCTTCTTGTGATCCCAGGGATCCTGAAGCCATGCTGTCTCTCCTGGGATTCTGCCCCACTTCACTACCTGAGCACCTTTAAGCCCAGGACATGCCCCACTGTAGCAGACTTCTAAAAGTTCGGATTTTGCACTCTGTTTATAATACATTGCAGTAGACTCCTTAGGCAGGCTTCCTCACCTCTGCTATTCCTCAGCTATATCACACCAGACTCAAGTCTCTGCACCTCCTGCCTTCCAGATGGTGGCCACTTTTCTACTTGTAGACCTGCAGCATTTGTTTTCTCAGATCTCTGATTGATTTCTCAGGTGTTCAGAATGATTTGATAACTATCTAGTTGTATTTAAGGGATGAGATAAACTTAGGGTCCCCCTACTCCTCTGCCATCTTAACTCCTCCCCCTGCTCTGTTGGTTTTTTTCTCTTTTGTTTTCTTTCTGTATTTCATTTTGGATACTCAATTGCTCTATCTTCAAGTTCACTAATATTTTCTTTTGCAATATCTCATCTGCTGTTAATCCCATTTAGTGTATTTTTCATCTTGGACATTATATTTTTTATCTCTAGAATCCTGTTTGGGTCAATTTTACATCTTCCATGTCTTCACTTACCACATTCAATCTTTCTTCTAGCTTCTTGAACATATGAAATGCAGTTATAACAACTTTTAATATCCTTATTTACTAATTTATTACCTATGTCATTTCTCCATTGGTTTCCGTTGTTGTTGTATTGTTGTTGTTGTTGTTGTTGTTGTTGTTGTTATGGATTCTATTTTCCTGCTTGCTTGCCTGATTGATAATCTTTGACTTGATACCAGACATTGTGAACTTTAAATTGTGGCACTAGATATTTGTGTATTCCTATAAATATTCTTGAGCTTTGTTGTAGAATGCAGTTAAGTTATTTAGAAACAGTGCGATCCTTTCAGGTCCTACTTTTAAGTTTTGTTAGGTAAGGATGAGAGCAGCATTTAGTCTAGTGCAGGGTTTATTAACCTTGTCACTATTCACATTTTGGGTTGGATAGTTCTTTGATTTGGAGAGCTGTTCTGTGCATTATAGTATGTGTAGCAGTATCATTGGTCTCTATATGTCAGTAGCATCTCTTCAGTGTGATGACCAAAAACGTCTCCAGACATTGCCAAATGCCCCTGGAAGGCAAGATTGCCCATGATTAAGAAGTATGGTCTAGGGCTAATTTTTTTCCCAACTACTGAAGCCAAACTTTTCCAAGCACTCTATCTGGTGCTCTGGGTGTCATGAGGTTTCCCATTTTGGCTAGTGGGAACAGGAACTATTTCTGGTTCTGTGTGAGACCAAAAGGTTGTTCTCTCTGATCCTTTTGGGTTTTTTATCCTGGACTCAGGTGTTTTCTTCACATGCAAGTGCTGATTACTTAAAACTCAAGGCAGACACTGCAGATCTCCAGAGCATTTTTATTCTATGTCTCTGACTCTGTTTCCGTTTTTCTTAGCAGCTCTGTCATCTGTGGTGTTCTGCTTTATGAATTTTAGGTGCCTTGGCTTCCCAGCCTTCCAACTCTGTCTCATTAACTAAGAAAGTCACCCAGGATCTGCCTATGTTCCATCTTTTTGTATCACAGCCTGGAGACTTTCTTCAAGCAGTAAATTGGGGCAATCATAGAGTTCACCTTACCTGTTTCATCTCTCAGGGATTATTGTCCTTTCACTGCCTGAGGTCTGAAGTTTTGAAAAATATTGTTTTATGTATTTTGTCTTTTTTAGTTGTTTCAGTTGGAAAGATAAATGTGGTTTCTGTTACTACATCTTGGCTGGAAGCAAAAGTTAAACCTATTCCATTTTAACACACACACACACATATAGAATGTATATATGTATACTGATATGGAGTATATTTTTAATGTTTCTTGAGACTCCAATCTTCCCTTATTGCTCTTTTTACTTGATAACTATGTTGTCCAAAGGGGACACAGCTACCTGTGGCCATTTAAATTTAAGTAAATCAAAGCTAACAAAATTAAAATTCAGTTCAGTTCCACCACATTTCAGGTGCTCAATAGCCCTACATGTCTTTTTGGCTACTGTATTAGACTGGGCAGATAGAGAACATTTCTATCATCACAGAAATTTATATTGGACAGTGTTCTAGAGTCTATTTGGAAGAACTAATTGAAGCATATGACTTTAATTATTATTGGTTCTCTAAGAACCCCAAATCTATATTTTCACTGTAGATGTCTTTCCACCATTCCAGATCTGTGTATCCAACACCCGTACATCTCTATGTGGCACCTTAAACACATTTTGTCTCAAATTAAACTCACCAGGGTCTTTCTTCTGCTCAGTTATGCCCCGATTTGTCCTCTCAGTGAATGACATCATCCACTGTCACCCAATTACACAGGCCAGAAACTGGACATTTGCTCTCACTCAGTGTCTCATCCTATCAGCACTGAATTCTGTCATCTTAAAATCTCTAGTAGCCACATGCTCAACGACAGCATCCCTTTTTCTGCCTTAATTAAGGCCTCGTTTGCATTGTGCCTTGATTCCAGTGTAGGTCTGCTAACTGAATTTTTCTCTTTCTATCTCCCTGCTTCCAATGAAAATGCCTCAGTGCTACCTAACTTGAAGGTTGTGGAAGAGTATGATCCTACTAAGCTACTGGAAGGAAGAGAACCAGACCCATTGCTAAATATCACTAATGACTATCAAAGAATATAAGAAGATAACTACCAATTTGTTAATTTTATACTCTGAATTTTGAATTTATTTTCCTTTTAGATATGAAGAATGGGTTGCCTCCAACTATTTATTAGTCCTCCTTATGTCTAATGTCATCCGTCCTTGGTTTGGCTAGCTTGCATGTACAATCAAATTGTAATCACTTTATTAAGCATGCCGGGGCTTTTTAAGTGCTCCATAAAAAGAAACAACTGATATTGTTTGATATTCAGGTATCTGCCCTAGAGAATTTTAAGTTGATTTTTCAGCACTTAGCACAGTGTTTGAAACATAAAGGTATTCAAAAATGTTTCTTGAGTGAAGTGAATGTGCTCTGCATATTAAATATTAAGTATTTTATCCTCCCAACCTTACTGTGATAATAGATTTTTTTTAAAAAAGCCACTCCTAGATAAAAGTGTGGAAGGATTGAAATATTAACACTGATTATTTCAAGAGGTAGAATGGAAGGAACAGGGAAGTTTTTAACTTTCTTTAAAAAGAGTTCTCTGTATTTTTAAACTTATTACCCAAAGCAATGTGTTTAATAAATCCAGTGAGATGAAAACAACAATAATAAAAATTCTCCACACTCCAAAGCAAAACTAGAATGAGCCAGTAATGATAGCTGGGTTGTGGACTGATTAGATGGGGATCCAGGCATGTTCTGGAGTTAAGACTATGGCTGGATAATAGCCCTAAAAAGGGAAGAAGGGAAGACAAGGAAGAGAAAGGATTCAAGTAATGGAGAAGGTGTACTGATAATTGCAACTACTCAACTTTGCCATTATAGTGAGAGAAGAGGCACAGACAGTATAAAGACAAATGGATGTGGCTGTGTTCTTACAAAACTTTATTTATAAAACTCAGTCAGCTAGCTGGATTTAGCTCACATGCCACCATAGTTTGCTGACTTCTGTATCAGAGGGAGGGGAGGATTGAGGTAAAGTTGGGAGTAATCTTTGACTCCACCAATCAGGCCTGCCTGGAGCAAAGAAGTTCTTTCATTCAGGGGCTTCCAGTAATAGGCATTCTGGTTCCCTGTGATGGCTCTAACTGTACCAGCATGAGCTGCTGAGACCACAACTATAGGTTTCCATTAGCCACATTAACAATCATACATCTTTGGGGAGGCGTGTGGCTAATAGATTCAAACAGTTAAATATTTCAACTGATATAACTTACTTTGGATATGATGTACAAAGATGAATTTAACTGTTATCATCATAACCTTCTCAAACAGAGGGCTGATGAGGAGCACGGCCCAGGCCAGGCCAGACTAGTGTGAGTCTACTGCATTTTCTTGTGAGTCTTATAAGGTGCTCGTAGCATCCCTTCATTATGTCTTTGTGTCTGTGGCTTTGCTGACCTCCGTGCACAACTCATTGTTTGGACTCATTCTTGATAATGCTTTTTTCTTTTGGACAATTTCTTGCCTGCTTGCTCTCCATGCAAGGAGGCAGGGCCTGTATTCTGCTTCCTTTGCTCTTCCTCTAACTATTTGGACTTTAAATTGTCAGCCTGTCAATGGCTCTTACCATTAACACCCTTGATGTTATTTCTGTTGTGTGGATGCTTTCTCATTTTACTCACTTTCAGTAGTCTTTATTTTCTGCTTCTCAGGACTACGCTGGCATAAAGAGGATGGTTCTGGAGCTCTTTTCTTAACAAAATCCACAAAAAGTATATGATCATTTATTTCTCTCAGTATAACCCTTAATTTTGGAGTAATAAATAGGAGTCTGGGCTCTTACTAATGGACTGTCAGGGCAAAAGAAAGACTTTTATATTGTCCTAATCTCTGGAATATTTCCTGGCCTCTATTTCAGAGCAACCTTGAAAGATGAGAAGATCAAAGAGTTTTTCAGCTCCCTGACTGTTAGCATCTGTGGAAGAGCTGTTTGGTTGTAATTCTTTACTGCAGTCCCTACAGCTGCATCTCCCTAATGCTCCCTTGCAGAAGTGAACTTAAGAAGATAAGATGTTCTGACACAGTCATGCTGAAGCCTGGTGAGGGCCCTCAGGGTCTTGATTTATTTTATGCTAGAATCTATCTTGCTGTTAATTCTGGCTCTGTTAGGACCCTGAGAGAACCTCACTCACCCTGATAAGGTCCTAACAGTGGTGGAGAAAATTTTGTTGTATGAAATGATGTGTCATGAGATTTTAAAAATGTTTACCCCCCAGGAGAGTTCCCACTGCTGATATTATTTATGTGGTCATTGGTGTCTTTGTATGCACTGAAATCACATGGTGTCTTAGTTGGCAACATAAACTGAGGAGTAATAATGAAATATTAACCAAACTTTTCATGCTTGTGTTCTGTATTGTTCTATCAATGGGCAATAAGCTAAAAGGTCCATGGCATTGTGTTGTAGATAAACTTGGAAAAGAATAGATATTGTACAAATCTAAAACATCAGAAGATCTATGAAATGGAAAAAAAAAAGATTTATGAAACGACCTCTTTGTTCACTGATCCCAGAATATGACCAAAGAGAAGAATGGCCTGATTAGAAGTTGTTCTCTCACCCTAATATTTGGAAATGGGCACAAGAACACAAGGCCCCAAGAGTCCTCAGCTTCCTAAGCAGCTAACATCAGCCCAAGGACAATATAAACTCTAACCAAAAGCATTCCATTCAGTCTTGGGGAAGAAGTAAGCCTATTTCAGGTTTCCACTGTTGACTTAAACTTCATTTCATAGATCTTGACTTTAAACTTGAGCACATGTCAAGAGTGTTTAATTTAGGTCAGCCATATTAAGAGTTAAGTGGAAATTAGAAATCATAACAGATAATAAGAATGCTACATTTTCTTTGTATTCAAGGATAGTCAGGAATAGGATATGAGGACCCATGAGGGACTACAGTTGAGGATCTAGTGAACTAAGTGTCAAGGAATGGAGAAGATGGGGGAACTTAATGTTTGTGGGTTTGGCCCTACATTAGACATGTGGGATGGAGTCTTTTCCCAGAGTGGAACCCTAATCCAACCTTCTGATGGGACTGTGGGTATCTACAAAGAGTTTTATGGGGATGATTTGTACCTAATTCTTTTTTAAATTAAAAAAAAATTTTTTTTATTTTAATTTTTTTTATTATGTTAGTCACCATACAGTACATCCCTGTTTTCTGATGTAAAGTTCGATGATTCATTAGTTGCATATAACACCCAGTGCACCATGCAATACGTGCCCTCCTTACTGCCCAACACCAGCCTATTCCATTCCCCCACCCCCCTCCCCTCAGACACCCTCAGTTTGTTTCTCAGAGTCCATAGTCTGTCATGCTTCATTCCTCCTTCTCATTACCCCCCATTCTTTATCCCTTTCTTCCACTACCAATCTTCCTAGTTCTTATGTTCCAGAGATGAGAGAAATCATATGATAATTGTCTTTCTCTGCTTGACTTATTTCAGTTAGCATTATCTCCTCCAGTGCCGTCCATGTTGCAGCAAATGTTGAGAACTTGTTCTTTCTGATAGCTGAGTAATATTCCATTGTATATATGGACCACAACTTCTTAATCCAGTCATCTGTTGAAGGGCATCTCGGTTCCTTCCACGATTTAGCTATTGTGGACATTGCTGCTATGAACATTGGGGTGCATATGGCCCTACTCTTCACTACGTCTGTATCTTTGGGGTAAATACCCAGTAGTGCAATGGCTGGGTCATAATGTAGCTCAATTTTTAACTTTTTAAGGGACCTCCACACTGTTTTCTAGAGTGGCTGTGCCAGCTTGCATTCCCACCAACAATGTAGGAGGGATCCCCTTTCTCCACATCCTCTCCAGCAAGTGTAGTTTCTTGCCTTGTCAATTTTTTCCATTCTAACTGGTATAAGGTGGTATCTCAGTGTGGTTTTGATTTGAATTTCCCTGATGGCTAATGATTTTGAACATTTTTTCATGTGTCTGTTAGCCATTTGTATGTCATCATTGGAAAAGTGTCTGTTCATATCTTATGCCCATTTTATGATTTGTTTATTTGTGTCTCACGTATTGAGTTTGAGAAGTTCTTTGTACATCTTGGATAACAGTCTTTTATCTGTAGCATCATTTACAAATATCTTCTGCCATTCCATGGGCTGCCTCTTAGTTTTTTTGACTGTTTCCTTGGCTATGCAGAAGCTTTTAATCTTGATGTAGTCCCATAAGTTCATTTTATCTTTTCTTTCTCTTGTCTTTGGAGATGAGTCATGAAAAAGGTTGCTTTGGCCGATGTCGTAGAGGTTGCTGCCTATGTTGTCCTCCAGGATTTTGATGGATTCCTGTCTCACATCGAGGTCTTTCATTCATTTGGAGTTTATTTTTGTGTATGGTGTGAGAGAGTGGTCAAGTTTCATTCTTTTGCATGTAGCTGTCCAATTTTCCCAGCACCATTTATCGAAGAGACTGTCTTTTTTCCACTGCATGTTTTTTCCTGCTTTATCAAAGATCAGTTGCTCAAAAAGCCAAGGGTCCATTTCTGGGTTCTCTATTCTGTTCCATTGGTCTATGTGTCTGTTTTTGTGCCATTACCATGCTGTCTTTGTGATCACAGCTTTGTAGGACAGCTCGAAATCCAGCATTGTGATGCCCCCAGCTTTGTTTTTCCTTTTCAACAGTTCCTTGGTGATTCGGGGCCTTTTCTGGTTCCATACAAATTTAAGGACTATTTGTTCCAGTTCCTTGAAAAATGTCATCGGTATTTTGATCGGGATAGCATTGAAAGTGTAGATTGCTCTGGGTAGCATGGACATTTTAACTATGTTAATTCTTCTGATCCATGAGCATGGAATATTTTTCCATCTTTTTGTGTCTTCCTCAATGTCTTTCAAGAGTGATTTATAGTTTCTAGAATATAGGTCCTTTACGTCTCTGGTTAAGTTAATTCCAAGGTAACGTATGGTTTTTGGTGCTATTGTAAATGGGATGGATTCCCTAATTTCTCTTTCTTCAGTCTCAGTATTCGCGTATAGAAATGCAACTGATTTCTGAGCATTGATTTTGTATCCGCCACATTACTGAATTGCTCTATAACTTCTAATAGTTTGGGTGTGGATTCTTTTGGGTTTTCCATATAGAGTCTCATGTCATCTGTGAAGAGAGACATTTTGATTTTTTCTTTGCCAATTTGGATACCTTTTATCCCTTTTTTTGTCTGATTGCTGTTGTAAGGACTTCTAGTACTATGTTGAATAATAGTGGCGAGAGTGGGCATCCTTGTCGTGTTCCTGATCTTAAGGGAAAGGCTTCCAGCTTTTCCCCATTGAGAATAATATTTGCTGTAGGCTTTTCATAGATGGCTTTTATGAGATTGAGAAATGTACCCTCTATTCCTACACTCTGAAGGGTTTTAATCAGGAAAGGATGCTGTATTTTGTCAAATGCTTTTTCGGCATCGATTGAGAGGATCATATGGTTCCTGAGTCTTTTCTTGTTGATATGATGTATCACGCTGATGGATTTGCGAATATTGAACAACGCTTGCATCCCAGGTATGAATCCCACTTGATCGTGATGGATAATCCTTTTAATGAACTGTTGGATTCTATTAGCAAGTATCTTGTTGAGGATTTTGGCGTCCATATTCATTAGGGAAATCGGTCTGTAATTCTCCTTTTTGATGGGGTCTTTGCCTGGTTTGGGGATCAAGGTAATATTGGCCTCATAGAATGAGTTTGGTAGCTTTCCTTCTGTTTCTATTTTTTGAAATAGCTTTAGGAGAATAGGTATTATTTCTTCTTTGAATGTTTGGTAGAATTCCCCAAGAAAACCATCCGGGCCTGAAGTTTTGTTATTTGGAAGGTTGTTTATCACTGACTCAATTTCTTCATAATTAATTGGCCTGTTTAAGGAATCAATTTCTTCCGGTTTCAATCTTGGTAGTTTATAGGTTTCCAGGAAGGATTCCATCTCTTCCAGATTGCTTAGTTTATTGGCATATAGCTGTTGATAAAAATTTCTAATAATCCTTCCAATTTCAATGGTGTTCGTCGTGACCTCTCCTTTTTCATTCATAATTTTAATAATCTGGGTCCTTTCTCTTTTCTTTTGGATAAGTCTTGCCAGTGGTCTGTCAATTTTATTGATTCTCTCAAAGAACCAGCTTCTAGTCCTGTTGATTTGCTCTACTGTACTTCTGGTTTCTGATTCATTGATTTCTGCTCTAATCTTGGTCAACTGCTTCCTCGTGCATGGATTAGATCTGTCCCTCTGTTGCTGTTCCAGTTTCTTGAGGTGAGAATATAAAACCTGCATTTTAGATTTTTCTATTCTTTTGAGTGAGGCTTGGATGGCTATGTATTTCCCCCTTAGGACTGCCTTTGCAGTATCCCATAGGTTTTGGACCATTGCGTTTTCATTCTCGTTGGTCTCCATAAATTGTTTAAATTGATATTTGATTTCCTGGTTTATTGAATCATTCCTGAGCAGGATGGTTCTTACTCTCCATATGTTTGAGTTTCTTCCAAATTTTTCCTTGTGGTTGAGTTCCATTTTCTAAGCATTGTGGTCTGAGAATGTGCAGGGAATAATTTCAGTCATTTGGAATTGGTTGAGACCTGTTTTGTGGCCCAGAACATGGTCTATTCTTGAGAATGTTCCACGGGCATTAGAATAGAATGAGTATTCTTTGGTTCTGGGATGTAGTGTTCTATATATGTCTATGAGGTCCAACTCGTCGAGTATGGCATTCAAAGCCCTTGTTTCTTTGTTGATTTTCTGCATGGGTGCTCTGTCTATTTCTGATAGTGGAGTGTTGAGGTCCCTTACTATTAATGTATTTTTATCCATATGTCTCTTTATTCTCATTAAGAGTTGTCTTGTGTATCTTTCTGCTCCCCTGTTGGGGGCATATATATTTATAATTGTCATATCCAGTTGTTGGATACATCCTTTAAGAATAATATAGTGCCCTTCTGTGTCTCTCACTATAGTCTTTAGTTTAAAATCCAGTCTGTTTGATATGAGAATTGCTACCCCAGCTTTCTTTTGAGGTCCATTGGTGTGAAAGATGGTATTCCATCCCTTTACTTTCAGTCTGAATGTATCTTTAGGTTGAAAATGAGTCTCTCGTAGACAGCAAATGGATGGGTCATGTCTTTCTATCCAATCTGCAACCCTGTGGCATCTTATGGGAGCATTTAGGCCATTTACATTGAGACTGATTATTGAGAGATATGATTTTAATGATGCCATGTTGCCAGTAAAGCTTTGTTTCTATTGATTGTGACTTTCTGTTCTGTATCACTCTTGGGGCCTTTTTACCTTTGTAGAACACCCATTAATATCTCCTGTAGGGCTGGTTTCCTGTTTACGAAATTGGTCAATGAGTGGCGATTCTGGAAGGTCTTTATTTCTCTATCCGTTCTGAATGACAGCCTTGCTGGGTAAAGGATCCTTGGCTGCATGTTTTCCTCTGAGAGAGCTTTAAAAATGCCCCTCCATCCCTTTCTCTCATTTCAGGTCTGTGTGGACAGGTCTGATGTAATTCTGATACGTTTGCCTTGGTACGTGAGAAATTTCTTTGCCCTGGCCGCCTTCAATACTGTATCCTTGGATCTAATATTTGTGAAATGCACTATGACGTGATGTGGTGTAGGTTTGTCATGGTTGAGCTTGGGAGGGCTCCTCTCTGCCTCTTGGACACGGATGTTTGTTTCCCTTGCTAGATTAGGGAAGTTTTCAGCTACAATTTGTTCCAATATCTCTTCTAGACCTCTGTTTTTCTCCACCCCCTTGGTGATGCCGATGATTCTGACATTGGAACGTTTCATTGATTCAGTAATCTCCCGTAACCTACATTCCTGTTCATGGATTTTTTTTAGTCCAGATTCTATTTTAGTTTTCTCTTCTACTAACCCTTCTTCCAATTCGCTGATACGTTCTTCTGCCTCATTCACCCTGGCCGTCAGAGCCTCTAGTTTTGACTGCATGTGACTCATAGAATTTTTAATTTCTGCAAGATTCGCTGTCATTTCCGCCCTTAGAGTTTCTATATTCTCATTAACATTTTCGTCAATACTTTTTTCAAGTCTACACATTATCTTGACCATTGTTTCTCTGAATTCCATTTCTGATAATTTGGTTATATCCATATCCATTAGTTCTGTGGCAGAGGCCACAGACTCATTGTCTTTTCTTTGCTGGGGGGGATTTGTCCTTCTCGTCATTCTGATGAGGAGAGGTTGTGGGCTTGTCCAGAGCCCAAATTATTGACTGGCACCCAGGCTGTGCACCCTTGTTTTATAGGGATCTTAGGTATATGGGCTTCTTGATTTTTTAGCCTGCCTTCTGGGGAAGGGGACTGCCGCTCCGATCCTCAGGCAACCCTGTTTGGGTAGAGTCTCCGTGTCCCCTGCGAGGGGAATGGGGGTGGGCATACTGTGAGCCGGTGTTTCGTGGCTTTTGTTCTCTGGCGGTTTTCCCTGGTGGTTTGCTGTGCCTCTTCTGAGAGTCAGAGCAGCAGTGGCTGAATCTCAACCTCTGTCTCAAAACAGAGGGATCGCGGATCTTTCTCCACTGATGTTCTGGCCACTTTAACTCTGTTTCTGCTGGTGCTGCTCAACCCTGCAGTGTCCATGATGTGTGCCCCACACCCGGCATCCCTGCCCTCGATTTCAGGGCCGGTGCGTCTCTGTCCTTTGTGTTTCTAACACCGCCAGCTACCAGCTGCCCCCGTACGCTCCCAGAGCTCCCAGTCTCATTCTGGTTCCAGTGAGCACACCGGAGCTCTGTTTCTGTCTGGTGGCACACGTTCCCCAGCTCATGGTCTCAGTCTGCTCTCTCACGGCTCCCTGCTTTGTACCTCAATACTCAGTGCTGGAGATGTTCATTTGTAGAGATCCAGATGTATCTTCCTGCATCTCAGGCTGATTCTGTGGATGTTCAGGCTGGTCTGGTACCTATTCAGCTCGACTCAGGGACCGGCTGAAAAAGGGGTCCTCTACTCCTCCGCCATCTTAACTCCCCACATCCCCAATTCTTTTAAGAATCCAAAGAAGCTCATGGGATTGAGCCACATAGGTCCTTTTGCTCATATCTATCCACTTAAGACACACCTCCAAGTCTAAGTACAGGACCCAAGTGGTGGGGTCCTTCATGAAGGGAGGGTTTGCCTGAGAAAAGAACTCCAGGTTGAGTGAGTTAAGGAGGCAGGGTCAGTCTCCCAGAATAATGAAATGAAAAGAGAACTGACATCTTCTGGCCCTAGGGTTTTTAGACCTGGCTTTTCCACTTAACAGCTATGTAACCTTAAACAATTTACCTTTCTGTGTTTCACGTTTCTTCTTTTTCTGGAAAATTAGGGAGTGGTATTCCATGAGTTCCAAGACACCTTTAGGGCAAGGATTCCATAAATAAAAGAGATTGGGATTTGAAGGAAAAAATTAAAAACCAACCAGCAAGGAGAGGTATGACTTCTTCAAAAATGCCCCAGGTTATCACTGGCTAGCATGGCCTCTACTGAGTACTCTCCTTTGTTGTCTTGGAGGTTAACTGATTCCTCTTTGGTTTTTTACCCCCTAAGACAAGACCTTCAGCTCTGAAATTTGAGTTGTTGAACAGATGTCTCCTGCCCAGTGTTCATAAATTAGGGCTTTGAGCGAGTTGGATTCTTGTAGTCAAAAACTTGCCAGTCATCCCTCATTGCTATAGCCTGTGTCAGGATTTGTCATCTAACTGGTTGCAGTCATTTCCAGGCTCTCTTTTATGGACCAGGTCAGCCTATATTCTGTCAGTAGGTCTAACCAAAGCACAAAGTACAGACGGAGCCTTTTTATGAGGAATAATAAATATATGACTCATGGGCTGCTGCTCCCTGCTTCTAGGCTCATGATACAACCTTAGAGTCTTTCTCAGCACAGTGTTCTAATCAATCACTCACAATGAAAGTTGGCTTATGAAATGAGACATGGGTCATCCATATTCTTCATCTTAGTATTGCAATGACATCTCTAAAATTTTTTTTAACTCTGTATTCCTAAAACATACTGGTTACTGGCCATAGGTAGCTTAGTCCTCCATAACTCTCATCAAGATTTCCTGTATATGCATCACCACATGGACATTTTTGTTTTGCTGTTGTCTGTGTATGAGAGTGATGCCTAGCCAGTCTCTAATATGGCAGTTAGTCCTTACTCCATGGGGAAACACATGGCTTACACCAGCAAATAGCTGTCATAGGCCAATCACTATCGATGCATAGAAGCTGGTGGGAGAGAATATGCTGCCAAATGGTTTCCATGGTTTCAGTGACCTCTCATGAAATGTTTTTTTATAGAAGATGGTAATTTCAGTAGAATACAATGACCCTTCTGTTATGTACACTGCAAATGTTTAGTATTCACATATACCAATAAAAATATCTGAAAAGCTATTTTTTTTTTCCATTTGGAAAAACTTCCAGATGTCATTTCAACATTATTATATGGAACGCAATCTTGTTTTCAGGGCAAAACTCAACTTAAGGTCAGTTCTGACCCGTACTTACTTAGAATCAAAGGGGAGAAAAAGATAGTCTAAAAAACTTTAGTTCAACAATAATAAATACAGCATTGAAGATGTCAGCTGCTGATACTGGATAAAGTAACACCTTCAAACTAACTGTATTGTGAGTTTACCTCTTTCCCTATAGGCATACACTTTTTTAGGATGTCTTTTGCATTCTGCCACAATGTATGGTTGTATATTAATTTTCTTTTTTTTTTT
>NW_024426119.1:19080427-19089269 GCF_017311325.1 Ursus maritimus
TTTTTTTTTTTGTAAGATTTTATTTATTACTTACTTGAGAGGGAGTGCACAAGTGGGTGGGGCCGGGAGGGGGGAGGAGAGGCAGAGGGAGAGGGACAAGGAGACTCTGATTAGCAGGATCCTGACATGGGGCTCTGTCCGAGGACCCTGGAATCAGGACCTGAAATGAAGGCAGATGCTTAATGGACTGAGCCACCCAGGCATCCCTGTAATTACTTTTCTTTTTCTTTTCTTTTTTAAAAGATTTATTTATTTGAGAGAGAGAGAGTAAAAGAGAGAGAGAGGGAGCATGGGGGAGGGGCAGTGGGAGAAAGAGAGAGAATCCCCATCAGACTCCCTGCTGAGTGCAGAGCCTACATGGGGCTCAATCTCAGGACCCTGAGATCATGACCTGAGATCCAGAGTTGGGTGCTCAACCAACAGCCACCCAGGTGCCCTGTAGATTAATTTTCAGTGAGCCATCAGGAAAAGAATGGTTGGTACCTGTTGGACAAATATAATTAAAAACAAAATCTTCTCTTAACTCAGAAATCCTCTTCACAAAGGTAATAGAGAAAGAAAACACATTTACTAATGAATAAGCATTAAACCAGAATGTATGGCACGTGACAGTCAATCTGTTAAGACTTTGCAGGCAGAAAGGAATCACACCTCCTTATATAGTCAGGTAGATACAACCCATTACATACATGTTTTCAAGATAAATAATAACTGATTTTTAAATAAGAGGACTTGACAACTTCATTTGTTACACATAATTCATCATAACTTTACCAGGTAATTGTGGTGACCATCTGTGTTAGCTAACTTGCTTTATCCAGAGGAAATATAAACTTCTCATCTCTTTATAACAGGAGGTAATTTTGTAAAATTGAGTAAGGTGCCCACTGAAATTTGGCCCCTACCCTTCATTAGAAAGTGGGCGATGGGGGTGTGATCTTCTTTGATGTTGGCATTTCAAACAGATAGTTCCCAGGTCCTTGAGAAAACCATTCTGGGTCATTAAGTAGGCAAAGGACCAGCTGACAAAAGGTCCATTTGGGTTTCAAACGGATTTATATACACTTCAAAGAGCTGAGAAAGCACTTAAAATTCCACGATTTTTAAGGTAAATGCTCAAGGAAACAGGAGGAGAGGAAAATCTCTTCCTCCTATTTTCAATAGGGAGAATCAATTTATTTTTAATTTGTGTTTGTCTTTGCTCACCTAAACACTCTAGAGTAAGAGGACTCTAAGAGGAGTGAACAGAGCTATAGGAGCTAAAATGGTAAAAGAAAAGAATTGACTTAAAAAATGGGGGTATTGGGAAGAAGGAGGTAGACCAAGTATGTGGCTCACTCTTGTGCAGATCCAAACAGATAC
The DNA here is from genome assembly GCF_017311325.1 of Ursus maritimus. Classification (NCBI taxonomy): domain Eukaryota; kingdom Metazoa; phylum Chordata; class Mammalia; order Carnivora; family Ursidae; genus Ursus; species Ursus maritimus. The sequence continues at coordinate 19,081,790 of NW_024426119.1, forward strand.
CCTGGCAGTAGAGCTCTATTGGCCCAGGAAGGAAATAGAAACTCTAGGAATTAAGGGTGATATAGAAAAGGTGAGAAACTGATTTCACTGCAGCCCAGCCCACTGTTCTTTCCATTCTTGTTCCCAAGCCTGTGAGCTACAGCTATTATCTAGGTGATTTCTTCTCTTTGATATCGAAGACATTTCGTTATGCAGCTTCTTTCCATCCTTTCTATGTTTATTCTTCTTCCCTTTGTCCCAGTTTTTCTTCAAGCCTAAGCTTACTACAGGTTTTTTAACAGCTTATGACCATCTTTAAAATAATTCTAAGACCTCCTTTATAATCATACCTGATCATGCATCTTATTTCCAACTTTTCTATATTTTTAAAGATTCTGGGCTCACCAGAGAACCTCCAGGGCATCTACACTAGTCCCTCCTTACTTAGTCTTCTCTCTCCTATTCTCGTTTTGAAAAAAATCTCATATAATACTTATTTGAATGCATTTATTATTCTTTAAGTCAGGATTTGATGCTAAATAATAAAAATCATTTAAACAATCTTCCAACTTTCTGAGTCACTTTCTCTTATGGGGACCAGGATATAGAATCAATTTTACTTTTCTTTTGAGTATCTTGGAATCTGGCTTCCCAAGTAGTATATATTCTTGACTGGGCCAACTTCGCCTTTTGCCAGCTGTTGCACAATCCAAGGTTATATGGTTACTTTCCCTTAAAGATTTGACATTTCTGCATAACCAAGACTTTATTTCCTTTTAGAGAAGCAGTTTTACAGGTTACTTTCTACACTTTCAGAGAGAAACACATTTTGGAAGCAAAGTCCAGAGTTTCTCAGATACGATTTGACCAAAAAAGGTGTCGTGATTATTGATCTCCTATATCACTTGTATAACTTGCGCTTACAAAGTTTATAATCTGTATCAAGATTTATTCAAATATTTTCTCAATCTGGTATGTGGTCTGTTGTATAATTATAAAATTATTTACTCCTTCTTCCAGCCCCATTTTTCCTAAAATCAAATGCTCTGCAGCTTCCTTTTACTCCCCAATTTATATATTTTCTTGTAGGTATATACTTTCTTGACAATGAAATTTACTACATGTTTCTCCTAATCATCTGTTTTTCTTGAATCTGGTTTCTATTTCCTCTGCTGTATTCCAGCTGTATCCTTCTACCAAATCTTGGTGAAATTTCTGGGGTAGATTTATCACTTTCTACCTCATAGACCACTTGTTTGAATAATTTTTTTTTTTTTAAGCATGCTGCAACTTCTGTCATGGGCAGAAACTGTCTTTATTTCTATTTTTCCCTATGGTGCATATCATAAGGTTTGAGCCATAGGTATTTAATAACTATAAGATAGTGAAGGCAGAGTCTGTTAGTCCTAATTATAAATTAATGTAAGACTAATATTTGAAAATATTTTTTCCTTTTGTTAAGCCCAAATAGAGTAATCAGGCAGATAAGGAAACAGGATACTTAATTTAGAACAGAAAACAGGACAAGCAGACCAAATTAACTGACAAATCGGAGACAAAGATTAAACAAGAATAATGTAGGTATGTTTATAGGAATAAGAAACAAGTAAAAATGGAAGTGTATTCAGGGCAGAGTGATTTATAAACCAAAACTAGTTTAAAGATTTTATTTATTAGAGAGAGAGTATATATGAGAGAAGGAGGAGAGGCGGGGGGGGGGATCTCAAGCAGACTCCACACCAAGCATGGAGCCCCACATGGTCCTCAATCTCACTGCCCTGAGATCATGATCTGAGCTGAAACCAAGAGTCTGGAGCTTAACCGACTGAGCCACCCAGGTGCCCCAAACCAAAACTAGTTTAGAAGGCCTTTTATAATTGGTTATTTTGTCTGTGAATCCATGTATGAGTAGTACATGCAGCAATAGTGAGTGGAGTTCTTATCTACCACATTCATAATTCTGAACAGACTAAGGTCTGATAATCCCATGCTTCGAACTCTCTAGCTTCTCAGCCTTTGAATACATGTTGTGGCTTATTTTGATGGTAGGTGGGACAGAGTAAAGGTGCTCTTCTTTATTCCCTTGAGAAGGACGATGGGAGAATATACACTGAGTTTAAAAAGTAATTTGTAGAAAAAATAAAAACAAATAAAATCTTCCTTTGAATATTCAATGAAGTTAAGGCCTTAGTAAACATTGTTTGGGGTTTAAATTTGTTATAAGCATATAGTAGATTACCTGAACAGGGATGTATCTTCCAGTGATGGATATGCTCCACCACGAACTTAGCTTGCTTCTTTATTAAAACAATTACTAAAATAGTTCAAATTCAACAAGACACTTAAAAAAGTTATAGAATGTTTATATATGTTTATACACCATGTAACCATGTAAAATAAAGATTCTTCACTTTTGAAGGATTTTGTCCCCTTTTTAGGTGAAGTTCAATCATGGGTAGTGTCTAAGGGAGTATTTTGGGAGTGAAAGGCATTAGCACTCAACTAGAAATCCTACCCCATAAGCCGATTCTGCCTTCATCAGGCCAGCCCGGCCTTGGTAAAGAGGCTTTTCCAATAGCAAAAGTAAGATAAACACAGAATATGGGGAAAATCAATTTGTCTGACCTGTATGACGATGTCTCAGAAGAAGGCAGGGAGAGTGCTTTCTGTAAGTGGGTTCAGAGTAGGCAATCAATCCAGAGAAAACTTTCAGTCGTTGGAGGGAGGGAGTAATAAATTATCCCACCACTGTGCTCCAGATGCTCCTGAGGGTGCCCTTTGGATGGAGCTTCTTTCTGAAAAACAAGTGAGAAACACATTTTTCAACTCTCCTGGCCCATGTTCCTTTCAAGCAGATCTCTAATCCTCTCTCCTAGGAAACTGACTTGAGTTGTTGGGCCAGGTTAAGTGAGTGGGTTGGGGATGTGTTAGATGGGTATGGATATTGAGGAAGGCAGTTGTTATGATGAGCACTGGGTGTTATATGTAAGTAATGAATCACTGAATTCCACTTCAGAAACCAATACTGCACTGTATGCTAACTACCTAAAATTCAAATTAAAACAAAACAAAACAAAAAGATAAGATGGGTTAATCAAATTCTCTCTTTTTTGAAATTTAATTGGAAAATATCAAGAAAAGAAAGTTGTAAGCTGCTCATTCCCAGACTTTATTAGGCATTAGAATTACTTGGAAACTTTTAAAACTCCAATGGCCTGTCTTGCTTCATACACATCCAATCAGAATGTCGAGAGTGGGAGACAGGCATTAGTATTTTTTAAAGATTTTAGGTAATTAACAAACACCACTATTTAAAAACACAAACATAGGGGCACCTGGGTGGCTCAGTCACTCAGTGCCTGCCTTCGGCTCAGGGTGTGATCCCAGGGTCCTGATATCGAGCCCTGTGTCGGGCTCCCTGCTCTGCTGTGAGTCTGCTTCTTCCTCTCCCATTCCCCCTGCTTGTGTTCCCTCTCTCGCTGGCTGTCTCTCTCTCTCTCTCTCTCAAATAAATAAATAAAATATTAAACAAACAAACAAACAAACAAACATAAGACAAAGTTTTTTACCTTGTTAATTACAGGAGCTTCCTGGGCCAGAGACAGGGTATTTTTTTCTGCCTTTGGTGGTTTTTTACTTTGGAAAGTTGCCACCCTTCCTTTTGCTGATATTGCTTTAGTTTGGTGTATAGATCTGTTGGCAATTACCTTAGTACACCAGGAGTTTTGGTGACAGCTGTTGTTGATCTCTTATTGATAATTTGGGTATACTATGGGTAGATGCAATACCTGGTTCCCTACATGGAGTGATTTCTTTTTGAAGGGAATCTTTAAGATTTACCTTTAAATATCCTCTCTCAAAAATTTTTCTAAAATTGTCACATTTGGGAAAAGGTCCATTTTTTAAAAAATTAACATATGTTAGCATTTTTTGTTTAATTTGTTCATTAAACAAATATTTGTTAATCACTCATTCCATTCCTAGGCTCTCTTCCAGGTAGGGGAAATATGGAAATGAGCAAGACAGATATGGTCACAAATCTCATGGATCTTACAGTGTAGAAAGAGAAGGGAGTGAGGAGACTGAAAATGAACAAAGAAGTAAATACACAAATGCTATGATATAATTTAGGATGCTGTGGGGTGCCTGGCTCATGTCATGATCCCAGGGTCCTGGGATTGAGCCCCACATCGGGCTCCCTGCTCAGCAGGGAGCCTGCTTCTCCATCTCCCCCTGCTTCTCTGCTTCTGCTCTCTCTCTCAAATAAATAAATAAAATCTTAAAAAAATAATTTAGGATGCTGTAAATGCTCTGACAAAACCAGAATGGGGTAATAGGGTAACAAAGTATTGGAGGTGGGCTGAAAAACACCACTTCAATTGTGTGGTCTGGAAAGATATTTATGAAACTGACATTTAAGCTAAGACTCCAGTGACAAGAAGGATCCAGCCATGGGGAGGTCTGGGGCCAGAGTTTCCAGGTAGAGGGACTTTCAATGTTGGATCCTCATATAGAGTGAGCTTTGTAGGTTCAAGAAACTGAAGGCCACTATAGCTGGAACTAATAAATGATGAGAAGAGTGGAAGGGATGGTATCTGAAACGTAGTGTTCCGGGATGATCTTAACTATGAGAAATTGAGAACCGAGACTCAGACTGAATGAGACAATAAGGAAATTACCTCACATGGGATGTTTGAAGATAGGCCAGGCTTCAGGGTTAGTTGTTTCAATAGCACAGCTCAATGATGAAGATGAAATGCAGACCTTCCCCACCTCTTTACTATGCCATCTTTTGGCAGCTTCTCTCATGACCTCATGCTGGTTGCAGTTGGTTTAGATACGATATTCAAGCACAATACATGCAGGAGAATATGTGTGGACTCTAGCAAAACTAAACAAATGAATATACAAACAAAAAACAGAAACATGTCTGCAAATACAGAGAACAAACTGATTATTGCCAGAGGGAGGAGGTGGGGGGGATGGCCAAAATGGGTGAAGGGGAGTGGGAAATACAGGCTTCCAGTTATGGAATGAATGTCACAGGGATAAAAGGCACAGCATAAGGAATATAGTCAAAGGTACTGTAATAGCATTGTATGGTTACAGATGGTAGCTACACTTGTGGTGAGCATAGCATTACATGTAGACTTATCAAATCACTACATTGTACACCTGAAAGTAATGTGTGTCAACTATACCTCAATTAAAAATGTGTGTCAACTATACCTCAATTAAAAAAAAAGAAGAAGAAATGCAAGACTTAAGGAATCAGAAATTCTGGATGCAGCATCCAGACATCAATGTTTTTTACAAACCTTCTGGCCAATTCTTATGTACACTCAATTGTTATTTTTAGCTTTTAAGTATATATGCAAAATAGAACAAGGTATAAACGTGTGAGATCTGTTGACAGTTGTAAGTTTGAGAAAGTCAAAGAGAAGTGATTAGCAAGATTTCTGCAGGTAAACACAAGCTGGGGAACCTCATACCAACTTTACTATGCCTTTGGGGAAAAGGAGAGGGGAAAATAGATTTTATTTACATCTGGAGCATTAAAGCAGTGCCTAGTCTTAGTAAATTTGTGGTATAAATGAAAAGTCACCTGGGATTTGAATAAGATTAACTCAAATTCCCATTTCAAGCCCTGGAACAATCCACTCAGAAAGTTTAAAACTTCCCCATGAGGTTTGTCTTCTTTTCTTCTTTTTAAAACTTTCAAAAAGCAGACATTATTTTTTTGGAACAGTTTTAAATTTAGAACAATTGAACAGATAGTACAGAGAGTTCCCATATACCACCCACCTGTTTTCTCTATTATTAACATTTTACATTAGTGTGCTACATTTGTTATAATTAATGAACCAATTTTGATATATTATTATTAACCAAAGCCCATAGTTTATTTAGATTTCTTTATTTTTATCTGATATTCTTTTTCTGTTCCAGGATCCCATCCAGGATGCCACATTATAGTTAGTTGGTATAGGTTCCTCTTGGATATGATAGTTTCTCAGATTTTCTTGTTTTTGCTGACAGTTTTGAGGAGTACTGGTTGGGCATATTGTAAGATGCTTTTTGACTGGAGTTTGTATTATGTTTTTCTTGTGATTAGACTAGGCTTATGGGTTTTTGAGAGAAAGACCACAGAAGTAAAATGTCATTTTCACCAAGAGCACACACTGTCAATATGATTTATGACTATTGATGTTGACCTTAATCATCTGGGCTGAAGAAGTGTTTCTCAGATTTCTCTTTAGGGTGGGATAGCTACATAATTTATTTGGAATTCTTCTGCATGAGAGATCTGTCTCCTATCTCCTTTTATTAATTTACCTAACCACTCATTTATGGATCTTATACTTTGGCTTATAATCCAGTACTACTTTATTTTGTTGCTGAAGTTTTTCCAGCTTTGGCCACTAGAGACTCTTTCAGTTAGCTCCTGTGCCCCTTTAACATACTTCTATCAGTAAGTATGTGTTACCACTTCCTTACTTTATGATGCTACAAGATGCTCCACGCTCATCTTGCATATTTTCTGTCTCAGTCCTAGAATCATTCAAATTTGAGAACCACTGGTTAAGGCTAATCATTTGAGGAAAGAATATATGTTTAGGAGGAAAGCACAGGATCAGACCATCAGAAATGTAGACCAAATTAAAGAATTAGATATTATTCCAGGCATGTTAAATGCCACTGGAAGTTTTAGTCAGGGGAGAGATATTCTTTGATATATCTGCTGAATGGAGAATAGATTGTACAGGAAAGCAAGAATTAACACAGAGAGACACTTTAGGAATTTAACCTAGAGAAAACTGACAATGGCTTGAACTAAAGTAGTAGCAATGGAGATAGTGAGAGGTAGCTGGATTTGGAATGTGTTTTGGAGGTAGAACCCAAAGTATCAGTTGAGGAATTGATGAATGGCATATGGAGGTAGAGTAGAGAGTTGAAGGGAATGAAGGAAGAAAATCATGGATAAAAATAAAAGACCCAAATGGATGGAAGACCTAAAGGTGAGACAGGAATCTGTTAAAATCCTAGAGGAGAACAGAGGCAGCAACTTCTTTGAACTTGGTTGAAGCAACTTTTTGCTAGACACGTCTTCAAAGGCAAGAGAAACAAAAGCAAAAATGAACTATTGGGACTTCATCAAGATAAAAAGCTTCCATACAAGAAAGGAAAGAGTTAACCAAAGGAAACGACAACCTATAGAATGGGAGAAGATATTTGCAAATGTCTTATCGGATAAAGGGCTAGTATCCAAAATCTACAAAGAACTTATCAAACTCAACACCCAAAACCAAATAATCCAGTCAAGAAATGGGCAGAAGACATGAACACACATTTCTCAAAGAAGACATACAAATGGACAACAGACACATGAAAAGATGCTCAACATCACTCGGCATCAGGGAAATACAAATCAAAACCACAATGAGATTCCACCTCACACCTGTCAGAGTGACTAAAATTAACAACCCAAGAAACAACAGAT
>NW_024426119.1:19089279-19102047 GCF_017311325.1 Ursus maritimus
GGATGGAACTAGAGGGTATTATGCTAAGTGAAATAAGTCAGTCAGAGAAAGACAAATACCATGTGATTTCATTCATATGTGGAATTTAAGAAATAAAACAGATGAACATGGGGGAAGGGAAGGAAAAGTAAAATAAGATGGAATCAGAGAGGGAGACAAACCATAAGAGACTCTTAACCATAGGAAACAAACTGAGGGTTGCTGGAGGGGAGGTGGGTGGGGGGATGAGGTAACTGGGTGATGGGCATTAAGGAGGGCATGTGATGTAATGAATATTGGGTGTTACATACAATTGATGAATCACTAAACTCTGCCCCTGAAACTAATAATACACTATATGTTAATTAATTGATTTTAAATTAAACAAACAAACAAACAAAGGACCAAAGAGCCAAAGAATCTACAGCAATGGGTGGGTGGTGGTGCTATCAGGTGAGGTAGGGAAGTTTGCAGAGGAGCAGGTTTTGGGCTTGGAAATAAATTTCTGTGTTGGACACATTAAATTTGAGATGTCTGTTAAAGATACAGGACACAGTAAGTGAATAGCTTGCAGGTTTCCAAGTAGATAAGGAAGTTTGAACTTGGGGAAAGGTCAGGGTTGGAGATGTAAATTTGGGAATGCTTAGCACTGAGATGCTATTCAGAGTCATGATAATAGTATTGAGTTGTATAACTACATGATAATGCCTTTACGCAGAAGAGGAAGACTCAAGAAAAGAGACTATGAAAGAGAAAACAATAGAAGAAAACATGGGATCTGGTGTCATAGAAGCCCAGGAAAGAATGAGTTTCAAGAAAGAGGTAATAACAACACTGCAGAATGCTGCTGAAAGATTAAGGAAGATGAAAACAGAAAATTGCCCATAGAATTTGGCAAAAGCAATGTAGGTGGAGATTTTGGCAAGAGCTGTTTCAGTGAAGTGGTGGGGATGAAAGTTTGGAGTGGTTTCAAAGAGAGTAGATAGTGAGAAAGTAGAGAATGACAATGGACAACTTTAGATTAATTTTATTGTAAGGGGTGTGAAAAAGTGGGATAGTATCTATAAGGTAATGTGGGTGTTGGTTTGCAAACTGGCCCTCTTACATGGAGGGTAACCAGATCAGTAGGTAGCAGGTTTTAATAAGCAAGGGAATTTGTTTGTAAACCTTGTCTTGGGCAGCCTCATGATGAGTAGATCTGTGCACCCACCTGCCAGAATCTTAAAGTTTATATGGAAACCTTAACTGGGTTCAATAACGTAATATGCCCAGATGGTCTCAATAACACATTATTCTCTCAAGTTTGTGTCTTTAGTCAGCCTCTAGTGAAATGTTTATTCCAAGGGAATAAACAAGTGAAATGCATATTCCAAGGGAAAGCAAGTGAAATGCATATTCCAAGGACAGGGAAGTGAGCAAGGAGTTTTTCATAACTTTGGTCCAGCTCAGGGATCATCTAGCCATCACATCCTTTCAATAACCTCTTCAAACAGTGGGATTAAGGAAGATTTTTTTTTTTTTAAGATTTATTTCTTTACTTTAGAGAGAGAGAATCCCAAGCAGACTCCCTGCTGAGCTTGGAGCCCCACATGGGGCTCGATTTCATGACCCTGAGATCATGACTTGAGCCAAAACCATAGTCTGACCCTTAGCTGACTACACCACCCAGGCGCCCCTCAAGGAAGATTTTTTTTTTAAAGAAGTGAAATATTTGAATATGCTTGTATGCCAGTGGAAATGATCCTGTTGAGAGAAGTAAAATAATAATTAGAGAAGAGAGGAGATTATTGTTATTTAGTAGAAAACCAAGGGAATTTATTATGGGATGGTTACATTTTGATAGGGAAAGAGAATATGAAAAGGTTTGAATAGTGAGAGGTCCTAGAAACTAAAGAGAGTAAGTGAAGTATGCCAAAGACAGACTTTAACCTAAATTAAATTTAAATTTAGGACTTGGGTTTGCTCCAGTTCTGATGTTTAAATCTGTACCTAAGTCTGGGTAGATATCTTTTCTGCACATGTCTTTACCTGAAGGGTTATATAGAAATGAGTGTGTTGAAAGGATGCAAAGAAGTACAAATGAAATTTAGCTAAATTGAAAAACAGGTTGGCTAATGAATTTATCAAGGGAGATTCCAAGAAGTAACTATAGCAAGATAGCAGGAGTAGAAACAAGAAAAGAGGTACATTTAAAAAAATCAAGTGACAATTGTAATTGGCTTCTGAAGGGGAGATAACTTAGATCAGATTGAAAGACAGGGAGAGTAGAAGAAGGTTAATTGGATCTGGTTATTTGTAAGTTTGTATGTCTTACATTTCTTAGTCTATTAAAGTACAGACTATGTTATGCTTATGTAGGCAAGAATTGTGTATGAAAAAAATAAGCACATTCTGGTGATTTTTCAGAAGTACACTGGCAGTATTACCTTTGAAGAATTGCATTGTGACCCTTCTAGGACAGGACTGAGAGCTCTGCAGTTGACAACTTGGCCTGAGGGTAGAAAAAGAGGACAATTACCAGGGAGCTGGTAGCACATGTGCCATACCACATCATTACAGACACGACATTCTCCTTTTCTATACCTCATTTCCACCCTGTATGCATACCAATATTTCTTTCAGAGATGACAAGGAAGAAGGTAGCTATTTTAGAGAGCTGGTAGAGTAGGCAGTTTAAGAATTTGGGCTTCGGGGTGCATAACCTGTGTTTCTTCTATGTCAGTTTTATTACTCAGTATTTAACATTTTTGAGCTTAAATTTTCTTATCTGTCAAACTGTAATAACAACGGTACTCTGCTAACCCATGGGGTAAGTGTGAGGTTTACATCCAATCATTCCCAGAATCACACCTTTTTAAAGAAAACACACATGGAAGAGGAAGCAAATAACAGTTGATGACCTACAGTGTCTAAGGTATTTTGTGTTTATTATAATGTTTATTATTCTTAAAATGCTTTGAGTTAGTTGGTTTGGTTTTATGTCCATTTTATAAATGAGAAAACTGAAGTTGATCAAGGCAAAACCTTGCCCAAATCCGCTGAACCAGAGGGTTAAACCTCAGATTTATCTGATTTATAAACTATTTTTTTCCCCTACATGATGCTACCATTCATTCCACTGATTTTAGGTTGAGGTCATAAATAAATAAAGTAGTCATTATTTTAAAGCCAACATAATTGTGATTTGTATTTGTTCTGGCATACTGTTTATATAGACATGTCCACTGCTATTCCCACTATTTTAGAAGTGTTTTTCAGTGTTGCCTGCAAACTGGAATCGTCTGGGCAGATTAACACCATCATTGCCTGGATCTGACCCAGAGATTCTGAATGAATTATTTTGTAGACACTGAGAGTTTCAAGCTCTAAGTTATTCTAATGTGCAGCCAAGATTAAGAAGCATTGCACTAAAGGAAACTGCATTCCCCACAGCCTTTTTGAGCAGCAGTGGTTATTATGGGGTCATACAATCCTGCAATATTTATTCTTTGTCCCACAATTGGTTGGGTTAAAATTAGCCAATTTATAGGATGGTTAAAGGCCCATCACAGAATTTTGTATAAAACTAGACAGCAACATGCAGAAGAATGAAAGTGGACCACTTTCTTACATCATACACAAAAATAAATTCAAAATGGATGAAAGACCTTAATGTGAGATAGGAAAACATCAAAATACTGGAGAAGAACACAGGTGGAAACCTTTTTGACCTTGGCCGCAGCTACTTCTTACTAGACACATCACCACAAGCAAGGGAATCAAAAGCAAAAAATGAGTTATTGGGACTTCATCAAGATAAAAAGCTTCTGCACAGCAAAGGAAACAATCAACAAAACTAAAAGGCAGCCTATGGAATGGGAGAAGATATTTGCAAATGACATATCTGATTAGTATGTATTAGTATTTGTAAGGATTAGTATCCAAAATCTGTAAAGAACTTATCAAATTCAACACCCAAAAAACAAATAACCCATTTAAGAAATGGGCAGAAGGCACGAATAGACACTTTTCAAAAGAAGACATCCAGGTGGCTAACAGACATGTGAAAAGATGTTCAACATCACTCATCATCAGGGAAATACAAATCAAAACCATAATGAGATACCATCACACACCTGTTAAGGTGGCTAAAATCAACAACACAAGAAACAGCAGGTGTTGGCAAGGATGTGGAGAAAGGCAAACTCTTGTACTGTTGGGGGTAATGCAAACTGGTGCAGCCACTGTGAACAGTATGGGGGTTCCTCAAAATTCTCAAAATAGAACTACCCTATGATCCAACAATTGCACTACTAGGTATTTACCCAAAGGATACAAAAATACAGATTCCAAGGGATACATACACCGCAGTGTTCATAGCAGCATTATCAAAAATAGCCAAACTATGGAGAGAGCCCAAATGTCCATCGATTCATGAATGGATAAAGAAGATGTGGTGTATATATACAATGGAATATTACTCAGCCATAAAAAAGAATGAAATCTTGCCATTTACAATGACATGGATGGAGCTACAGTGTATTATGCTAAGTGCAGTAAGTCAGGCAGAGAAAGACAAATACCATATGATCTCACTCATATGTGGAATTTAAGAAAGATAACAGATGAACATATGGGGAGGGAGGAAAGGAAAAAGGAGAGAGTAATAAGTCATAAGAGACTGTTAATGATAGAGAACAAACTGAGTGTTGATAGAGGGAGGTGGGTGGGGGATGGGCTAGATGAATGATGGGTATTAAAGAGAGCATGTGTTACAATGAGCACTGCGTATTGTATGTAAATGATGGATCACTGAATTCCACTTCAGAAACCAATATTGCACTGTATGTTAACTACCAAAAATTTAAATTAAAAAAATCAACAAAACAAAAAGATAAGATGGGTTAATCAAATGCTCTCTTTTTTGAAATTTAATTGGAAAATACCAAGAAAAAAAAAGTTATAAGCTAGTAGCTCCCAAACTTTATTAGTCATTAGAATTACCTGGATGCTTTTAAAACTTCCAATGGCCTGTCTTGCCTCCTACACGTCCAATCAGAATGTCTAGGGTGGGGGTGCCTGGGTGGCTCAGTCATTAGGCATCTGCCTTCGGCTCGGGTCACGATCCCGGCGTTCTGCGATCGAGCCCCTCATTGGGCGCCACAGTGAGCCCTGCATGGAGCCTGCATCAGGGAGCCTGTTTCTCCCTCTCCAGACTGCTTCTCCCTCTCCAGCTCCCCCCTGCTTGTGTTCCCCATTTTGCTTTCTCTCTCTGTCAAATAAATAAATAAAATATTTAAAAAAAGAATGTCTAGGGTAGGAGCCAGGCATTAGCATTTTTTAAAGATATCAGGTAATTACAAGGTGCATCAAAATTTGGGAACCACTGCAAGGAGAGGTAGGAGCTTAAGTCTAACGGCCATGATGTCCAGCAATATTCTCAAACTTAAATGCCTATTCTGATTTACTAGGTCTGGGTGGGACCCAAAGTTTCTAACAAACTCCCAGGTGAGAACTGATAATGCTGGTCCACAGACAACACTCTAAGTAGCAATAAGAGGTTAAGAAACGTGGGGAAGACACCAACCAGAATGAGGGAATGGAGATTATGAGATTAACAACGACAAAGGTCTAAAATAGAACAGCACTACAATAAAGATCTCTGAGCTCCTGATGCTGAGATTGTAGAGGTTCCTTGGATATAGAAAGACCTTTAAGTTCCTGTTGTGCTTTAAGATTCAGTTTGAATTCTCTGAGCTTCTTGGCATGTGCGTTTTTACACTAACCCTTCATTAACTGAAGCAAGCTGCACCAGACACTTTTGTTACTCAAGGCAGTTTTTCTTTTTCTTCTCACCAATTTTGTTTACTTATTGTATTATCTATTATGGCATAACAAACTACTCTCGAAATTTAGTGGCTTACAATAAACATTTATAATCTTACAGTTTCTGTGGGTCAAGAATTCAGGAGCAGCTGCTGTGGGGGGCAGTTCCGGCTCAGGATCTCTCATGAGTTTGTAGTCAGGGTAACGGCAAGGGCTGTGATCATCTGACGACTTGTTTGAAGCTGGAGCATGCAGTTGCAAAAAACCTCACTCACATGGCTGCTGGCTGGAGCGAGATAGACCAAGACGGAAGCTGCAATGTTTTATGACCTAGACGGAAGCTGCAATGTTTTATGACCTACTATTTCAGTTACAGATCATCACTTCCACTTTATTCTATTTGTTAGAATTGAGCCACCAAGTCCAGGTCATAGAGAAGGGGAACTGGAGTCCACCTATTAAAGGGAGTCATATAATTTGTGGACATATTTAAAAAACCACAGGTGTTTACTCTTTCACATAACCGTGTGTTTTAGAGAAAGCTGCTTATACCTGCTCCAGGCAGGCGGTTCTCAAAGTGCGTCAAAATCACCATAACTTGGGAACTGAGTATGAAAACACTTGGGCCCTAGCCTAAAAGTACTAAGAAATCGTGGGGGTGGGACTCAGTGACCTGTAGTTTAACAAGCTGTACAGGTGATTTTAATGCATACTTCAAGTTTGAAAAACATCAGCCTCATCTAGTGTTGGTAATTCAGTAACCATTGCCAGCTCGGAACCAAGTTCTGGCCAATTAACTGTGAGTGGGTATATACTGGGGGCTTCTGGGAAAGGTTTCGTTGCTATAACGGAGCCGCTACTGAGCGTGCTTGGATGTTTGGTATTGAATTAGCCGCAAGCTGTCTTGTCAGCAGCCTGAGGTGGAAGACGTCAGAGCAGTTTGGCAGAGTTTGGAGGTGTACGGCTGCACCCTGGATGTACCTTTATAGAAGTCTGCCTGTGTTACGGACTTCTGACTGTGTGAGTTGATAAATTCCCTTGTTATTAATGCCCTTATTAATCTTGTCAGCAGCCTGAGGTGGAAGACGTCAGAGCAGTTTGGCAGAGTTTGGAGGTGTACGGCTGCACCCTGGATGTACCTTTATAGAAGTCTGCCTGTGTTACGGACTTCTGACTGTGTGAGTTGATAAATTCCCTTGTTATTAATGCCCTTATTAAGACATTGGGGCAATGTTTTATCTTTTTTTGCTGTTGAAATCGTGATTGACAACCTATGTGAGTACTTTGGTCAGCTCAGTGATTTTTCTCAATCCTATCTGCGTATTTGAGTTATATGGGAAATTTTTAAACAATTTTGGCTCACTTCTAGGGAATCTGTGTGGAAGCAATTCTTGTTCGTTTGAGTCATTTTTGTTAGTTTGCATAAAAAGGCAACTCCAGGAACACTTCTCTAACGTCATCGAAAAATTACTTCTTGCGTGATGAGTCTTTGTTTCTCCACCAACTTCCTACCATCACTTCTCATGTAGTAATTTTTATTCCATCCTGAAACAGCCCAGGAGAAGATGGGTATTGGATTTACATTAAAAGATTGCTGGAGATAATTGGGCATTGGTGGTAACCCAAGTGTCCCTCATTTGAATGGAAAAACAAAATGCGGTAGTGCTCCATGGAATACTACTGCATTTAGAAATGAAAAGTAAGGTGTATATCCAACTGCTTGATTAGAACTTAACCTCTTGTTGAATGAAAAACATAAAAGAGCAAAGGTCTACAGCATAATGTTTGGAAGTTGAAAAACAGATTGACTTCAAAATAACATCAATACATTGATTAAAGGATTATAGGTAGTTTTGTATATTTCTACCCACATGTATATATTTGAACATATGTAATTAGGGTTACATACACTATGCTTTCTGTAAAGGAGGGGAAAGGGAAAAAACTAGTGGTGGAGAGGGGAAATATAAAAACAAGATTCTTGCTGGTTCGAGCCCACCCAGGAATGCCGGGGAGGGGGAACCCTGGAGTCTTGCAAGGAACACCAATGAAGGTATCCCATGAACAGAGGAGTAGGGTTATGCATTCTTTGCACCTGATATTACCACCCCCACCTCAACCTTATAAAGGCCTCTAAAACCTTGAAATATGCTGTGGAACTTAAAAACCTGGAACTGAGCTTGAGAATTTCATATTAAAAAGACCTAATTAAAATGAAGTTTAAGCCTTAAAGGCTTTGTTTAAACAAGAGTGTCGGGGTGACTCTCAGCTTGTACAGGTTATGCAGGTGAAAGAATTGTTAAAAAGTAGCCAGTGCTCTACTTGCTGTATGGGAACGTTTTTTGAATTCACAGGAAAACACCCTGTGGACTAGTGGAGCCCCTCTTGTGACTTTGATTTTGGTAGTTTAGTGGCATCTCCAGGAAGGTGGAGATGGTTTCCTTCATATGGTGTGGCAGGACTTCCCACAGTGCTGGGTCACGAGCTTAGTCCCTAATAAACATTTCCTGAAACCGTGAATTAAAAGGATTGGCACAATGTTCGGACAGGGTGAAGCTTCTGGAAGTCTGATTTAAGTGGAATATGGGTGAATTCTATTCAAGGCTTTACTCCTATATACACCCGTAAATTAAACATTTATATGGTAGTGTAGAAAAAATGCTTTAAGCAAAACTTCATCTTAGTAGGATAGGCAAGTATAGTCTAATGGGCAAGGGTTTAGGCCCTGGACATGGGCAGGTGAAGTGAGTCTTCACCTTGGATCACCATCATGACCAACACCTGGTAGAACCAACACTTGCCAGAACTGCATCTCTTGGGTTCTTACCCAGGCAGGCTGATCAGGAGTTCTGGAGGAGGGGCCTCAACAATCGGGTTTAACATGATCTCCAGGTGATTCTGATACCTGGCTAACATTTGAGAGCTCTTCGCTGGAACCATTTATTGTACTATATTCCCTCTACCTTTTCTCTTTGGAGACCCACACTTTTACTTTAACGTTTGCTTGAGGAGGCAAAATAATTGCTGTAATCAGACTGCATCTATTTTTCCATTTGGAGATAGTGGGGAACAGGCTGGTGGCATACCATACTGAGGTGGGTTTTGCAGTCCGTGGAGCCTGATAATATGTATTGCTCAGTTTATTTCTCTGAGTAGTGCATACTCAGTTTGGAGACTAAAAAACCTTAGAAAAAGGGGAAATAAAAATAGTCAACATTTCATTGTAATCAATCTTTGAACTCTTAGTATTGTTCAAGATGGCTATGTGTGGTTTTAAAACATGCAAAAGAGGAGGTACTAGGAAGAGCAAATATTTAATACAAAGGTCTAAAAATTATGATGGGAGAAAAGAATAAATCAATTACTTAGAAATGAGTAAACATTACACAGTAATAGTAAATCAGTAGTGAAATATGTGCCAAAGGAGGCACTTGGGAAATAGTCTTGTTATAGGGAAAGTCATGGTAACAGAATTTACTTTTGAGTTAAGGAAAATTAAGTTTCATCTTTGCTTGCTTTGACAAATGAAAGCAATGACTACCAATTAATGGAACGTAAAACAACTGCTCTTTAATATCCTAGACCTAGAAACTTCTCTGAAGTGAAAAATGGTAATACACTCGTCAACAAATATTATACTGTATTATCATTGGCCTACATAAGCCTCTTCTTTTCCTTTATACATCTTTGTTGCTCTTCCCTTCCACTTCAGGTAACCATTCTGATGCATTTTATGTTTTCTTTCTTGCTTTTTTTTGAGGTGGGGGGAGGTGGAATTTGTATACAAGCATTTCAAAAAATGTTAGGTATACAAGAGAAATTTGCAATAAATTCTCTGTACTCATTACCAGCTTGATAATAAACTCATGGTCAGATTATCTATAACTCTCCCGAGTCTCCACTCATCCCCCACCCACCAGATTATTTTGAAGCAAATTCCAGACTTCTTAAAAATTTTATAGATTTTAAACTTACATAAATAACTTTATAGTATTTAGTATTTATTTCTTGACATGGTTCTGGTGATCCAGCTCTGGATCTAGTGGGTATCTAGTCTATTCTAACTAATTCATGGTACTCTGTGGTGTATCACATATTCATTTTTCAGGAGTGGAAGTAGGGGGGTACCTGTATGGCCTTCATTTCCATCTTATCAGAAATAGAACTGTAATGAACATCTTTATACATGCCCCCTACTGAGCCTGTGTGAGAATTGCTTTGTGATAAATGCTTAGGTATGGAATTTTGAGGTCGAAGTAATTCTTTTGATTAAATGCTGCCTGATTGGTACAGAAAATCTGGAGAGCAGTCTGTCATGCACCACGAACATTTGGCATTATCTACTATTTCCTCCCAGTTTGTTAGGCATAAAATGATACTGCATTATTTAAATTGTTTTTTCTAATTAGTATTCGGTGTGACCAGACTTTCATATGCTTGTTAACTTTAATGATTTACAGGAATTCCTTCATCCTTTTTCCCCCCTGGTATGTTTCCTCTGCTTTGTGGTATTTATTTACTTTTGTTATGTTAGTCACTATACAGTAATCCTTCATCTTTAAAAATATTAGACCCTTGTTAAGTTTGAACTTCTATAGTGTTTTATAAATTTGTCATCTGTAACTCCTTCCATATTGACCTTCTATAGAAATTCTTAATTTGGGTGAAAATTGTCTATCCTTGTGGTGTATTTGTTCTAAGAAATTCTTCTCTGCCTTGATCTTGAGGATATACTTCCTTTTTTTTTTTTTTAACTGACTTTATGGCTTACTTTTCCTGTTGAGGTCTTCATTCCATTTGGAGCCCACCCTTTATAGGTAAGTAAGAATTTATCTTAAATTTTCTCTATATATGAACCAATTTTTCCAGATACATCTAAATAATAATCCTTTCAACATTGATTTGTGGGGTTATTTCTTATTACATATTAAGTTCCCTTATGTAAATGAGTCTCAGCTCTCATTAGATGATTTACTTTCATACAAGTATGATACTGGTTTTCGATCGTGTTTATAGTAGATCTTCATGTATATAGTGTAACATAATTCTTTTCAAAGCTGTTATTCATGTACTTTTCTTTATATTCATTTTAGAATAAAAGTTCTTTGAGTCCAACTCTAATTTGGATTAGAGTTCAATTAAACTTGATTAATCTGTGGGATGAAATAGTATTTCATCATGATTACTCTCACCCATGATTATGGAAACATCCATGTATAATTGATCTTCTGTGTCCTTTATTAGATTAAAAAGTTTCCTCTACATGCAACTGTTTCTTTAAGCTAAAACCTAGGTACTTGACTGTTTTCGTTGCTATTAAAAAATGGCAACTTAATCTCCTGTTTCCTAGATGATTTCAGGTTTAGAGAAATGCTATTGAGGTGCATGCGCACTGCACACGCGCGCAGGAGTGTGGGGGGAATGTGTGCCGTGCCACGCGTGCGCAGCCTGAGTTTTGAATCCAATGGTAATGAATACTCCAAGAGTTTTAACATTTTCTCTTTAAGACTTTTCTGACTTTCCTGGTAGATAATCATAGACTTGGGAGATTCTTCTTTATTCCTGGGTTGCTAGTGTTTCTTTTAAGTTCACGTATGGATGAATTTTAGCAGAATAGTTATGCCTCTATTGATTTTGATTTTTTTTTTTTCTACTAGGGTAAGTGCCAACAACTGGCTATCTTCCATATGCCTGATCTTTTGAAAGCTTTTTAATTTTTTTTCTTGTCCTGAGTTCTTCAATCTGAACTTCCAAATACCTAAGTCTTTAGCCTTTGCCATAATACTTCAAATGATTTTTTAAAAACTCACCTGTTGCCACTTAAAAAGCTGTTTAATTGTAGTAAGAACTCCTAAAATGAGACTTAGCCTTTTACATATTTAAGTGTACAATACAGTATTAAGTATACAGGTATAATGTACAGTAGATGAATAGAACTTGTACATCTTGAATAATCTCAACTTTATACTGATTGAACAGCAGCTCCTCATTTCCCCCTTCTCTCAGCCCCTGGAAACCACGTTTTTATTTGGGTTGTGTGAGTTTGACAATTGTAGGCAAATCAAGTGGAATAATGTAGTATCTCTATATCTGTAATTGGCTTATTTCACTTAGCATAATGTTCTCCACACTCATCCTTGTTTGCACAGCAGGATTTTTTAAGGCTGAATAATACATTATTGTGCATATATACCACATCTTTTATCCATCTATTGATAGACATTTAAATGGTTTCCATGTCTTGGTTATTATGAATAATGCTGCAACAAACATGGGGGTGCAACTATCTGCTCAAGATCTTTATCAATTCTTTTGGATATACACCTTAAGCTGGGATTGTTAGATTATAGATTATTTTTAATATTTTGAGGAACTGCTAGTGTTTCTCATAGTGGCTGCACCATTTTGCATTCCTACCAAGTGTTAAAAATATCCATGTTAATAGGTGTGAAGTGATAACTCATTGTGGCTTTGATTTGTATTTCCCTGATAAGAATATTTTGATATCTATTTGCTGTTTGTATGTCATCTTTGCAGAAACTTCTACTCAAGTCCTTTGTCCATGCTTTAATGAAGTTACTTGTTTCGTTTTTTTGCTGACGAGTTGTAGGATTTGCTTATATTTTGGATATTAGCCCTTAACAGATATAGGATTTGTAACTATTTCTTTCATAGCTTGCCTTTTATTCTGTTAGTTTAGCTGTGCAGAAGCTTTTTATTTTTGTGATCCCACTTACTGCTTTTTTGTTACTAGTGTTTCTGGTGTCCTGTCAAACAATTGCTACCTTTGACCAATATCACGAAGCTTTCACCCTATGTTTTCTTCTAGGGGTTTTGTAGACTTATACATAGTACTTGAATCTTTAATCCATGTTGAGTTGGTTTTTGTATATGTAAGATAGAGGTCCAGGGGCGCCTGGGTGGCACAGCGGTTAAGCGTCTGCCTTCGGCTCAGGGCGTGATCCCGGCGTTCTGGGGTCGGGC
>NW_024426119.1:19103350-19105248 GCF_017311325.1 Ursus maritimus
TATTTCTTTCAGTAACAGAACTTAAACATAATTTATGGTTTTTTGGCTAAAAATTCAGGAATAACATATTGTGCAAACTGCAGAATCTGACCATAATGTTCTGACTCTGAGCAGATTTTTGGGTGATAGGAATTTTAGTGGAAATGAGAATGATTTGTGGATAAGAGCATTGGCAGGAAGGCTTAATATTGGGCAGGTAGGAGTTAGCCCAAGGCAACCCCAAGCCAGGAGAGTTGTGCATGGAAGGATAAGAGCAGTGTATAGCACAACTACGTTGGAGGCCACATGTAGTCTGAAGGGGATGTGATTGGGTGAGAAATGGCATTGGGGGATATCAGGATAAACTGTGTACAGCATGCTAGTGATGGGAGCTTTATCTTAAAGACAATGAAGAAGCTTAGTAGTACTGATTAAAAGTGAAATATATTGTAACATAAAGGAGGGTTCACGTGGTTAAGTAATAATACATAAGGGTAATACACTTTGAGTGATTTGGACTTCAAAAACAAAACAAAACCCACAATTACTTGTATTTTTCACCCCCCCCCCATTAGGTGAGTTTGGTTTTTCAGTAGGTGAGTATGTTGCAAATTTTGAACAGTACATACTCATACTTAACTATCTGAAATGCATTTTTACTAAACTGGGCATCCTGTTTTTTTATTTGATCTGGAAACCCTAACAGGATATATTAAGTCAACAGAATCAGGTGAACATAGCCTAAGTAATAAGAAAATACCTTGACTACAGAGGTAGGAGAGATGCTAGTTTGATAAAGTTTGTGATCTTTTAAACAAGTGGGAGGAACTGGCTTGGAGTTTAGGAACAAATTTGTGCAGATGACAATGATCAAGTACCTATGGCAAGGGGCTTGAATTGTAGCTGAGCTTCCATCTGTGGATAGTTAACCAATGGATAACTGTTCTAGGGGATAACGGCATCCTGTGAGGATCCCAGGATGGAACAACTAGTCATTCAGTGGAAGCTAATCCTATAAATCCTCTTCTGGGTTCTCTATACTTGTCTGTTTCTGCTTTTGCTGTTAGTTCTATGGGATCATATACCCAAGTTAAGTACTTTAACAGAAGGAGAAAGGAAAAATCTCCCCCAAAATAGTGAACAAAGTGATATGGTAGGAATAAAACCAAATGCTTAAGTACTTCAAGTAGAGTAAAATCATTGGAGACTATTAGAATAGGTGAAAACAAATCACTATATCCTGTCCAGAAAGGATAGAATATGCCAGATATATACTAAACAAAAATAAAGCTGTAGTAGCCACATAGCAGGCAAAAAGCAGTTGAAGTATTTAAGATGTCAACAAATTTAAACTTAAGAGAACCCAATAACACTAAATATTTAAAACAGAAGTAAAAATGAAAGACATGAGCGCCATTCACAGTTGAATTGGGACTGGAGCAAAATACAAAACCTCCACTGCCCTAAGTAAATCCCACTTCTCATCATTTAGGCAGGCAAGGAAGGGTAAGACTACGTGGAGTTGAAGGTTGAGAGGGTAGTTACCCAGCCAAACCTTGATAAGGCATCAAATAGAATGAACGCTGGAAAAGACTTAAAAAGTTGCTGTGACTTCTGTAAAATTGGTTTTACAGAGGAGCAAACGTCAGATTGTGGAAGTTCTAAGACGAAACATGAGGTGACAGTGTAGCCATTGGGAGCCCTTGCATCTCTTTGATACCATTAGCAGCCCCAGAAATCTTGGAGGAATAATGAGCTTCCTTTGGCCTGGCTGTAACATGTTGCTAATTCTATTGCCTTGAACATGTCCACATTA
Source organism: Ursus maritimus (assembly GCF_017311325.1). Lineage (NCBI taxonomy): Eukaryota > Metazoa > Chordata > Mammalia > Carnivora > Ursidae > Ursus > Ursus maritimus. The sequence continues at coordinate 19,105,146 of NW_024426119.1, forward strand.
GTTTCTCTGAGGCAGCAGATCTCAAATTCCCAGCCATAAGTGAGACACAAGTGTACACTCAATTCTGATTTCCAAATTTAAAGGGGCTTAAAATTACTCTCCT
>NW_024426119.1:19105454-19125331 GCF_017311325.1 Ursus maritimus
ATTTAAAGGGGCTTAAAATTACTCTCCTATCACTCACTTGACTAAATGACTGTGATGGACCGGACTGCTACGGTCCTATTCTATCAAGGAAAAATAATCCACACCAGATAACTCAATGGAAGCAATTTAATACAGAGAATTGTTCACATAGTTGACAGAAGAACTAAAGGAGCAATTAGGGAATCACATGGGAACTCAGGGGCCATCTTGGGGTAGAGGGAAGGGAAAGAAGGTATGGTGCTACCAGAACAGGAGGCTGGTGATGCCTAGAACCATGGAGAAGGCTGCCTGATGGAAGCTAGAACTTCACACAGAAGGGCTTTCAAGTGGTAGCTGGAGCCATGGAACAGGCAGAATCATTGCTAGGAGGCATTGCCTGAGTTGGAGGAAGCAGAAATAATCTAGCTTTAGCTTGTCACTTCCTCTAGTCTTTAATCAGTATCTCACCATTAACTACTGATGTCCAGAAAGCAAATGGCAAGGGAGCTGAGGCAGGGAGAAAGGAGGGACCTAGATGTGAGAACCAAAAGCCATGACAAACCCAGGTAGGCAGGTTTGGAGCATATGCGTCCTGCCTTTCTTCCTTCTTTTCTCTGGGGATAATTCTTTCTCCCTGTCTAATTGGGGCAGGAAGAAATACCTGATCTACTTACTTGTAAGCAGTGCTTATTGTTGCTATCTTCTACAGCCTGTCCAACTTTGGAGCTAGGAACATGGTATCTTTTTTCTGAAGTAACTCCACAGCACTAAGTTGTTACATTACCTATCTAGGGAGAGTAAAAGGAAAGCGACCTGGCGAGGTATTGATTTGGGAGTCTTGCAGGGCTTGAATTTCCAGTAGAATTTAAGATGATATCAACCACAGATCTAGCACTTGGAAACTATACACAGTGCTCAGCTGTGGCTTACCTGCTTCCACAACATATTACCTTTTATTAAAGGCATTTACCCAAGACAATATAAGCTTCATCTGAAAATTTATAACTCGTTAAATTGCCTGGGTTTGTGTAACTATTTTAGTCTTTTTTGAAGTTTGTCTCCCTTTTGCATCGACAACTTATCATGCATGTCTTCATAAAACATTCTGGATATTTTATTCTCTCTCAGTTGTAAAGCAAAACTAGCTTCATCTCCATAAAACTATCTTTAGGAGATCATCAGATTTAGATTTGTTTTAATAACAAATTATTCCTCAATTTTTACAAAAATTGATAAACATACCTTTTATGTATTTTTTCCCCTAGGGATGTTTTCTTCTAGGGGTTTTGTAGACTTATACATAGTACTTGAATCTTTAATCCATGTTGAGTTGGTTTTTGTATATGTAAGATAGAGGTCCAGGGGCGCCTGGGTGGCACAGCGGTTAAGCGTCTGCCTTCGGCTCAGGGAGTGATCCCGGCGTTCTGGGATCGAGCCCCACATCAGGCTCCTCCCCTGGGAGCCTGCCTCTTCCTCTCCCACTCCCCCTGCTTGTGTTCCCGTTCTTGCTGGCTGTCTCTATCTCTGTCAAATAAATAAATAAAATCTTAAAAAAAAAGATAGCGGTCCAATCTCATTCTTCATGTGAAATTGAGTTTTCCAGCACCCCAAGCACCACGAAACCACTGTTTGTTAACACCCCTCCAGGCAAAGCTCTTGTCATGTTTTTGCCTTCTAAACTCCAGACAGTATAAAACTAAATACAGAGGGATTGGGATGAAAAAAAGCATCTTGAGGTTTTAGAGAAGTAGTAAGTGATGAATGGATGATCAAGGATGGCTGGTCTAGCTCTTCTCCTTTATTGCTTACTTCAGGAGGGCTTTATGCTACTGTGGCGTTATTCTGTCCATGTTGGCCCCTGTGACCTAATGACTCTGTGATGGCTGGCAATCCTTTTTTAGTTCAATGCAATCTGAGAAAAGAAAAGAGAATTCCACCACACCATATCCTTTCACTGGCACCATCATCCAAGACCTTAATCCTGCAGGGGATGTGATCCTGCAAGTGCACTGCCATGGGAGAGAAAGAAGAAACCGTAAGCTTATGATAGTTCAGGGTTAACAATCTTGTACATGAGGCCAGTAGTGAAAAATATTCAATGTGGCTAAGAGTTAAAGAGGAAAATATACTTGTTTTCCTCAGGAAACTGTATTTCTTTCAGTAACAGAACTTAAACATAATTTATGGTTTTTTGGCTAAAAATTCAGGAATAACATTGTGCAAACTGCAGAATCTGACCATAATGTTCTGACTCTGAGCAGATTTTTGGGTGATAGGAATTTTAGTGGAAATGAGAATGATTTGTGGATAAGAGCATTGGCAGGAAGGCTTAATATTGGGCAGGTAGGAGTTAGCCCAAGGCAACCCCAAGCCAGGAGAGTTGTGCATGGAAGGATAAGAGCAGTGTATAGCACAACTACGTTGGAGGCCACATGTAGTCTGAAGGGGATGTGATTGGGTGAGAAATGGCATTGGGGGATATCAGGATAAACTGTGTACAGCATGCTTTATCTTAAAGACAATGAAGAAGCTTAGTAGTACTGATTAAAAGTGAAATATATTGTAACATAAAGGAGGGTTCACGTGGTTAAGTAATAATACATAAGGGTAATACACTTTGAGTGATTTGGACTTCAAAAACAAAACAAAACCCACAATTACTTGTATTTTTCACCCCCCCCATAGGTGAGTTTCGTTTTTCAGTAGGTGAGTATGTTGCAAATTTTGAACAGTACATACTCAACTATCTGAAATGCATTTTTACTAAACTGGGCATCCTGTTTTTTTATTTGATCTGGAAACCCTAACAGGATATATTAAGTCAACAGAATCAGGTGGACATGGCCTAAGTAATAAGAAAATACCTTGACCACAGAGGTAGGAGAGATGCTAGTTTGATAAAGTTTGTGATCTTTTAAACAAGTGGGAGGAACTGGCTTGGAGTTTAGGAACAAATTTGTGCAGATGACAATGATCAAGTACCTATGGCAAGGGGCTCGAATTGTAGCTGAGCTTCCATCTGTGGATAGTTAACCAATGGATAACTGTTCTAGGGGATAACGGCATCCTGTGAGGATCCCAGGATGGAACAACTAGTCATTCAGTGGAAGCTAATCCTATAAATCCTTCTGTCTCCTATACTTGTCTGTTTCTGCTTTTGCTGTTAGTTCTATGGGATCATATACCCAAGTTAAGTACTTTTAACAGAAGGAGAAAGGAAAATCTCCCCCAAAATAGTGAACAAAGTGATATGGTAGGAATAAAACCAAATGCTTAAGTACTTCAAGTAGAGTAAAATCACTGGAGACTATTAGAATAGGTGAAAACAAATCACTATATCCTGTCCAGAAAGGATAGAATATGCCAGATATATACTAAACTAAAATAAAGCTGTAGTAGCCACATAGCAGACAAAAAGCAGTTGAAGTATTTAAGATGTCAACAAATTTAAACTTAAGAGAACCCAATAACACTAAATATTTAAAACAGAAGTAAAAATGAAAGACATGAGCGCCATTCACAGTTGAATTGGGACTGGAGCAAAATACAAAACCTCCACTGCCCTAAGTAAATCCCACTTCTCATCATTTAGGCAGGCAAGGAAGGGTAAGACTACGTGGAGTTGAAGGTTGAGAGGGTAGTTACCCAGCCAAACCTTGATAAGGCATCAAATAGAATGAACGCTGGAAAAGACTTAAAAAGTTGCTGTGACTTCTGTAAAATTGGTTTTACAGAGGAGCAAACGTATTGATAGGGTTCTAAGACGAAACATGAGGTGACAGTGTAGCCATTGGGAGCCCTTGCATCTCTTTGATACCATTAGCAGCCCCAGAAATCTTGGAGGAATAATGAGCTTCCTTTGGCCTGGCTGTAACATGTTGCTAATTCTATTGCCTTGAACATGTCCACATTAGTTTCTCTGAGGCAGCAGATCTCAAATTCCCAGCCATAAGTGAGACACAAGTGTACACTCAATTCTGATTTCCAAATTTAAAGGGGCTTAAAATTACTCTCCTTCTATCACTCACTTGACTAAATGACTGTGATGGACCGGACTGCTACGGTCCTATTCTATCAAGGAAAAATAATCCACACCAGATAACTCAATGGAAGCAATTTAATACAGAGAATTGTTCACATAGTTGACAGAAGAACTAAAGGAGCAATTAGGGAATCACATGGGAACTCAGGGCCATCTTGGGGTAGAGGGAAGCGGGAAAGAAGGTATGGTGCTACCAGAACCAGGAGGCTGGTGATGCCTAGAACCATGGAGAAGGCTGCCTGATGGAAGCTAGAACTTCACACAGAAGGGCTTTCAAGTGGTAGCTGGAGCCATGGAACAGGCAGGATCATTGCTAGGAGGCATTGCCTGAGTTGGAGGAAGCAGAAATAATCTAGCTTTAGCTTGTCACTTCCTCTAGTCTTTAATCAGTACCTCACCATTAACTACGATACCCAGAAAGCAAATGGCAAGGGAGCTGAGGCAGGAGAAAGGAGGGACCTAGATGTGAGAACCAGAAAGCCATGACAAACCCAGGTAGGCAGGCTTGGAGCATAGGCGTCCTGCCTTTCTTCCTTCTTCTCTGGTATAATTCTTTCTCCCTGTCTAATTGGGGCAGGAAGAAATACCTGATCTACTTACTTGTAAGCAGTGCTTATTGTTGCTATCTTCTACAGCCTGTCCAACTTTGGAGCTAGGAACATGGTATCTTTTTCTCTGAAGTCAAACCCACAGCACTAAGTTGTTACATTACCTATCTAGGGAGAGTAAAAAGGAAACGACCTAGCGGAGAGTATTGATTTGGGAGTCTTGTCAGGGCTTGAATTTCCAGTAGAATTTAGATGATATCAACCACAGATCTAGCACTTAAAACTATACACAGTGCTCCAGCTGTGGCTTACCTGCTTACAAATATATTACCTTTTTATTAAAGGCATTTACCAAGACAATATAGCTTCATCTGAAAATTTATAACTTCGTTAAATTAGCCTGGGTTTGTGCTATTTTAGTCTTTTTGAAGTTTGTCTCCTTTGCATCGACAACTATCATGCATGTCTTCATAAAACATTCTTGGATATTTTATTCTCTCAGTTGTAAAGCAAAGCTCTTCATCTCCATAAAACTATCTTTGGGAGATCATCAGATTTAGATTTGTTTTAATAACAAATTATTCCTCCTAATTTACAAAATTGATAAACATACCTTTTATGTATTTTTTTCCCCCTAGGATGTCGGTAAAATGCTGTTGGGTTTCCTTAATATCCATTAATTGTCCCTCTTTGGGCACAGTTCGATTAGAAACCTATCTAGCTACACTTTCTGTCATCTTATCCAGGGATGATGTTTGTAACCTATCTATAATCCATCAAGGTCACAAACCTATTTTTTTAGGAAAGCCCATTTATTTGACAGGACTTGATCTTAATGAATTTATACACTTTATAGTAATGACTGTTTCCTGTAAGTGCTCAAAAATCCTTTGTGTGATAGAATCACATACAGGAATGAAGTAAACCTGCTGGTCTGCTCTAAGAAAACATAAAGCGCCTTTTCTTTAATTTTTAAAAAAATTGCCATTCTCTAGGACTTTACAAAGAAATTATTACTTCTGGGAACCCATAGGCTAGGTTTTGTAGTATTATGAATTAGTAGTACAAATGGGGGGCGGAAACAAGTGATGTTCTTTCCATGTAGGGCTTCTTTATTTTATAAATTTGGAAAAAAGTAAAGCATGAAGGACAAGGAAAATCATACATAATACTCTGTCAGATGGTGTTTGCATTCAGTGGTGAGTATCAGAATCCTGAAAAACTGTGGCTTCAATTTGGAGTCTTATATACTTGGTACAACCTTTGCCTATGGGCAGTCCCAAGCTGGCATGGCATTCCACGGTGGTGTTAGACTCAAGCTCCTATTATTCTGCTATTTTCACCGGGCAAGAGAGCTGCCCCACCTTCAGCCTTGTATACACAACCCAGTCGTGAAGAAAAGGTTCATGCTCACTTTCCTGAAACATGGTGGGAATAAATATAAATTATGTTAGCTTTCAATGTGTACACAATATCACCTCTGATTTACAAAAGGGAAAATGGAAGCCTGGTTTCCCCAGGTATGCAGTTAGTGAAGCAGGAAAGTCTGAGGTTTTATTACCCATTTCTCCAACTCCCAGATACATGCTCAAATATATTCTACTGCAGTTTTAATAGTAATGGTTTAAGCTTTTTGACTTTTACAAGACCTCAAAGCTCTTGGTTTTGACTTATTTTATTCAAGAAGCAAAACTTGAGTGTCTCGTGTGACCCTTCCCTCCCTCATAATAAGAGCAGTCTTTTTCTGAGAGTAACCCTTGACATGATGTGGTCTCGGAGCCACTTCCATTAGTTTGACTGGTGGTGGTGGTTGTGGTGAGGTTTGTTAACAGCATGGATTATTGGACCCAATCCCAGATCTAGTGAATCAGACTCTGGAGGCTTGTTTCCCCCATGAAAATGCATTTTCTAATAAGCTGGACAAGTGAATTACATGACCATTAAACTTTCAGAACCACTATACTAGAAGATAATTTTCTGCCAAGCACAAGCTTACTCTGAGTTGCAACTGCTTCCAGGTCATACTGCACTTGGGGGTGAAACGAACCAGGAGTATTATCCTGTCTTGGAGCAAGAGGTTTCTTTGCTCTGAGAATTGGTCCCACACCTCCTGAAAGCTAGAGAAATGTTTTCTGCCAGCAAATAGGGTTGGTGAGACTGGTATGTGTATGTTTTCCAAAACCTAGGTCCTGGCTAAAATTATAGGGTCTGGAGTCTGAATGACTACGTTCAAATCACGACTCTGCCACTAAACTAGCTGTAAAACCTCGGGCAACTTACTTAAATCCATGTCTCACTTACCTAATAGGTATCATCCTCACCTTAAATATCTCAAGATTGTTGTAGGGATTAGGAGACTCAATACAGGCAAAACAGAACTGTCTGGTATTAGTTCCCCATAAGCATTAGTTATCCATGATTTTGTGAGAGTCAGAACTTCAATACCTACGTGGATGGTGCATCTTTGCCTTACTGTAATGTCTCTTACCACCCTTGTACCTGATAATATATTTTTTAAAGGATATATGATGAGATAGAATGGATCTGCACGATTAAACTTAATCACTGGCCAACAGCTTGTGGCCTAGAGCCTGTTAATGGCAAATAGAGCTTGTGGAGGTTCTGCAGACTGTCCTTGTAGCAGAGTTCAGTTGAGATTAGCTGGTTGATTCTTAGTTGCTGCCTCAAAGCAACCAGGTGGTTGGGAGGGAGGTGGGTCATGACTTCTCTGAACTTCAGCTCTTATTTGAGGAATACTTGATAGTATCCCTCCTACCTTGGAGGAATGCTGAGAGACTAATCAAGCTATTTCTGTGGCTCAGCATTTTAAGCACTTAAGAGAATGAACTATGTTAAAGTGTCACCATTGCAGCCTATGGTTTATAACAATGGTCCCTGAAGCTTCTACTTGGAATATGTACAGTAATCCAAAATGCAAGAAGGTGGCAGATAATCAGATGGTAAGTCCCTTTTATGCAGGTGCAGAAACAATGCACTCTACAACTAGGGCCAAGTGATTCGAATGAGCAGAAGGCAGAATCAAAGGCTTTAGTTCAAATATCTAATGAGATAAGTTAAAAGAGACTTTGTTCTTGAACTGAGGCTGAGCACAAGTGAACATAAACTGGACTGTCCTAGTCATGTAGAAGAAAGGACAGGTGAATGTGCTTTTTTTGAGGTAAAAACACACCTTTTCAGATATTATGTCCCTCCCCCCTATCTATTCTGTGCTTTAATTCTATAACACCTTAACTTATAAAATGTTCATATAATACCTTCATCTATCAATTAAATAATCATGCTTAGAATTCTTGATTGGTTAAATAAACCTCTGCTACTCTGAGGGTTGGTATAAGCATTATATGGTAATCACTTCTACATTATCCTCAGTAAGCTTCCTTTTATTTTTTATCCTATCCCATGTGTTCCTAGTCTTGGATGTGGATTGGGTATTCTACTTGTTCATTAATGCTGCTTTCCAATGATGTTTCATTTCTCCCCTGTCCCTTCTCAGAGCTTTTGAAGAATCTTACTGCCGATTCCGCCCTGACTGTAATTTTCCCTTATATTCTGATGACATTAGCACCAGATCTACTGTCTTTACTACTACTGTTACGGTTTTTGAAACTTTCAGTATCCATAAGGATGATCCACCCAATGTCCTGGCCTTTCAGTTCTTTGAACTCCTCTCAATTGCTTCTGTCTTCCATCCTACCTCAACCACTCCTCTCATTGTGCTACCAGTTTAGAGCCTCCTACTTGGACAATTACCTCTTATTTTTCCGACTTATTCTCTACAATGAACCCTCCAATAACTTCACTAAGAACATCCTACAGTTGACCTTTTTATTTTAACTGAGTCCTCAAAGGGACCTGTGACCCTTTTTCCGGTGAAGATAACATTATTACTATCACCATTATTATCTTCATTTGTCTACATCTGTACTCCTGAGACCCTTTTTACCTTGAATTTCACACTTAAACAAAAGCATATGAAGAAAGTTGGAACAACCTATAAGCATGCTGACTAGCTTCACGTTAAATTCCTCTATTTATTAAATATGCAAATGGACTTTTAATGCCGCCAGTCTTATTTTCTTTGTGAATTCACCCTTCTATCAAACTATTTCATATCTTTTTCAGCCTGAAGTACCCCTTCCTTCTCCCCACTCTCAACTAATGACCTTGTTGAACTGTGAAAATAGAAATATCAGAAGACAACATCACATCTTCCCAAGCACAAAATTAACCCACATTTATGCATTCGTACACTTATATGCTGCTTCTATCCAGTGTTGACATCTAAGGCTAACCCTTCGACTTGTGCAATGGATCTCATTGCTTCTTAACTGTTGGAGAGCTTCACTCATCTATGCTATGCATTCATTATCGTTTGCATCCCCTTTCTCTACCATTCCCATCAGCATACAAGCACGGTACTTTCCATCTTGTTTTCCTTTGACCTACACAAACTATTCCAGTAACCTACAGAAACCACTCAAGAGTTGTTCATAGAAGTAATTTTACCTCCTATCCTCTTGAATGTCGATTGTATCTTCATTCCACTGAAATTGTTCTTTGCAAAGTTAGTTGTCTCTTTAAATTAAATGGTCAATTCTAAGTTTTTTTTTTTTGTTTTTTGTTTTGTTTTGTTTTTGTATTATTTCACACTGCTGATCACCTGCTACTAAACTTTGTTTTCTTCTATTGGCTTCTGGTATCTTACCCTCTTTTAGAAGGCTACCCTTCTCATTAACTACTTCCAGACTTCTTTGCTGAATGCACATTTTCCTAACTTTTAAACTGCAGTGTGTCCTCAGAACTCTACATATCCTAAGTGATCGATAGTCTTAAAGCTTCAAGTATCCTCTATAAGCTGATGACTTCACGATTTATATCCTAGCTTCAACCTTCCTCCTGAGTTCTGGATCTGAATAAATAGCTTTCTACCAGACATACCACATGGATAGCTGTTGAACACCTCACCATGGCTAAAACTGATGACCACTACCCATAACCCACTTCTTATCTTCCTGCATGATTCAAAACTCCCATTTACCCTATTGCTCAGGTAAAAACAAAACCTTTGGCATTATTTCATATCTCTCATTCTCTCATATATCACTTCGAATTTGGCAGCAAGTTTTTTTTTTTTTTTAAGATTTTATTTACTTATTTGACAGAGACAGAGACAGCCAGCAAGAGAGGGAACACAAGCAGGGGGAGTGGGAGAGGAAGAAGCAGGCTCATAGCAGAGGAGCCTGATGTGGGGTCGATCCCAGAACGCCGGGATCACACCCTGAGTCGAAGGCAGACGCTTAACCGCTGTGCCACCCAGGCGCCCCTGGCAGCAAATTCTATAGTTAACATTCAAACTACATCCAAACACTTAAAACACTTCTCCTGATGCCACCCTAGTAATAAGTCACTTGCATCCCTGCATGGATGATGGTAAAGATTTCTTGTTCTCTTGACTCTCTTATTCTTATGATATATTATACCCGTAGGAGCTAGAGTGAAATCTTTAAATTTTGCATTCTGAAATTAATAGATACACAGGAAGTTGCAAAGTAAGTACAGAGAGCTCCCATGTACAGTTTACCTAGTTTGCCCTTAGATTATAATGAAACATTAAGACATCCAAACCAGGAATTGGATGTTGTTCAACATATGTATACAGTTTGGTGTGACTTTATCACATGCGTAAATTACATAGAACTATTCCATCAGGTTTAAGGAACTTGTAAACTGTTTTCTGGAGTAGATGGTCATTTTATACTCTTAACAGCCATGTGTGACCAATCCAGTTTTTTTATGTCCTCTCTAGCATTTGGAATCATCATTAAAAAAAAAAAAACAACTATTCGAATCAGTATATAAGGTCTTATATCATAGTCTTAATGTCCATTTCCCCAGTGATGCTGAGCTTAATTGACATCCATAAATCCTCTTCAGGGACATGTTTGTCATTTGCCCATTTCCCCCCAGTTCTATCAAAATATAATTATCCTATAACATTGTAGAAGATGTTTACTTGATCGTTAAAAGTGATTAACACCATAGTGTTAGCTAAATCCTTTACCCTGTCTCATAATTACAGTCTTTTTTTTTTGTGGCAAGAACATTCAAGATCCGTTCTCAAGCAATAGTTAAATATATGGCAGAGTATTGGCTATAATCCCCATACTATACACTAGATTACCCAGACCTTGTTAATTTTACAACTGGAAGCTTATACTCTTTGACTAGTATTTTCTCATTTCCCATCCCTAGACTTCTGTATCCTCCATTCTACTGTATCTGGATTAGCTTTTTGGTCCCATGTAAGTAAAATTTATAAAGTATTTGTCTTTTTTCCCCTTCTTTTTTTGTCTTCTATATCACTTAGCCTAATGCCCTCGAGCTTCATTTGTTGTCAGAAAGGGCAGGATTTCCTTCTGTGTCATGGCGAAATAATATTGCAGTGTGTGTGTTCGGGGGAGGCAGTTAGTATACTGCATTTTCATCCATACATGTGTTGATGGACCTTTTGGTTATTACCACATCTTGGTTATTGTGAGTAGTGCTGGAATAAACATGGCAGTACAGATATCTCTACCAGAACCTGACTTCATTTCCTTTGGATATACATAGCAGTGGGGTTGCTGGGTCATACAGTAGTTCTATTTTGAATTTATTGAGGAATCTCTATACCATTTTCCACTGTTGCTCCACCAGTTTACTATCCCACCAGCAGTGCACCAGGGTTCCCTTGTCTCCATATCCTTGCCAGCATTTGGTATCTCTCTTTGATGTTAGCCATTCTAATAGATGTGAGATACCTCATTGTGATTTTTTTTTTATTTGCATTTGACCAGTGATGTTGACGACCTTTTTGTGCCATGTTGGCCGCTGTAGGTCGTCTTTTGAAAAGTCTATCTTTAAAATTGATTTTTCTGGCTGACATGCCCTTCAACAGATGAATAAAGACGTACAAAAAAAAAAATTACAATGGACTACTACTCAGCCATCAGAAAGGATGAATACCCACCATTTGTGTTGACAGGGATAGAACTGGAGGGGATTATGCCAAGTGAAATAAGCAGAGAAAGACGATTATCCTATGGTCTCACTCAGACATGGAACATAAGGAATAGCATGGAGGACCACAAGGGAAGGGAGGGAAAACTGAAAGGGAAGAATCAGACAAACCATGAGAGACTCTGGACTCTGGGAACCAAACTGAGGGTTACAGAAGGGAGGCGGGTGGTGGGATGGGCTAACCAGGTAATGAGTATTAAGGAGGACACGTGTGGTGATCACTGGGTGTTACACACAACTAATGAATCATTGAACACTACATCAAAAACTAATCTATGTGCTGGCTAATTTAACATGATAAAAAATATACATCAATATTGGAGGAAATATATAAATTCCAAATTAGTTTTTAGTTCTATGGGTTGTAAAGGGAATGCCTTAAATTATGTTTGTTGTTCCCAGTATTAAGAGATAAGAAAAGGAGAACAGGGGTGCCTGGGTGGCTCAGTCGGTTAAGCATCTGCTTTCTGCTCTGGTCATGATCTCAGGCTCCTGGAATTGAGCCCCACATCAGGCTCTCTGCTTAGTGGGGGCTCTGCTTCTCTCTCTCTCCCTCTGTGCACTCTTTCTCAAGTAAATAAAAATTTTTTAAAAACTTAAAAATAAAAAAAATTGACTTTTTTGTTAACAGTTGTAAGATTTCCTTGTATATCTTAATTATAATTCTTATCAGTTACAAGATTAGCAAATATTTTCTCATCCAATATGTTGCTTTTTCATTTTGATTCTCTTTTCCTGTATAGAAAGTCTTTTACTTTAAGGGGCGCCTGGGTAGCGCAGTCGTTAAGCGTCTGCCTTCGGCTCAGGGCGTGATCCCAGTGTTCCGGAATAGAGCCCCACATCGGGCTCCTCCACTGGGAGCCTGCTTCTTCCTCTCCCACTCCCCTGCTGTGTTCCCTCTCTTGATGGCTGTCTCTCTGTCACATAAATAAATAAAATCTTTAAAAAAAAAAAAAAGGCTTTTACTTTGAGGTAGTCCCATTTTGCTTTTTGATGCTTGTGCTTTTGCTGTTGTGTTTAGGAAATCACTGCTGCAACCAATGTCAAAGGGCTTTATCCGTATATTTTCTTACAGAAGTTTTATACTTTCAGGTCTTAACTTGAAGTCTTCAATCCATTCAGAGTTCGTTTTTGTACATGTTGTAAAGTAATGGTTCAGTTTCATTCTTTTGCATAGCTGTCCATTTCCTGCAACCCCATTTATTGCAGAGACTGTTCTTTCTCCATTGTATATTATTGGCTTCTTCGTTATAAATTTAGTGACCATACATTGACCCATAAAGCACCGTGGGTTTATTTCTGGGCTTTTTATGTTGATCTGTGTCTATTTTTATGACAATACCATACAGTTTTGATTACTGTAGGTTTGCTACAGTACTATAGCATAAATTTCTTCTATAGGTAGAAATCAGGAAGTGTGATGCCTTTGGTTTTGCTCTTCTTGAATAGAATTGCTTTGGCTATCTGGAGACTTATATGGCTCCAGACAAACTTATGGATTATTCTATTTTTGTAGGGGGAAAATGCATCAGTATTTCGATGGGTATTACGTTGAATCTGTAGGCAGTTTTGAGTAATATGGATATTTTAATATCATTCATCCTCCCAGTTGATAAACAAGGGATATCTTTCCATTTATTTGCATCTTAAATTTCTTCTATTGAAGTATAGCTTCTAATGTGGAGATCTTTTACCTCCTGTGTTGAACTTACTTCTAAGTATTTTACTGTTTGGTACTATTGTGGATAAGATTGTTTTCAGACTTCTCATTATTGTACAAAAATGCAACTATTTTCTGCATGTTGATTTTTGTATCCTGTAACATTACTGAATTTGTTAAGTTCTAGGATATTTTTAGTGGAGTCAAGGATTTTATTTATATATATATATATATATATATATATATATTTTCTATATATATATAGAATATATATATATTTCTCTCTCGATATTTCTCTCTCGATATTTCTCTCGATATTATTTCTCTCGATATTCTCTTTCTCTATTTCTCTATATATTATATTTCATTTCTCTCTCTCTCTCTCTCTCTCTATATATATATATTTATATATATACACCTCCATATCATCTGCAGACAGTTGTACTTCTTCCTTTTCGATTTGGCTGACTTTAATTTCTTTTTCTTGCCTGAGTGGTCTAACTAGGAATTCCTACTCTTTTATAGCATGATATCTTAGAGATAACAATAAGATAACATTACTCCTCAGGCTCAGTACCACTCCTATTCCTTCTTCCTTAAGCACTCTTCCTCCATAAATACTCATTTCACTTATCTGTGTTCAAATGCTGCTTGCAGAAAGGTTTCTAGGACAACTGTACCTAAATAGTCTACCACTTTCCTCTTAAATTTCTAGCACTTAAACTACCTAACATTGTTCATTTTGTTTCATTTTGCAATGAAGATAAAGAACATTAGGGCAGGTGCTTTATTTAGTGATATACCCACAACATCTAGAACAGTGACTGGTACATATTAAGATGTTATCAATTAAAGACTGAATGGATTGCTGTGAAATACTGTCCATGTCTGTAAAACTGACCAGTTTTTTTTTCCAATAAAATTTTAAACTAATGATAAAATCCTTTTTAAAAACTTGAAAGAACATGTCTTGTTTTCTGAAACTACCAGTCAAGGTTTCAGCAATAGATAATTTGAGGAGAGTTTAATATGTTGACTATTTAAAAAGTTGTGGCAGAGTGTTGAGAAATCACAAAGGATGGTGCCAAACATGAGGTGAGTGACATCAGGAAGTTACTGGCTCTGAACTTGAAGGTGGAGGTGTGGGAACTTTGCCAAGACCCTGGGAGGAGAGTCCTGTCAAGAGGTATCTTGATAGGAAGTGATGTTGGTTGGAGGGGTGTCCTCGGTCTGAAATGACATTGCATGTGAGGGACCCAGGGAAATAAATATTCTGACCTCACTGTTTTATTTCTCTCATCTCTTGTTGGGCTCCCCAGGACCAAATCTGACCAGAACCCTGAGGGAAAAGAATCAGATGATTAAGTCTACATAGGCCAGCTTCTTTAAGCATAGAGCAGAATAAAAAGGAATAGAGTAGGTTTAGAGGGGCAAATGGAAGATACAAAGCATTGATTAGAAGAAAAGTTACTTGTTCTGTGTCCCATTATTTTAGTGGACAAATACTACAAATGTGTCACATTTATGGTAGTATGACCAGTGTCAGTATTTTAAGCAATCTCCCGCTTGATTAACAAGTCCATTCTAGCCTTCCAGAAGTTAATGTGCACAGAATGAATCAGAGATACTGTCTTCTGGCTTGTCTTTCCTTTGCTCTGGTGCCTGATGCCTTTTACTTTGTATATTGTGGCCCTTGACTGACCAAGTTTTTGACCTCTCTGGCTTTATAAAAATGTCTAGATATTAATCCTCTGGTCTGTCCAGTGGGAAGTCTCTTCCCTGCTACAGGGCCAACTCTTTCTGAAGGGTTAGAGATAGCAGAGCTCCTGGACCCTGGTGACATGGTTGTCTTATTCCTCATTCTCTTCCTGTGTTGCCAAGAGCTGGTATTATTTGAGGGTTGGTAGAGAAAAAAGTGATCGATGGGTAGATAGACACAGCCTCACACTGGACCTGGAACTATTTCCTTGGATGCAGGTCTTGTCCCTGTCTGATCCACTCTGCTAGACCTTTTTTCATTCAGAGGTCCAGTTGTCTGGGTTTCCTTTTTTTTTTTCCCCTGCCAGGGGCTTCTGTAAGGAGCAATGGACGGATATACTTTTCTACCTGATGGATCTCACTGTAGACTGAGATACAGAGATGATTACTTCTCAATGGGCTGAGATCAGATCTCCCACAGGATAAAAAAATGGGCTGAGTTGGGAGCATATTATACACATTGTTTGTATTTTGACTTTTTTTTAACTTAGATATTCCATAAGAGTACATGAAGATGTCTTTTTTTAACTCTGAAGATATTCCATTTTATAAGTTATGATATAGCCACATAATTGAATATAGTATAGTAAACCTAGTTTTTTAGACTAATTCCAGTTTTTTGAAATTAAAATCATAACATAGCATTTTACATTTGTTTGTACATGTGAGTTTACACATAGGAAAAAAACTACTGTGTGTGATTTTGCTGAATCAAAGTTACATGCATTATAGTTTTGACATACTCAAATTAGATAATTCTGTCAACTGTGTAAGCCTGTTCCAGTCCTAACATCTTTAAGAGGGGTTTGGTGTATCCAGTTCAGAAGCCATCTAGGGTTCTGGAATGTAAAAGTGGCTTGTGTATGGTTGGCTTCCTGAAGTCATTCTACCTTGTTAGTTCAGCTGACTAAGTACTATTGAACTATCTACTTTTTAGTATCTTGAAACCTTTGTTGACAGTTGAGACAGTTCTCTATTTCTTATTAACCCAAGTAGGTAATATTTTTATTCTGTAGTCATTTCATTGGGGAGTCAGTCAACATTGACAAATGCGTGTTCAATTCATTATGTTTAACTAGAGATGTTTTTATGTTTAATTTCAGGTATTTTATCTTTTTGTAAAAATCACTTAAATTTTGGTCAAACTGGTTATTTATAGAATGTTGATTTTTTTTTCTATTTTCTATAAAATATTTTAAGGTATATTTTAAGGCAAAACACAGATCTTAAGTATACAGTTCAACCAATTTTGACAAATGCACGCACCTGTATAATCCATACTTCTATCAAGATCTCATTTTATGTCAGAGAAACATTCCAGTGTGTGTGTGTGTGTGTGTGTGTGTGTCTGTCTGTCTGTCTGTCTCTCTCTCTCCCCCATTCTTTATCTGTTCATCTGTCAGTGGACACTTGGGTTGCTTCCATAATTTTGCTATTGTAAATAATGCTTATATAAACATGGGGATGCATATACCCCTTCTAATGTTTTTTCTTTTTTTTATTATTACTTGGGTAAATATCTAACAGGGTGATTACTGGATTATAGGGTAGTTTATTTCTAATATTTTGAAGAACCTCCATACTGTTGTCCACAGTGGCTGCACTAGTTTGCATTCCCACCAATGGTGCAAGAGGGTTCCTTTTTCTCATTTATCAATATTTTAAATTGAGTAAAGAAAAAAATAAGTAAAAAAAAATAAATTGAGTAAAGAGTATGATTGCATTGTTATTTATTTAGTTATTTGCTAAGAAGAGGAAAAGCGATTTTCAAAGTACCGGCACTCTGGAATGATCCCCTAACCTATCACTGTTCTCAAAACAGAAACATTTTCTTATACAAGGTCTGACACATGTATAAGAAAATGTTTCTGTTTTGGTCTGACACAGGGGGACAAAAAGTCTCCTGTAGGTGTTGAGTTGTATAAGTTCATTATCTATTTTGGATACTAACCCTTTATCAGATAGGTCATCTGAAATATTCTCTCCCATTTGATATGTTATCTTCTAGTTTTGTTGGTTGCTTCCTTTGCTGTGCAGAAGCTTTTTACTTTGATGTAGTCTCAATAGTTTATTTTTTCTCATGTTTCCTCAAAGAAGGGAAGCTAGAAAGATGTTGCTATGACCAATGTCAGAGAAATTACTGCCTGAGCTCTCTCCTAGGACGTTTAAGGTTTCAGGTGTCACATTTAGGTCTTCAATTCATTTTTAGTTTATTATCGTGTATGGTGTGAGAGAGTGGTCCAGTGTTTTTCTTTTGCTTGTGGCTTTTCAATATTCCCAACACCATTTGTTGAAGAGACTTTTTCCTGCTGGATATTCTTTCCTCCATTGTCAAAGATTAATGGACTATATAACTTGGGTTTATTTCTGGGCTTTCTATTCTGCTCCAATGATCTGTGTGTCTGTCTGTGCCAGTACCACACTGTTTTGATTACTACTAGCTTTGTAATGGAACCTGAGGCCATGTTGATCTGCGAATATTGAACCACATTTTCATGCTGGGAATAAATTCACTTGATCATGGTGAATTATTTTTTTTTTATAAATGTATTGTTGAATTTGGTTTGCTAACATTTTGTTGAGGATTTTTTCCTCTTTTTATCAGAGATTGGTCTGTAGTTCTTTGTAGTATCTTTAGTTTTGGTATCGGGGTGATGCTGGCCTCATAGAAGGCATTTGGAAGTTTTCCTTCTATTTTCTGGAAGAGTTTGAGAATAGTTCAGTATTAACTATTCAAATGTTCGTTAGAATTCACCTGTGAAACTCTCTGGCCTTGGACTTCTGTTGGGAGTTTTTTGATTACTTGATTCAATTTCATTGCTGGTAATTGGTCTGTTCAAATTTTCTACTTTTTGCTTGAGTTTTGGGAGGTTACATAATTCTAGGAAATTATCCATTTCTTCTAGGTTGTCTGATTTGTTGACATGTAGGTTTTCATAATACTCTTATAATTATTTGTATTGGTTCTTATTTCTCTTTGGTTTGTGATTATTTGACTCCCTTTTCCCACCCCCTCCTTCTTTTTATGACTCTGGCTAAAGGTTTACCATTTCTGTTGATCTTTTCAAAGAACCAGCTCCTGATTTCAATGATCTGTTAGTTTATATAGCATTTATTTTTGCTCTAATCTTTATTTCCTTCCTTCTGCTGCTTTTGGGTTTTGGTCATTTTCTAGCTCCTTTAGATGTAAGATAAGGTTGTTTATTTAAAATTTTTCTTGGTTCTTGAGGTAGTCCTGTATTGCTATAAGCTTTACTTTCATCTTAGAACAGCTTTTGCTGCAGCCCAAAGATTTTGAACCATTGTTTTCATTTTCACTTCTCTCCATGTAAGTTTTTATTTCTTCTTCGATTTTTTTAAATTTTGTTTTCCATTTTGGTTGAGCCAGTCATCATTTAGTAGCATGTTATTTAACTGCCATGTATTTGTGCCCTTTCCGATTTTTGTCTTGTGGTTGATTGCTAGTTTCATAGTGTTGTGGTCAGCAAAGATGCATGGAATGACTTGGATCTTTTTGAATTTGTTGAGACTTGTGTTGCCTAACATGTGATCTATTCTGGAGAATGTTCCAAGTAGACCTGAAAAGAATGTGTAGTCTGCTGTTTTAGGATGGACTGTTACAAATATGTTAAATCTATCTTGTCTAGTGTGTCCATAGCCGCCATTTCCTTGTTTTCTCTATTTGGATGAGCTGTACATTGATGTAAGTGGGTTGTTAAAGTCCCCTACTATTAGTGTATTACTACTGACTAATTCTTTTGTTATTAACTGCTTTATGTATTTGGGTGCTCCCATATTGAGTGCATCAATATTCACAATTTTTATCTTGTTGTATTGTCTCTTACTATATAGTGTCCTCTTCTGTTTGTTAGTCCTTGTTCTAAAGTATATTTAATCCAATAAAATTACTGCAACCTTGGCTTTCTTTTGACAACCATCTGTGTGATAAATGTTTGTCCATCCCCTCACTTTCCATCTGCAGGGTGTTTTTAGGTCTGAAATGAATCTCTTATAGGCAGTGTATAGATGGGTCTTTTTTTTTAAATCCATTCCTTTATTCTGTCTTCGATTAGAGCATTCAGTCCATTTGTATTCAAAGTAATGATAGGTATGTGTTCATTGCCATTTTCTTGTTTTGTAGTTTTTATAGTTCTCTGCTCTTCCTCTTGTTCTTTTTCTTTAGTGATATACTTGGATTCATGTCTCTTTATTCTTTGCATATCTATTACTGATTTTGGATTGGTGGTTACCATTAGGTTTGCATATACATCTTTTGCATATAGCAGTCTATAAAGTAATGATTGCTTAGGTTTGAACCCATTCTTTACTCCTCTCTCCCCCATGTTCTAGGTGTATGGTGTCCTATTTTACGTCCTCTTATTTTGTGAAACCCTTCACTGATTATTTTTGTTAATAGATTTACTGCTTTTGTGCTTCCTACTTTTCTTGCTTTTGGTCTTACTTTCCACTCAAAAAATCCCTTTTAACCTTTCTTGAAGGGCTTGGTTAGTGTTTGTGAACTCCTTTAGCTTCTGTCTGGGGAAACACTCTCCTTCTACTCTGAATGATAGCCTTGTTGGATAGAATATTTTTGGCTGCAGATTCTTTCCTTTCAGCACTTTGAAGATTGCAGGCCAGAAGAAAGCGGCATGCTAAGTTTCTCCTGAAAAATCTGTTTTATGGGGTTTCCCTTGTATGTAACTATTCTGTCTGCTTTTAAAAATCCTCTCCTTACCATTAATTTTTGCCATTTTAATTACTATGTCTTGGTGTGTACCTGCTTGAGTTGACTCCCCCCCCCCCATGTGGG
>NW_024426119.1:19125338-19183737 GCF_017311325.1 Ursus maritimus
TTGGGGGATATCTGTGCCTCCTAGATCTGGGTATCTGTTTTCTTCCCCAGATTTGGGAAGTTTTCAGCTATTATTTCTTCAAATTTTCTGCCCCTTTCTCTCTCCTGTTCTGGAATCCCTACAATGCAAATTAAAATTGATGGAGTTGTTGAGTTCCCTAACGTCATTCTCATTTGGTGTCTTTTTTTCCCTCCCTCACCTGTTCAACTGGATTACTTTCCATTTCTATCTTCCATATTGTTTCATTGCTCTGCTTCCTTTAGCGTATTTGATCTAGTGCATCTTTAACTTACTATGTTCTTCATCTCTCATTGGTTCTTCTCTGTAAGTTCTCACTGATGTCCACCACTCCTCAGTCCAGTGGGTATGTTTCAGATCATCACTTTAAATTCTCTGTCATATTCCTTGTCTGTTTCACTTAGGTCTTTTGCTGTGGTTTTGTCCTGTTCTTTGATTTCGGACATACTCCTGTCTACTCCTTGTGTCCAATGTCTGTGTGTTAGGAAACTCTGCTATGTCTCCTGGTCCTGAAAGCAATGGCTTTATGAAGAAGAGGTCCTGCAGTGCAGTGTCACCTGTTCACCAGAACCTGACCTTTTGGGTGGTGTCTCCTATGTGTTTCCTGTGACCTGTTGTGTCTTGGCTGCTCTTTTCTTTCAGTCCAGTCCTGTGCTGTGGCTCTCTGCCTGCTTTAGGGCAGTGTTTAGGCCCTGTCATGTTAGTGGGCCACTGTGGGGCCACTTTGGGCTTGAGTATAGTCAGACCATGCATTTGCCAGAGGTGGAATAGTACCAGACTGTAGGATGCTTTCCCTGCGTTGTCCCTTGAGAAGTTTTGTTGGTGGTTGAGTCCTGCAGTGAGGCCTCTTCTCTATCTCTAGCCCACTGTTGGGGCCTCTGTTTGGTGTGTATGGTTACCTTCCCCTCACCCCTGGCCAGGAGTGACTTTGGACTGGTGTTTGCCCCTGTCAGGGCTGCTTGCATACTGCCAAGCTTGTGGCCTCAGTTGGAATGGGCTCTGGCCAAGAGTAAATTGGAGGGGGCTGGCTGCGTAGTACCCACAAAGTTTGTGTGCCTATGAGGGGGCCATCTGGGCCATCTGACTAGGCCAACTGGCAGGGCATGCAGTTTTTACAAGGTTTATGTAGGTCTTCCCTTGGAGAGGGCTTGCCACTACTGCCATGACCAAGGCCTCACAAAGCACATGGGTTGGGAGATGTGGTGTTGGCAAGGTTTGTGCAATTTTTCTGGGAGAGACTTGCAGTGTGGAGACTGAGGCAAGCGTGACTGGAAAAGACAGATCTGTCAAGGTCCTTGGAGGGGGCAGGGCTTGGTGTAAGCCAGTTAATAAATTTCCCTGCTCTGGTTCCTGCTAGTGGCTGTGTTTGTAATGGGGTGTAGGGGAGGGAAATGGCATCTACCTGCTCCTTTGTTCCTGAAGATGTCCCTCAGGGGAATCTTCTCCTCCAGAGGCTACCCTGAGATGAGTAAATAAGTCTTCCCATATGCCCCAGGCATGTGTTGCTGCTGTTGATGTTGTATATCTCCACCTGCGATTCATTGTATTCTTTCAGAGTGAGGACTTGGCTTCTTACCACCCTCCAAGGTTCTCCCAGAGCTGAGCCTGCTGATTTTTAAAATTCTAGGCTTGAAATCCTGACGGTCCTTAAGAACTCCTGAAATTCAGCCCCTTTAGTTTTCAAAGCCAAATGTTAGGGGGATCCATCTCCCTGGTGTGAGGGTCTGTTTCTCTTCTATCTTCACATCGCCTGCAAGTGATAAGTACAGAATAAACTTGATTAAGCTAAATAACCCATGATATTTATATTCAAATAAAACACTTAAAGATCCAAAGGAAGGACTTTTGAATCCTGGGCATTCCTGGCATTGTGACTGTGTGGGATCTGTGAGTTGCCCTAAAGTCACTCTATGTACCTGGCCATCTAGACAAATTACAAAGCCATTTCTAAACAAATGACCACTGGGTTATGTTCATCAGCCCTTTCTGGGTATTGCACTGTTGATCTACTTCCTCTAGGTTACGCCTTAAAGGGCTCATATAGCTACAGTGGCAATGCTGTGAAAGTGGGTCTGGACAGGACAGGTAGGGATTTGTCATATGGTAGAAAAAGCTCAGCATAAGAAGTCAGATCTAGTTGAAGTCCTAGTTTTGTTAACTGCTGATAGTCTAAACTTAGATGAGTTGACATCTGTAAAACTCATATTTTTAACCTGTAAAATGGGGGCAACAGTAAGGGGTTGAATTGTTTTCACCCCTTAAGTTGAAGTTCTAACCATGGGTATGTATGTAAGTGTCTTTGTTTGGAAACGGGGTCTTTGTAGATAAAATCAAAAAAGAGAAGGTCATTATGGGGAGCTCTAATCCAACATGACTGGTATTCCAAGAAGAAAATGCCCTGTGAAGACAGACACACAAGGAGAACACAGTACTATGAAGAGTGAGGCAGAGGTTGGAATGCTGCAGCCACAAGCCAAGTAATATCTGGCTACCAGAAGCTGGAGGAGGCAAAGAAAGATCCTCTCCTAGAAACTTAAGAGAGAGCATGGCCCTGCCTACACTTTGGTTTCATCTTCATGGCCTCCAGATGTGTAAGAATAAGTTTGTTTTTAGGCCTCCCAGTTTGTAGTAATTAGTTGTAACAGACTTAGCTAACAAATACTATACTCTTTCCTACCTCATACGGTTTTTAGTGAGGACCAAATGATGTAATATATCTGCATATGTGAAAGCAATCACATACTATAAACAAGCAAATGGAATGAACATTCCCAGTCAGCGTAAGGGAGGAATGCATGTTTTTAGCTCGCTCAGTATGACTGGCACCACCTTTTCTTTTAGCCTGTGACTATTTCATTGGCTACTGTCGGCCATTCTGATGAACAATCCCCCCCCCACCTTACTCAGCACAAGTGCAGACTCTCCTGTAGGAGTCCTGTGTTTTATTTCTTTTCCAGAATGTTCTTGTCCTGTGACATTGGACCTTCTCCCCCCTCCAGCTTAGAGGAACTGCTGACAGCTATTTTGGGGGGAATTTAACTGTTTACCAATTCATTCCTGAGGAAGGAAAGAAGGTTCTTAAGAACTGTGGGTGATTCTTACTTGGCATATTCCTGTGAACTTCTGTTGTAATGTCCCATATAAGTTAAATTGAACTGGATTGACTTCTGCTGAGAAAAGAACTTCATCCTGGAGCCTTCCTCACTGCCCTGCCAAGCTTGGCACTTCTTTCCAAGTCACCTTAGTTGACTTGCTTTGTTAGTGAGGTTATCAAAAGGGTATTCTGCAGGTGTATCTGTGTCCTAGATGTGAGATACCAATTTAAAACTTGGTCTGTCAGTAAAAAGTTAACATACCAGGCCATCTCCTTCTTTCAGGGCTAATATGTGGGGAATAGCTTCATGTATAATTCTTGCTCCTGACTGCCATAGTCATGTGGTTCTCCACTGGCTTTAAGTGATAGAGGGTACTAGCAAAGATGACAGATAAAATGAGAGAATAAAAATCCATTTTCGGTCAGAGAGTGTGTGTGTGTATCAATAAAAAGTTAACATACCATGCCATCTCCTTCTTTCAGGGCTAATATGTGGGGAATAGCTTCATGTATAATTCTTGCTCCTGACTGCCATAGTCATGTGGTTCTCCACTGGCTTTAAGTGATAGAGGGTACTAGCAAAGATGACAGATAAAATGAGAGAATAAAAATCCATTTTCGGTCAGAGAGTGTGTGTGTGTGTATATATATATATAATGCTTAGTGTCTCCTCAAAAGGAGGAGCACTAGGAGATGCTCAAGAAGGAAATGGTGAAATGTAAACACTTGTATCTGTTCTATTTGAAGGTGAGGTTTTCCTTGAATGGTTAAAATGACTTGTCCTCAAGTACAGGTATGTTTATTCTTTAGTAGAGGGTACCTTTCACAAACGGGTTTCATTAAGGCTATTCAAAGCACCGTTTCTTTGGGGGTTTAGGGGGAAATAATAAGAATTCTTGAAGATTTCAGCTTAGAGTTCAAGAAACCATATAGGAATATGGAGCAGAAGCCCAAACAAGGAGTAAAAAACTGATGTTAATGTCCCAATTGGCTATTTAAAATAATGACTAGTAACAACCCCCAAAACACAGTGGCCTACCGAAATGAAGATTTGTCACTTGGAAGTTTGTAGGTCTATTATACCTCTCTTGGGCTTGGCTTGGATTGACTGCCCTTGGTAGGGACAATTTGGGTTCAGATACTTTATGCTTATCTTTTTATTTTAGGACCAGCAGCTGAGACATTTTTCTCATGGTAGATAACAGCTTCTTCAAGAAGATTGCAGGAGACTTGCCAATCTTCCTTATAGGCCTCAGCTTGAAACTGTCATGGTCCCTTCTATCCTTACTTGGCTAGTCTGAAGTTATTTTTTAAAGTTTATTTCAGAGAGTATAAGCAGGAGAGGGAGAGAGAATCTCAAGCAGATTCTGCACTGAGCCCAGTGCGGGGCTCAATCCCATGACCATGAGGTGACAACTTGAGCCAAAAACCAAAAGTCAGATGCTCAACCTACTTTGCCACCCAGGCACCCCAAAATCTCAAGACTCTGCTGAGCACAGAGCCCTATGTGGGGCTTGATCTCATCACCCTGAGATCATGACTTGAGCCCAAACCAAGAGTCACTCAACCGACTGAGCCACCCAGGCACCCTTTAGTCCAAACAAGTTAATAGCCAAGCCCATCAATGAGGTAAAGAACCATTTGTATGTACTTAAATGGAAAGCACTTGTGAAGTTACAGGAAAAGGGGCAGGGATTTTGTGTTTACTGGGAGGGATTGAAGAGTTGGGAGCACTTTCTCAGGTGGTTTCTCAAGAACTTTAAGGGTGGGGATAGAACAGGATGGTGTAAGGGGTTCAGTGAACATAGAGATTGTAACCAGTGGCCTAATTATTCCCTGTACTAGCTTTTTAGGGTTGCCTACCAAAGTGCCACAAACTGTAACCTAACACGACAGAAAGTTACTGTCCTATAGTTGTGGAGTCCACAAGTCCAGAATTAAGATGTCCACAGGGCCATGTTCCTCTGAAATCTTGACTTTTCCTGGCTTTTTGTGGTTTGTTGGCAATGTTTATAGGTGTAGAACTTCAATCTCTGCCTTTATTGTCACATGCCATTTGCCCTGTGTGTCTGTCTTCACATGGCCATCATGTTATGAGGATACCAGTCATACTAGATTATAGACCCATACTGCTCCAGTATGACCTCATCTTAATTATATCTACAATGACCCTATGTTCAAATAAGATCACATTCGAAAGTACCAGGGGTTAAAACTTCAACATAAAACTTCATAATTTGTTCTGAGTGGGAACATAATTCTATTTATAACTTGACCAGTGTGAGATTTTATGATTAGCACTATACCAAACGTTGAGAACTAGAATTGTTACCTTCTTTTTCTGCTTATTACAAGCAGACCTGATATAGTGAATGTTTTCTTGAGCAATGTGTGAATAATCATTTATAGATGTATGTATTCCCATTAAAAGTATAGCTTTTATTGATTGATTGATTTTAAAGATTAATCTATTTCAAAGCACAAGTGAGTGGGGGGGGAGGGGCAGTGGAGGAAGCAGACTCCCCACTGAGCACAGAGCCTGCCATGGGGCTAGATCCTCAGACACTGAGATCATGACCTGACCTTAAATCAAGAGTTGGTTGCTTAACTAAGCCACCCAGGTACCCCAGGAGGACAGCTTTTAAAAACAGTTGAGTCTATCTGAATTTTTATACCAGTAAGAGCTGAGAAGGGGGATACTTTATTTCACAAGATACCTTTTTGGAAAAAATACTTCAAGGAACAAAATGTACTAGCTTTATTAAAATTCCTTAATCACAGTGATCACATTTTCTTCACTAACAGTGGTCACTGAAGGACAGTATTTTTAAAGTCAATGATTAAAAAAAGTCATTTGCTTTCCAAAATTATTTGTCTACTTCAGGGACACAAGATAAGTCCTAAAGCTGTTTATTAATCTTGCTGTCTCATACATGAATATTCCTAGGATACACTTGCTAAGAATCTAACTCTGATTTTCTTTCTTAAAATACTCTGTTGTGATCCCCCCTCCCAACGTCCTGCCAATCTTTGGATGGGAAATGTCACCTTTGCCTAAATTAGTGGTTCATTTAGCTACTATATATTTTACCTCCTTAGCTCTTAAAAACACCAATGTTTCTGATAGTTCTCAGGGGCACAACATATGCTCACAAACAAAGCTGTCCTTTCTTTTTCAGTTCAAGCTCTGCATTCATCTTCCCCTCACTAATTTCTCCTACCCTTCTAACTATGCAGAGGGCTTGTGATGAGGTGCCTTCTAGTCTTCATAGGACACTGCTGATGTTCTTGATCCTAGGGATCTCTGATGTGCCCAGAGCTGCTAAACCTAGGAATTCCAACATGCTTTTATTTACCCTGGGGCCTCACTATATCTTGTACATAAGAAGGGGGAGTTTTCCTCTTCCCCAATCTATGTAGTGCTTTGAATTTTGAGCTGCTAAGGTCCCTCATGGGACCCAGCTTGAATGTCCTCTTGGAACCCAGATTAAGAGGGCTGTTTCCCCTTACTCTATGAAACATTTTTCTTACTGTGATAAGAATAAATGTGAAATCTACCCTCTTAACCAATTAAGTGCACAACATGTTGACTATGGGCATGCTTTATACAGTGGATCTTTAGAATTTAACATGTATAACAAATTTTATGCCTATTGAACAGTGATTATTCACTTCCTTTTTCCTCTAGCCCTTGGAACCATCATTCTACTATTTGAGCTTGACAAATTTAGATAGTTTGTATAAATCATGCAGTATTTGTGCTTTGTGACTAGCTTGTTTCACTTAGCACAATGTCACAATGTCCTCCAGGTTCATCCATATCATCACATATGGCAACATTTTTTTTAACTTTTAATTTTTTTTTAAGACTGACCTATTGTATGTATGTACCACATTTTCTTGATCAACTTGTTGATGGACATTTTGGTTTTTTCCATGTCTTGGCTATTGTGAATAATCTATAATGAATATATAGGTGTAGTTATTTTTTCAAGAGCCTGCTTTCAATTCTTCTGGATAGATAGTAATGGGATTACTAGGTTATATAGTTCAATTTACATTCTTTTTTAGGAGCTTTCATGCTGTTTTGAGTGTGGGGACTGTGGGGGACTGTCATCTTATATTCTTAATGGTATACAAGGGTTCCAAGTTCTCTGTATTCTCACCAAAACTTGCCTTGTAAAAATAATCATTGCAGAAGGTATAAGGTGCTATCTCACCATGGTTTTGGTGTGCATTTCTCTGATAACAAATGAAAATGAAAATTAACATACTAATTGTCTAATTATAAACGTTGGCCACTTGTGATATCTCTTTGGAGAAATTAAGACCTGAGATGCTAAGATTACCCTGAAACCTTTTGTCTTCATGGAACCCAGCTTATGAGTGATATTCTACCTACTTGCCCCTCATCTAGGCTGTGCATAAAAAGTTCTTCCCTTGTTTTCCTGCAACAAAATTTCAAAAAAATATGAAGAAAAATAATGTAAAGTTAGTCAGGACACTCTTAAGGAAACTTCTAGAGGTTACATGATAATCAATTTAGTGGTTATGTCTGAATATCTTTGTAGGCTTGTACTATTTCTTTAAAAAGTTACAACTTTATTATATAAAATATCTAAATAGTAGAATAATAGAAACTCAGGATTAGTTTTGGGAAGGAAACTATTGCTGCTGACAATAGCAGAGGTTGGGTAAAAAATGTCCAACTCTAAGAGGAACAGACACTAGGAGTCGGATTAATTTGACTGATAGGTCTAAAGGAAACTCAAATCTCAATTCCTTGACCTACAAATGTGAGGGGGTTGGATGCTAAACCCCATCCAGCTGTGTTGTTGTTGTTGTTGTTTTCAAGAACCAAATCTGAGGACAGGGTGGATGAAGAAGTAAGGTGATGCAAAAATGTTATGAACTTTATCTTTGGGAATAATCTGGGCCTGGAAGTCAGGGACCTTAGCTACGCTGTTGGATTTGATAACAACCATTTGTGGTATTCAGATGAGCCACATGTCTTCCTTGTACTCCACTTTCCTTATATGTAATATAGGACTATTTGCCCTGCCTCCTCATGGTGGCTGTGAGAATAACATTTGGCTAGTTAATGTAAAAATATTCTGAAGTAAGCAGAATGAGGATAATGGAGGAACACTATTAGGTACTAATCAAGTGACCAGAGCTGTGGTCACTGCTTTCCTTTAGGGTCTTTGATTACTTAGGAGATCAGTATGGCTTCTGTTGACTCCAGATGCTTCTCTCAGTCTATGAATGACCAAGGGCATTTCACCTTGGAGGCATAAGTCATCTCATCCTTCACCTTCATGGGGTAAGGTTAGACTGGTTGTCTTCCAGATAGTGCCAGCAGACCTCTAAGTTGTGGGAATAGTAAAAGAGATGATTGTGGTATTGATGGAAAGAAACTAGTCATGGCTATTATTTCTATTGGGGGAAAACAGTTGTGACAATGGAAACACTATCTTATCTAGTTAACAAAGTTAAAATGGAAGGACAATAGCCATGTCATTGGGAGCATTTCTCATTTTGATGGAAAAGGAAAGATCTGCAAATCTGTGACTTGATCAAATGTTAAAATACCACTAGGCCAAGGGAGAATATACATGCTAAGTCCTTTTTATGAAGGACAGGGAGGTTGACTTTGTGGGTAAACAGTTATGTTCTGCAGTTATGAAATTGGGGTTTGCCTTGTAGTTGTATAATGAGATAGTTCCTCTGTTTCCCTATCATTGAGTACTTTAGTCCATGGACTCTATCTTCACACTGACTCTGAGGTAGATGTTTTCTTCCAGATGGAGAATCTGGGACTCAGAGATATTTGCACAGGTCAAACACTCACTAAATGTTGGAGCCAGTAGTCCATCCCAGGGCTAACTCTGAACCAGGCTCCAATTTTCTTTGCTCCAATGACTCTTGACTAAGTGAGAACTATTGATGAGCTATTGAAATCAGACCAGTCTTTTACTGCCACGTTTAGCTGAAGAAATGATGAGCTATTCTGTTTTCTAAACTGTGACCTAAGGCTTATCTTCAGGAGGTTCTGGACAAATGAAAAACCCATGTAATTACTTCATGACAAACTCATTTAGCATTGACTGATATTTGTAGAGGTTTCATTCCTTTATATTTTGGAATCTGTGCAAGCTTTAGCATTGAGATTGGAGGAGTGGCAGAACTATGAACACATAAACATAGGAATATTTGGGCTGATCTTTAGATTTTATTTTTTAAAAGATTTATTTGTGTGTGAAAGAGCAAGCACACGCATAAGCAGGGGGAGCATCACGCAGAGAGAAACAGGCTCCCTGCCGAGTAAGGAGCCGGATGTGGGACTCGATTCCCCAGGACCCTGGGATCATGAGCTGAGAGCAGACCCCTAACGAACTGAGCCACCCAGGTGTCCCAAAAACAAAGATTTTTAAAAGAAAATGATGGGGATGGGGGTGCTTAAAGAAGAGTATCCACACTGAGACTGGAATATATTTATAGAGTCATGGTGATGCAGCGTAGTGGGTAGACATGCATTTGGGTATAGCATAGGGAACATTTGTAAGATAGCAGAAGTTGATACTAAAAGTATAACTTGGTAGTTGAGTTTGAAGAGTTTTGAAACCCATTCATAAAGGCCTGGACTGGGACCATGTATTCACTCAGTTACCCATTCATACACTTAAACATCAAAGTCCTAACGTATGCCAAATCTTGTGTTAGAACTTGGTCATATAGATACTAAAGATACATTTGGTACTAAAGATCTAGTGTAAGAAACATGTTAATGATGTTGAAAGGAGTATGAACAGAGTAGCATGTGAAGATGTAGAGGAACAAGTTAGAACTAATAGAATCTGGAAAGCTTTTCCAGAGGAGGTGAGAAGAGTTTCAAAGGATGAATAAGTATTAGACAAAGACTATGAATTGGTAAGTGAAGAAGGCAGAACAGGTAGAGAGCCCAGCACGTACAAAAGCATGGAAACATGCAAAAACGTGATCCTGGGTGGAATACCGAGTCGCATAGACATTGTAGAATGGAGATCTTATGCTGGAGTTGGAATCCCAGGCCAATCTTAGGGGCTGGAGATTAATTTCAACCATGTAGACAATCATACTTAAGTAGTGAAACCCTAATATAAACTCAACACTGAAGTTGAAGTGAACTTTCTTGGGTTGGCAATACTTCATGTCTATTACCACACCTTGATGCTGTGAGGTGGACACAGGACAATTAAAGTTCCATGCTTGGAATCCTCCTAGACTCTGCCCTATGCCTCTCTTCCATTGGCTGATTCTTGTTTTCCTTTTCCTGTAATAAATGTAACGATGGATACAACACGTTTCAGTGAATTCTGGGAGTTTTCTAACAAATTATAAAAGAGGAAAGTTATAGGAAACTCCCAGACTTGTAGTTTGTGTCAGAAGTGAGGATCGTCTTGTGTGAACTCATCCTTCTAACTTTACAGTTGTACCTTAACTTCTGGCAGTTGAGTGGTAGAAGTCATGGGCTAAGTGGTCAGTCTGGAGTACTGTAGCCTTAACTTTGCATTTGGTTAACTCTGGGTAGATGCTATATTGAAAGCTCTGTTAAAAGACATGAAAACTTTAATGCAAAGATAAGAGGAATGGAGATGACAGAATGGATTCAAGGGACATTTTAGGGATAGAAATTGATTAGGGGTGTGATATTTGTGGGAATATGGCTTGGGCTAGAAAGGGGAAGGAGGAAAATGGGTTTTGTTTAGAATACTTCTAATATTTGAATATCCTCATGCATCTCCTGTTAAAGCCCAACAAAAACCATCCCTTGAAGCCATATCATCTCCCACCCAACAACCTGGCCTGTGGCTCTATGCTTTATAACTCAGCCTCTCTAATAGAGTTGTCAATATTGCCATCCATATTACCATCTCTATTTAATTCGTTATTTCTCCATTCTTAGTCTTTCATGTCAGTCCGGTCTGGATTTTACTATTAACATTACCTAACTACTCCTGCTAATATCAGAAATTTATTTTTTTGTAAGAAGTTTATAACATGTCATGAAGAATTTTGAGTCCTTAGATGACCTTGAAATGTCTCCTCTTTTTTTAAACATTGGTCTTCTGAATTTTGATACTTCCTTCTCCTGGTTTTCTTCCTACCTAACTTCGCGTTTTTATGCCAGTGCCCTTTCCACTAAAAACCTCTAAATGCCGGTATTGATCAGCCTTCTTGCCCCCTCCCCGCCCCCTTCTCTTTCCATTCTTAAGGCCATTGACTTTTCTTGGCTTAAAATATCAGTAATGTCTAAACTTTTATACCATGTGATCCTGCTTAGCTTTACATTCATATTTCCAACACTCTGTTACAATGTCGTCTTGGATATCCTGTAGGTCTCCAAAATCTAACATATTCCCAAGAGATCACCCTTTCCACTAGCCCTTTTGCCTGGTTGATCATCTTTCCCATTAACCTATCATCTTTCTCTGCCACTCATTTGGCAGCCATTATTGATACCGTGCTCTCCATCGCTATTCTTTGCCTTGTAACCATTATCACACTTCACAATTCCAACTCCAAAATCCACCCTATTTATTTGCACTGTGATGACCTCCTACAGGTCAGGGCCTGTCCTGCTGACTACAAAAATGGTTTGAGTGTGTCTTGTTGCTTTGACTCTTTGTTCACCAATCCAAATCCATTCTCCCCACAATCTCCAGAGGAATACAATTAAAGTGTAAACATGTCTGCAGTAAATAAAAATCTCAAGTATCCTTTACTGTATTTGGAAGAGACAGTCTCTTACGATCTTGAATAATCTGGCCCCTAAAGGCTTCTCCACACTCAACCCTTAGTATTTCCCTTCTTACATTGCTTACTATGTCATACCCTCCTGGTGGTCTTTCTATTCCTCAAATGAATCAATATCTTTACTACCTCAAAGCTTTGGATTTTCTATTCCTTTTCCTGGAACCCTTTCTCCCCTGACTTGGCTCCTATGTCTTATCTTCTGGATCTTGGCTTAAGTCTTTCTATACTCCCTCTATCAGTCAGATTAGACTATGTTCTTTTTAACAACCCTAATATAGAAGCTCGTTAAAGGCTTTTTGTTTTATGTTCCATGTGAGTTGGCAAGAGGGTTCTTAATGGTCACTCAAGAATGATTCCGTTTGAAAGAGGCTTCACCATTGAATAGTATGCTAATTTGAACCTGAGATCTCTTGTTACTGAGGTCAGGGAAGAGCATGTGTAGGATTGTGATCCTGTTCTTAAATGCATCTGCCTGGAAATGATGCATCATTTCTACCTACATTTCATTGGTCAAGGCACTGGCATAGGTAATTCTAAGGGACCAGGGAAGTATCATTTTCTCATAGGCCTAGAAGAAAACTGGCAGTGTTGGTAATCTGCACCCTGGGATTGCCAGTAGACACTCACTACCTAACTTCATTAGATCTCATAGAACTCTGTTCAATTTCTAATTGTACATCTCAGAATTGGAAAACATTCACAAATACAATTTTTATGTTTGAGCTCTGTGAGTGCAAGGTCTATGACTATTCATCACTTTTTATCCATTGTGCTTACCACAAGGTCTAGAATACAGTAGATACTGAGTAAATACTTGGTGAAAGAATAATGTGTATATGTAGAACAGCTTTTCCTACACAGTAGGAAATCAGGTCTAGAACAAGCTAGAGATCGTTCTTCTGTCTCCTGGGCAATTTTGAGTGTGTGGTTTTTTTGTTTGTTTGGGTTTTTTTGTTATCTTTTTTTCAAGGCTATGTCTCTAAGTGGTGACTGTAAAGAATACAGTGTAATTTATTAACATATAGTCTACCTCAAAATAGATCACAATATGAGAACTTTGTAAACTTGTACTACTGATCCCAGCTTCCCATCCATAGTACTATTGTCAAATATTCTACTCTATACAGTGTTGTTTAATCACAATATGTTGTATTTATTTTGGTTGATATCAAGATAGTGTAGTATAGACAAAAAGATAGACCTATAGATCATTGAAGCAAAACAGAAAGTTGAGAAACAGACACACACAAATAGAATTTTTTAAAAATTTGACAAAGATGACCAGGTAACTCCATGAGGAAAGGATAGTTTTTTCTATAAACTGTGCCAGAACACTTGGACACGTGTGTGTGTTTAAAAAAGTAAACCTGTACAAAAATTAATACTAAATCTATCACAAACCTAAATGTGAAAACGAAAACTACAAAATCTCTTAGAAGAAAAGCTTTGTGGTCCTGAGTTAGGCAAAGATTTCTTAGAAAAAACAAAGGATAGACCATAAAGTATAGACAGGGGTTAATCAGAATTAAATACGTTGTTCATTGAAAGGCACTGAAGAACATCCTTTGATACATACTAGGAAATTGGAGATTGAGGTCTAGGACAAAGGAGAGATCCTTTTTTTTTCTTTCTGTCTTTCTTTTTCTCTTTGTCTTTCTCTTTCTCTGTCTTTCTCTTTCTCTTTGTCTGTCTTTGTCTGTCTTTGTCTTTGTCTTTGTCTTTGTCAGTCTGTCTCTGTCTTTCTCTGTCTCTGTCTTTCTCTGTCTCTGTCTTTCTCTGTCTCTGTCTTTCTCTGTCTCTGTCTTTCTCTGTCTCTGTCTTTCTCTGTCTCTGTCTGTCTCTGTCTCTGTCTGTCTCTGTCTCTGTGTCTGTCTCTGTGTCTGTCTCTGTCTGTCTCTCTCCCTCTCTCTGTCTCCCTCCCTCTCTGTCTCTGTCTCCCTCCCTCTCTGTCTCTGTCTCCCTCCCTCTCTGTCTCTGTCTCCCTCCCTCTCTGTCTCTGTCTCCCTCCCTCTCTGTCTCTCTCTTTCCTTTTTCTCCTTTTTTTTTTTCCTGTAGGTAGTTTGAGTTTTTGGGTTTCTTTTGTATTTATTTTAGCTAGTCATCAGGGACTTGAAAATTAAAGCCATAATGAGATATCACTACACATCCATTATAATTGATAAAAGTAAAATACCTAGTGCCAGGAGGATATGGAGCAACTGAAATTCTCAGAGCTCTTGGACTTTGGTGGAAATCCAACATGGTAAAGCCACTCAGGAAAACTGTCAGTTTCTTAAAACAAGAAACATCAATTTACTGTAGAAAGAATTTTACTCCTGAGTATTCAAGAGGAACAAGAACTCATTCCACCAGAAGGACTTGGTAGACAAGTGTTTATAGCAGCCTGATACATAATTGCCAAAAACTAGAAGCAGCTCAAATTCTTTTCAGCTGGTAAATGAATAAACAATTGTGGTTCATCCATTCAATGAAACCCTCTTCAACAATATAGGGTTAAATTAGTTATACATGCAGAAACAAGCATGAATATTGCATGAATTATGCTAAAAAGGAACACGAACACAAAAGATTACATACTATAAGATTCCATTTATAGGACATTCTGGAGGGGCTGGACTGTAGGGATAGAAATGAGATCAGTGCTGGACTTGGGGAGGAGTAGTGAATGAGTACAGAGGAGAATGAGGGACTTGGCTACACAAGTCTGTCTATATGCTTCTTAGTCATCAAACTCTATACATAAAAAGGATGTATGAGTGAATTTTACCGTGAAACTATATGAACTTAAGTAAAAGATTTTGTGTGGGTGTACACATGCCACATACACACACAAATTTTATGTGTATGTGCATATTTATACACATACTTATTTTTAATTCCTGGAATGTTTTCCCATTTGATATTCTTCCATTGCTTTCTGGCCTGCATTGTATCTGATGAAAAGTTAACTTTTGTCCTCAGCATAGCGTCCCTCTATGCACTGTCTCCCCCACCCCTTGGTTACTTCTGAGATCCCTCCCCCCCAGTTTGACTATAATGTTCCCTGGTGTGGTTTCCTTCGTACTCAGCTTGGGGTTCTCTGCTAATTTATCACTTGGATTTATTCTCTACCAATTTTTATTACTTTGCTTCACTTTTGGTAACTTGCATTGACCTGTAGTCATATTGACTGACTCTTTCTCCTTTGGTATATAAATTATCTAACTATCACCACGAAAGTTAGTTGCTTAAAACAATAGCAAGTTACATGTCACAAGTGTATGAGTTGATTGTGCATTCTTCTGCCAGATGAATCTAAGTTCACACATGCACCTAATTCAGCAGGTGGGTTGGCTAGAAGCTAAACTCAGCTGGGAGAACTGAGATGGTTGTACCTCTCTGTCCACATGGCACATCATCCCAGGCTTCTTCATGGTATGGCACTCTCGAAGTATGTGAAGAGGTTCGAAGTCTCTTTAGGTCTAGTGTCAGATTAAGGCCTACCTTAAAAGACTAACGTAACTGCTGCTGCATTTTCTTAGCAAAGCATGTTGCTAAGCCAACTTATATTTAAGGGGTGTAGAAATTTTCTCTACCTCTGTATGAGAAGAGTGGCAAAGTCCTCTCACAAAGTGCTGTACACCTACTGGATTAGGAGTAATTCCTGGCCATTAAACAATATTTTCATGGTCAGGGTTCAATCAGCCATTAAACAATAATTTTACGTGCAGGATTCAGTCTGCTAAACCATCCAGTGATTTATTTTGGATATTTTTTTTTAGCTCTAGAATTTCTATTTTTTAGTTTACCGTTCCCTTCTGAAATACCCTCTTTTCACACATTTTTTCCTATAAATTCTTTAACATTTGTATAGTGTTTGATTTTAGAGTCATTTGCTGCTAGTTCAATGACTTAGGTCAATCCATTTTTACTGACTCTTTTTCTTTGATTATGAGTCGCATTTGCCTACTTATTTCCACATCTGAGCTTCTTATATCCTAGATGTTACATGTACTACAAGGAGATGAAGATACGGTTACTTGGTTTTGTCTCTAGAGTGATGGCCTTTATTCCATGAAATTGTTAGAATACGGGGCTAATCATTTAGGTTCTTCCTATGATCCAGTTGAACTTGGAGGGTAGCAGCTTGAACTAGAATGAATTCATCTCTGTTCAGTCAAACCCCAATCTCCTGCACCACCGCTACCTCTGATTTGCCCGGTGGTTCATCTGGGAAAGGATTGGGTTGTAATACCAGCTCTTGTTGACGTAGCTTATATTTGAATCTGGCAAGGTCCTAGGAGAATGTGTAAGATTGCAGTTTCTCTCTGCTTTATAGCTATTCATCCGCTGCTGTTTCTGGGGTGGAGAGTTACCAGGTCAAGTGATCTGTTACTACATTTTGGGCTCTTTGAGATTCAAATCCATACTGCCATCCAATGTTGTATTGATCTCTACAGAGTCTGCCAGGCTACAGCAGCCCGCTTTCTGACTGTTCCTACCCAGACCAAATGCCTTCCTGTACATATGGAAGCTGCCACAGCTCTCAGCTCACTTACAAAGATACATTTTCACTCTGGAATTCAGTTTATCAGTCTTTTTTTTTTCTTCTTCCTTGATTCTACTGCTCATTGTAGCCCTACAGAAAAATAAAATTTAATTAAATCTGTGTTTATCTTGTTAACCCAGGAGTGAGGTTCTTTCTTACCCTTCTGTCATAACTGGAAATGAAAACCAATCTCGGATGATTTTGACATTGAGTAGAAATAGCTACTGAACTAAACAGGTATTGACCTATATCCTGGAGGTTCTCTAGTTTCAATGTTAGTGGTTATTGAATTTCTCTTAATTCATGTAGTTGTTTGCAGTAGCACATTTGGTTTAAGTTAGCAAGGAATTGTCTTTTTTTTTTCCCTGCAATAGATTATTTTTTGTGGCCTATGGGCACCAAAAAGATAACATGAGAAACTAAAAGAAAAATGAAGAAAAAAGTAGAAATCATGAGTACCTGTGGTTAAATGGCATAAGAACTAAATACAATTTTGGGGGTAAAATTTTCAGGTATGTTTGTCTAAACAAACAGGGAATGGGTAGAACAGGGAAGAGTTTAGCATCAGGACAGGTTTGACCTCTTAGTTGGGGAGTCAAGGAAGAAAGCTAACATTGGGCTAATAAGTAACATCAATAACGTGAATAGTGACGATAATTTATGAGTATTTATGTGCTAGGCACTGTGCTAAGTACTGTTTCCTGTCACAATAACGAAATACAGTTGTTTAGAATGTATTAATGTGTTTCTATGCAGTGCTAGAGACTTAGTTAAAACGAGGACTCCTTCCTTTACACTTCCTTTGCCTTTATCTTCCTTTTGAAAGTTTGTTTGAAGTTGCTATATTGTAAGACTCTTGGTAAACTGCTTGAAGCCTTTTTTTTTTTTCTCAACAAGACAAGTTTTTAAAAGCACCTATATACAAACTAGGAAAGCTGTAGTTGCATGGATATCTCAGCCTCATGCTACTATTTCTAGTTTCTTTGACCGGCTCTCATCAGAACTTTCCTTCACCATTTTTCTGGCTACTTCAGAAGTAGTTTCTGGTGTGGCCTCTAGGCCATATTCCTCGCTCTCTGGCATGTCCTGAAACACCAACTGCTGTCCTGTTAAATATTCCTTTGGTTATTACTCATGACTTCTTTGTCTCTAAGGTCTCTCTGACTTTAAAATCCTATAATGTTCTGAGTCTCTGGTACTGTAACTATTGATTCTTGGTAGGCAGCATCTTCTAAATATTCGGGTACTTTCAGTCCTAGGATACCAAGGAAGATGTGGATGAAGGGTAAAATAAAAACTTTAAGTATCCCTTTTAATTCTCTACTCCTCCTGCAATAATTCTTCTAAATACTCTCAGCTCCCTGGCTTTATCTTTATATTCATCAGTCTTGATAAAACATAGGTCAAAATTTGATTTCCATTTTCAAAATTAGTTGTTAGAAACAAGTCGCAAGGAGGCAAGAAAACTTCTATGGGACATGAGATAATAGACACTCTGTAAATTGTAGATGCATAAATAATCAAGCCAAATCTCTGCATTTTACAGATAAGTAAACTGAGGCCCATCACATGTCAAATGAGTCAAAGTTGTATGAGGGCTAGAAAACATGGAATAGGTCCTTGAGTCCTTGCCTCCTACAATGTGTGGTCCTAGGTGAGCTAATTCCTTCCATAGTGAGATAACCAGAGGAAGCCTCCTGCAGTGGTTCAGGAGTCATAAAATTGGTGAGAAAGTTCGTAACACGTTTGCTAGTTAATATAATTTCTGTACAAGTACAAAGCATTGTTATTGTGACTTGAGGTACTTGATAGCACATATGACTGCTCACAAGTGAAGCCTAAAATTACTCCAGCACGTGGGCTGTAACTTTGTAGGTGTCTGTGACAAGAAATGCAGAACCAGAAATAGAACTGGGGGTACAGGGTGTTGCTTAGCAATACAAATGAAAATGGGATGAAAATAGTTCTTCAGCAGAGAAAGTTGTTTACTAGAAGTAAAGACACAGTGGGGCTGATTTTTTTTTTTTCCAGCTTCATCTACAGTGATGCATATGAACTTTGTTCTCTGAAGTTATCACTAACAATACCAGAAATCTTTCATCCTTTCTGACTTCTTTATGAGGGAGATGGGTATGTGTGGATGGCGTTGGCCATATGCGCTTCGGAGATTAAGACTTGGTTTCCTTTCTTAAAAACTGTAGCGCCTAGTGGAAGAGAACAGGACCAAAACATGTAACACATATTAGAACAAGATGGAGATTCTCTAGTGACATGAGTAAACACATCACAGAGTAAGGGAAAATGAATAGTTATAAAAACCTTTGTGCTGGTTACACGAAAATGTTTACTTGTCTCGTCGTAACGGCATATAGTAAACATCATTCTTTGAAATTCACAGATTAGGAAGTGATGCTGAGAAACGACTTGTCCAGGTGACAGACTTAGTGCAGGCAGAATGAGGATTCTAATTCAGATTCCTTTGTAAGAAGCTTTGGCCTTCTGCACTCAACTAAATGAGCTCAGGGGGAGTCTCTTAGGTGCTCTAGCCTGGGATATGTGTGACAGATGAGTCTTCACATTGGGAATACTTCCTATAGGAAGTTCTTGATTCGTATAAAAGACTGTAGGGAAGAAGTGAGGAGGCGGCTTTTGAAACAAATACTGTGTTCCAAAGAAAGATGGTCTTAGTGTTCGATCACAATCTCTTACTGTCTCTTAGGTTTTCAAAGATTTACTGGATTATAAGCACCTTGAATGCAATGATCTCATCTTAAAGGTTTTGTACTGCTTAGTGTCCTAGCAGATGTTTGATAACTATTTGTTGGTATAACTTAGGCTTCCACCCCAGATTTTAGGGAAAGGCTGAATGAGATTTGGCAATGACCAATCTTGCAGACAGGAAATGTTTGCCTAGAAGAAAAGTGGCAGGAATGGTCTTCCAGCATCCAGTTTAATTTGATGTGTCAGTAGTAAAAAGGCATAGGCCAAAAGTGAAAAGAAAAAGTCCAAGAAAGAACAAGACTTGGGT
The DNA here is from genome assembly GCF_017311325.1 of Ursus maritimus. NCBI lineage: Eukaryota > Metazoa > Chordata > Mammalia > Carnivora > Ursidae > Ursus > Ursus maritimus. Next base: position 19,144,803 of record NW_024426119.1, read on the forward strand.
GGGGGTGGGGGGGTGGGGGGGTTGAGGCACACTGAGAAAGGGACTCCTAACTACAGAGAATACCAGAGGGGAGGTGCGGGATGGTTTAAAAAGGTGATAGGGATTAAGGAGCACGCTTGTTGAAATGAGCATTGGGTGTTGTATGGAAGTGTTGAATCACTCAATTGTATATCTGAAATTAATTTATGGGGCTCCTGGGTGGCTCAGTCATTAAGCGTCTGCCTTCGGCTCAGGGGGTGATCCCGGCGTTCTGGGATCGAGCCCCACTTCAGGCTCCTCCGCTGGGAGCCTGTTTCTTCCTCTCCCACTCCCCCTGCCTGTGTTCCCTCTCTCACTGGCTGTCTCTTTCTCTGTCAAATAAATAAAATCTTTTAAAAAAAAATCAAGACTTAAGCATCCCTCTGATGCCAAAGAAAATACCATCCATGAGCCATGAGTAAAGGTATTTATTCACTAGAAACCTGCTTAGGACTCCTTCTTGATGATTTACGGATGGGTTTATTAGAAACTTTGTTCAGTCACCTAATAAAGGATCCCTGAGTGTCAGGTACTGGAGCTATTGAATAAAACATACATCCCTCTCAATATAAATGGGTCATAAGCAAATAGGTATAAACAGTGTTAGGTGTTCAGTACAATACTGAAAGTATATAGGACATGAAATTGGTTCAGATGTTCCAGAAGAACCTTATATATTCTTAGTGTTAGGCTGAGAGTCTTTGAGAATTAGCCATTGATAATTCTTCCTTCTCTTTGGAAAACTGGAACTATTACTGAAGTGTGGATGACAATGCTTTAAACAGTTCAGACCAAAAGAAAATGTATGTGTTCCTATAAACGAACAAAAGATCAAAAGATGTGTTTCCCATATGTTGAAATGATTTTCTTTAGAAATGATACAAACTTGTTATAGTGTTTCCTAGTGGAAAATGGGGGGAATTGCCTCTTAGTGCCTCGCATGAGAAAACAAACCTTAAAGCTAGATGTTCACTCTATCGATGATGACTTATGCCAGAGCAGTTATTCTGATCTCTTAATTTCTTTCTCCTCTGAAGTGGTCTCTAAGTTGAACCCTCTAATGTTCATCATGGGAAAATCCTTGGTTCTGAACTTAATAGGTATCCAAAGCTGCTTGGACTTGTGTGTGGGGTAGGGGGAAGAAAGTAAATATCACTAGTAGAGGGCTGAGGAAATGTTCTGGTAATATAGAGAGTAAAAGGGGCTTTAGAAAAACCCTTTTGACTAATTTATCTCATGTGGTTAAATATATATCTCACTTTGATTTTGTACCAAACAATAATAAATAGGCCTAAAAAAGAAGAGTCCTCTGTGCTGGTGCAAAGATCCTTCAAGAACATAGGAAGGAATAATTGAAAGGATGAGAATGAGGGATATGGCTGTCAGAAAATCTGTTTTGAGGGAGGTATAATAAAGATGACTATGCCTTCCTATCTGTCATTAGAAAGGAACAAGTTTATATGTGTATAATCAATAAGGCATAAAATGATGCTATTCTGTAATGAAAGTATAGTAAAACAAAACAGGCTGTGAAGTATTAATAGCAGATGTATCAGATTCCTAGGGATACCTTAAAGTACTAAATACTGGGTGGCTTAACATAACAGAAATTTACCTTTTTATGAATCTGAAAGCTAAAAGTTTGAAATCAAGTTGTCAGCAGTACCATGTTGCCTCTGAAGGGCTCCAGTGGTGAATTGTTCCTTGTTTTGTCCCGCTTCCAGTGTTATGTCAGCAGTCCTTACTATCCTTTGGATTGCAGTTGCATCACTCCTACCCTAAATTCCTCTTGTCCTGGTGTCTTTGTACCTTCTCATCTGTGTATCTGGTCTGTGCCCAAATCTCCACTTCTTACAAAGGACGCTGGTTATATTGGATTAGGTTCCAAACTAATCACATCATTTTAGCTCAGTGTTTCTGTAAAGACCCTATTACTATGTAAGGTCATATTCTGAGGTACTGGAGATGAGGATTTTGTCATATCTTTTTAGGCAACACAATCTAACCCATAACAGCATGGAAAATGGACTTGTTAGTGTCTCTTCCACAGTATCTAAAAGCCAAAGTCCTTCATTAGAGTATTTAAATAGTCTACTAGTTTGGCAAATATCTATACAGAGAGGATGAGTGATTTCACCAGGCTACCCCTGTTTGATGGAAGGAAGCACATCTTGATCCTATCTAATGAATTTTGCTCTGTTGGTGTCTTTTCCAAGCAAATACTAAGTTACCTGTTTGTTGATACTTTTCAAACCCAGGAAGAGTATGTCCTGCCCAGTGATCAAAGCTTGTTAATCATAGTTACAGGCCACACAAAGCCCTTAAATTGTAAGAAGGCTTAACATGAGATCTACCCTCTTGGCAATTTTTAAATGCACAATACAGCATTAACTAGAGGCGTAGTGTTGTACATCAGATCTCTAGAGCTTGTTTATCTTATATAACAAACTTGATAGCCATTGAGTAGCAACTCCTCATTTCTCCAAGCCCAAAAACCCTGGCAATCACCATTCTACTTTCTGTAAGTTAAGCTATTCTATAAAGAACATAAAAGCGAAGTCTGAAGTGTATTTATCCTTCTGTGTGACTATTTTGACTTAGCATAATGTCTTCCAAGTTCATCCTTGTCAACATATGACAACTTACCTCTTCTAAAGGCTGAAGAATATTCCATTGTATGTATAGATTACCTCTTCCTTACTCATTCATCCCTTAGTGGACATGAAGGTTGTGTCCACGTATTGACTGTCAATAGTGCTGCAATGAACACAGGAGTGTTAACATCTTTTTGAGATTCTGATTTCAATTCTTCTGGATATGTATCCAGAAGTGGGATTGCCAGATCACATGGTAGTTGTATTTTTAACTTTCTGAGGAAACACCACTCTGCTTTCTGCAGCAGCCACACCAATTTTTTCTTATTCATACCGACGATGTATTACGATTCCAGTTTCTTCACATCCTTGTCAACACTTACCTTGTGTTTTTTGATAATGTTGTAGTATGTAAGAGGTGATGTCTCATTCTGATTTTTGATTTGTGTTTGCTCGATGAATGTTTGTCTTTCATATACGCGGTATAAGCCAAACAAAGTTTGAATATAGCTGGTGTCAGGAAGGATTGTAATAAATGATTGGTAAATGTGCCTTGAAAACTTGAAAGCTAATTATTTTTTATATGAACTTGAATTTCAAGAGTCAAATTGTAGGGCCTAATAATACTGAGAGAAGTTGATCAAGATTTGATTCATAGACCTGTGAGAAGACCCTAGACTTGAGGAATCCTTTCAAGTTGTATCTTGGGTGGTGTGAAAGGTTTAATTGTGTATGCACAAGAAGTATGTTATGTTGGTACGTACTGTATGTCAAGGAATATATGTGGGGTTGGGAAGATAGGAATAACAAGACCCCAACTCCTATCCCTGCCCTCGCGGAACTTACACGAGTAGGAAATGAATAGAACTAGGCATCTGGAAGCTAACATCATTAAAACATAGGTTGTCAGTTAGTTATGGTCTGCCTTATTTGCATGTGGATATTTTAAACTGATTGAAGTTTTATAAGGGCATTGGTAGTCTGGCAAGATGGAAATTATTTCAGAATGCATCAGGCTTTAGCAAACCATGACTTCCTAGGTAAGTGTGATGGAAAAAATAATGCAATTAAAAAAGCAATGATAAAGAGAATCAAGCCCGGATTCTTAGCCTGAAGCATTTTGTATTGCAATAAGGAAGACGGAACCAAGAGCAATTTTGGGGGAACTTTATTCACATAATCACCTATAATTACATAACTATAATATACATGACAAATTGCTACATGATTAGACTTCAGTGCTGGATTGTTTTATTTTGGCTAGTTGACATCAATATTTTCCTCTCAACTATAAGCTCTACAGGAGAAGGGTTCAAAACTTAGCATAGAATAACCACTAAAGTTTTTGCTATATAACCTGTACATTAAAATCATGGGAAGACCATAAATGTTGTGATAAAAAAAAACTTAATGCCTTATCTTGAGATAAATACATTCAATTAAACTAAAAACAATCTGGCTTTTCTAAATGTCATTTCTGAAGGAATTAGAATTCAGGTATATTTTGGCTAGAGAAAATGGTTCTAACAATCAGTATGTAAATGTATCTTAATTTAAAAAAGTCAAACACTGCTTAAATTAATCTTGCATGCTTTATTTAGGGCTGGGGGAGGGGCAGAGGGAGAAGCAAAAGAGAGGGAGAGAAGGAATCCTAAGAGGCTCCACACTCGGTGCAAATCCCAATGCAGGGCTTGATCTCAAAACCCTGAAATGATGAGCTGAGCTGAAATCAAGAGTTGGATGCTTAACCGACTGAGCCACTAGGTGCCCCAGCTTTCACTGGTACAGTAGATAGAATTTTAGCCACTCAAATGGGTTAAAATCGTGCAGAATCAGACATTTAACTATTTTACAATATGGCTCCTACCATTTAGGGTTACTAACAGTTATAGCTACTATATCACTAGTTAAACTATATGATTGTTTCAGCATTTACTTTCATAACTATAATCAAATTCAAAACCCACAATTGGCCGTCATAGTATGTGGTCAAGCTGGTTTTTATTAGCTATCTTATGTGATTTAAGGCCAACTAACCTATCAAATATCTTCACATGAAATATTTCATATTTTCCCTCAATATCTGTAATCTGCTGGCCTGTCCATTCTCCCTTTTCATTTTTAAAAAGGGCATCATAGAATGCCTTCTCTAAAACCAATCCATACCATTTTTAGTTTGTCCTGTATTTCCAAGTGACAAATTGTATGCATCAGACACAAGAGACTTTTACAAAAACTATAAGACACTGAGGGAAATTGAAGAGGACAGAAATAAATGCAAAGATACTCCATGCTCATGATTGATAGTTAATATTGTTAAAATGGTATGGATGACCCAAAGTGATTTACAAACTCAATGCAATCCTTATTAACTCAAATGGCATTTTTGACAGAAATATTTGTAAAATTTATATGGAACCACAAAAAAAATAGCAAGGCAACCTTTAGAAAGACAAAGCTAGCTGCATCATACTTGATTTTTTTTTTTAGTTTCATAATATAGTTTGCAATCAAAATAGTATGGTATTGGCATAGAAATACCTCGATCAATGGAACAGTATCAAAAGCCCAAAAATAGACCTATGCATATATGGTCAATTAATGACCAAACAGAAGAGCACCAAGAACACTCAGTCAGGAAAGGATAGTGTCTCCAATAAATTGTGTTGGGAAAACTGGACACACAGATGGGGAAAAGGGGTGGGTGGGGGGAAGACAGGAAAAACAGGTTAAAAAAAAAAAAGGAAAAACTGTACCCTTAAATCCTACTATGCATAAAAATCAACTGAAAGTGGATTAACAATTGGAACATTAGGCGTAAAACCAGAAAACTCCTAGAAGAAAACTTAGGGAACCAACCACTCTGACATTGGTTTTGGTAATGACTTTTCTGATTTGACAACAAAAGCAAAAGGAAAATATAACAAGTCATACTACATCAAATTAAAAAGCTTTCGCACAGCAAAGGCAACCTGCAGCTGAAGAAAATACTTGCAAATCACTTCTGATAAGGGGTTAGTATACAAACTCCATAAAGAACTCCCACAACTCAATAGAAAACAACTGATTATAAAATGGGCAGAGGACCTAAACGGACAACAGATATGTGAAAAAGTACTCAGCATCACTAATCAGGGAAATGAAAATGAAAACCTAAGATAGCACCTTATACCTGTTATGATGGTTATCAATGAGACGAGAGAACTTGGCAAGGATGGGGAGAAAAGGGAACCCTTGTGCACTGGTGGTGGGAATGAGAATTGGTGCAGCAGCTATGGAAAACAGGATGAAGGCTTCTCAAACATTAGAAATAGCACTACCCTATAATCCAGCAATTCTACTTCTAGGTATGTATTTGAACAAAATGAAATATCTCAAAGAGATATCTGCACGCTTATGTTCTTTGAAGCATTATTTACAATAGCCAAGATATGGAAACAATCTGTCTATTGATGAATGAATAGAAAAGAAAATGTAGTATGTATACAAAGGAATAATATTCAGCCATAGAAAAGGAAATCTTGCCATTTGTGATAACATGGACAGACCTTGAGGACATTATGCTAAGAGAAAAAAGTAAAAGACAAATACTGTGTTATTTCACATTTAACAAAAAAACAAAACAAAAAAACCCCACAACCTCCTAGATACACAGAACAGATGGGTGGTTGCCAGAGGCAGAGCTTGGCGGGGTGGGCAAAATAGCCGAAAATGGTCAAAAGTAAGAATTTCCAGTTATGAAAAAGTCCTTGGGATATAATATACAGCATGGTAACTATAGCTAACAATGCTGTGTTGTGTATCTTAAAGTTGTTGTGAGTAGATACTAAAAGTTCTCATCACAAAAATGTAACTGAGGTTACGGATGTTCACATATTAAGGTAATGATATCGTGATAATTATTTCCAACCATTACGTTTTTTACTTAAATACAATGTTACATGTCACTTAAATCTCAAACAGGAAGGGGCTGGGGAATACCAGACAATAGAAGTGGGATAAAACTGAATGGCCACCAGATCAGCCACCATCATCCCTGCATGATGTTTAGTTTGTGAAAAACAAACCACAGAAAATGGGTCTTCGTTACTGGAAGTGGTTGAAAACAAATGCCTCCCCCGTCATATATTCCTCAAAACCTTCCAGTTGGTAAGCTTTCACATAGTAAAATTGCATTTTTTACTCATGATCTCCAAAAGTACCTTTCATCATCTGTGTCCATGATGCACCCTCTCTGAATGTTTATTTCCATGCCTTCTAATTAAAACACTTCAAGACTTACCTCTGGGTCTTTCAGGATTTTGGCAGAGCATCTGGGCCAACCTGTGGAACTAAGCTCTTCCACCTCATCTGTAGCTTCCATGTGGGTCTGTGATTCCTGAGCGTTTTAATGATATGAGAACTCTGGAAACTCCAGGTTGGTGTGAGAAAGTGTCCATTTTCTTTCAAGTCCATTATTAGTGTTTGATTTGTCCAATTACTAATTTCCTTTGGGTAATTTTTTTACTCTTTCTGAATCACCATGTGCCTTACTAATAGAACTTCAAAAATAACTCCCCCCCCCCCCCCCCCAAAACGAACTGCAGTCTGAGGAAGACCAAACAAAGTGCCAGGTTCCTGAGATAAACATTATCCCTCCTTCTCACTGCATGGCCTGCAAAAGCAGCAGGAAATATCTCCTCTGAGAGTACTTTAGTCTTTTCTCCGTTGCTACTACTGGGTAACCATCTGCTCTTTTAAATTTCTGTAACCACTTGGAGCAATCATAATCTGTTTTCCAGTGTCACTAGGTGTTTACCTGATGGCCACTACACCTACAGTGAGAGAAGGCAAAGGTCAAGGTTTTGTCAGTCTCCCTACTTTGTTCAGGCTCTTCTCCTTGTGTTGCTGTGGCACAGAGCTATGAAGCTCTGAAACTTCATTATATGTATTTTAAAGGTTTACCAATGATGGATCTAGAGCAACATTCACAAGTGGCTGCAGGAGTTTCTTTGCAGAATCCAAATTCTCCTAGTCCATTTGACTCTCAATGGTGTCCAGGGGTTACAGAAGATTAATCATGCGATTCCACCCCCCCCATCAACAGAAATCTTTTGAAATTCAGATTTTAGTCATAGCATTGGACTTAAAAATATATGGCAGCTTTTCCTTTATGTGGAAGCATTGTGCTTATGTTCTAGCTCATGAGACATACATAGATGTTGCAGTTATCCTCCTGATGTAAGTGTTGCGTGCTCAGCCTCTGATGGTTTATGCCCTGCTCGTTGTAGTTAGAGCACTGCAGTTCAGGTCTGTCTTGTTCAAGCAGCTTTTCAGAGTGGCAGGTTTCTTATTTTTTTCTAAGGGTCCAATAGCCAGGGTTTTATCCTCAGATAGTTAATGATTAATCTTTACCCAATTTGTGTCTTCAAGCACTCCGAGGGGTGGTATTGTTTAAGATAATTTTCTCATTTTTTCAAGTCCATCTTTACTAAAGCTTTTGAAACTTTTTTTTAAAAGATTTTATTTATTTGACAGAGACACAGCGAAAGAGGGAACACAAGAAGGGGGAGAGGGAGAAGCAGGCTTCCTGCTGAGCAGGGAGCCTGATGCAGGGCTCTATCCTAGGACCCTGGGATCTGGGATCATGACCTGAGCCGGAGGCAGATGCTTAACAACTGAGCCACCCAGGCACCCCGTTGAAACTGTTTAGGGACAGTGCTTTAAGTATTACTTTTGGATGCTACAAAGGCAAAATTTTCCATAAGGACAGACATGACCCTGTATGCACAGCCTTAGGTTACTTAATACAGAAGGCTTTCCTTTGGCTTTGAGCTCAGCACTGCTCTTGTGAGTTTTGGTGTTAAATCTTTGCCTATCTATGGCAATCTTCCTTCAAAAACTGAAACACTTGTCTTTTCTCATAAAGCCCATATTTCAGGGTGACCATCTCATAAATAGAGCAAACCAGAGCTCACATACTAGATTTCAGATCTGTTTGGGGGAAGTTTCATAAATGTTTCTGCTTTACGATATCCTTTAATTTGAAAGTTGGTGGCACTGCAGCAGCATCTCTACCCTGTTGAAGGTCTTCTAGGTCAGCCTGACAAGATGTTAAAGAACGTAGAACTGCAGGACTTTGAAAGGATTCAACACCAATTGGGGTTTGACAGCAGCTCCTCTAAAAGTTCAGGCTGCCCAGGGACAACTAGCTTGGAGATGAGCAGGCCTTCTTAAGTAGCAACTTTTGGTAAGAATCTTTCCTTCTGCACATTAATAAAGAATATCAGGCAGAATGGTAGTTGGGATACTATGGTTCTAGCTTAATGCTATGTGTTCTGAGAGTTTGAGTAAGTTGTATAACTTCTCTGGGCCTCAATATCTATCTTCTTCTTCTTTTTTAAAATGGAGTAGAGCTTACAGTATCCACTGTGATTGAGACCAACATGCCTTTGGGAAAGTACGTGGAACCATTATATTTGAAGCTTCTTTTCCTTGAATTTCAGAAAACTATCCTTCAGCAGGTTACTGGAGGTACATCATAAATTTTCACATAGACTAGTTCAAACTGACCTATGAGACTTAAAAAAAAAACAACAACACATTTAAGGAGGGTCTGTTGAGAAAGACACACATGATATCAGGGGACTTTTGAAGTATCAAGAGGTAAGTAAGGTGAGTGATAATTGAGAGAGAGAACGCACAAAGAGAGAGCAAAGGGTTAGGCACTGACTCCACCGAAATGATCTTTTCAGAAATCTAAGAAATGGTTTTAAAAAGAAATGAATCTTGGCTTTTAGGACCTAAAGGAACATCTCTGATGTAATAAGTCGTTAAAAGATAAAATGTCTCATGAAACAAGGATATTAAGGCTGCCTGTTTCTAATGAAGTCAGAATCTTTACAGTCCCTGATTTGGTTCCAAAAGTGTCAAAACAATGCTGATTAGGGTCTGTTTTTACGGTGGATTTTAGGTGAAGCTCACAGGTCTGTGAGAACAGAGCAACATGGGTTTCTGGGTATATGGAAAAGAACTGGTATAAGAAAGAATAAAATTATCTGTTCAGTTAGTCTATCATTCTATAACAAATTACCTGCTACAGAACATAGCATGGAGGCAGAAAGTCTGGATTATGAGTGCTGGGTAGTGCTGATCAGGTGGAAAAATGTACAGTAGGATAGAAATGTAGATCTGGGTTTATAAAGTGATCAAATTGAAGACTCAGACATTAGTAGGATATGTAACTGAAAACAACGAAGTGCTACTTTTTACCAATTAAACAGGCAAACATTAGAGTGTGTGGTGCCAAGTGTAGCAGCAATGTGGTAGTGATGCCTGGAGAAGCCATTCTGGAAAGCAATCTGGCAGAAGCCCGAATACAGCTAGCTAGCTAGAACAGTGGTATTTTGAATGGGGTGGGGGGTGCAGAGAAGGGCTTTAAATATTCTCTTAGGAATCAAAGACTTGAAGGCAGGAAATAAAATGTACTGAATCAATTGATTCAGGAAGTTGTCTTTCCCAGAAAAATATTTCAAGACTTAAGGAGTAGTCCATAAATGTAAGCTTTGAGGACAGTTGGATCCAATCAAGTAGAGCAGAGGCTTCCCCTGGCTGGACTAGGTGGGCAATACTTGCGGTGTCCTCATTTACGATGCCCTTTCCTTCTGTTCGTGATTTTATGATGTGACAAACCACAGGCTTATGAAATAAACACTAGTACAGAAGAACACTGGTTCCTTTGTGTAGAAGTTATATGCAGAGGGCAAGAATGGGATCAGAGTGGAAGATACAGGAGGTACTCTGAGCCAGCAAACACAAACATTTCTTGGGTTCTGCAGATCTCCCCAGCTGTGGTAGCTGTAGGCAGTGTCAACGATGAAAGTGTTAAAGACTCCATATCCCCTCACCTGGCATTCTGCTCACATCCCTGCATGGAAGGAAGGGCTGGGGAATGAAAGGAATTTTGAGTCTTCTGTGGATTGTCTTGGGACACCAACAGGAGCCGCCTATGCATTTCCCCCCACTCGCTTTATTATTCCCCTCCCCACTTTGAACCTTTCATTTTAGATTTCAAGAGCAGCTGTACAAAAAGACAAAGGATTTTTTAAAGTGTATAAACCCAAGGTGTACAATTTGATTTGTTAAATGTAGACATTGTGAAATAATCACTACAAAAACCTAATTAACATATCAAAATCCTGCCACTTGTAACATGATGGATGGAACTGGAGTACCTTATGCTAAAAGAAGTAAGCCAGACATAGAAAAATACTGCACGATAGCACTTATATATGGAATCAAACAGTCAAACTCCTAGAAGTAGCGAGTGGAATGGTGGTTACTAGGGGCAGGGGAGAGGGAAATGAAGATGTTGGTCAAGAAATACAAAGTTTGAGTTAAGCAAAGTAAATAAAATCTGGGGACTTACTGTATAGCATACATAACAGTACTGCACTGTATGCTTGAAATTTGCTAAGAGGGTGTACACACTGGTGCCCATACACAACATGAAACTGTTTTATTTACTCTCTGCTGTCACCCAGCAGGGTTGAATTCACTCGAAATTTAGGATAGTTCAAGGAGTCAGGCATTCTCTTAGGTAATTCTCTCTTGGTAAGCGTTATAGACGCACAACACAAAAACTTGGGACTATGGAAAAGGAAATCACTTTATCTCAGTACTATACCTATCAGTATGTCTTTCCATTCTGTTTTTTTCTAAGCATGTTTTCTTTTTTAAAAAGCATTTTGATTTCTTCCATATAACATTAAATCATCTGGTTCTCCGTTATTCTAATTTTTAGGCATCAGTATGAGGAAGTGCATGTTTCAGGGAGACTTGATTTTGAAACCTAGAGCTACTGCCTTACAATGGTGTGATGTTGGGCAAGTCATTCGTGTTCCCAAGATCTGGCTCTCCATGTTTGCAGAATGAGAGGATAGGGTTAAATGAAAAGCTCCATCCTAAACAACATTCTGTCAGATTTTTCTTTCTCTTTCATTGTTGAAAATATGGTTGCTGCTGAATGAGTTTCCATGGCCAGAGTGTGAAACCACGTGGCCCAGACATGAGAAACACTTCCCTGGTTTTTCATTCTTTCATAGATTAACTTGTTAATTTTTTTTCTAATCAACTACCTGGTTCTTTAAATGTGAAAAATCCCATTGTGAGTCCTTTGGAAAACATCAATTGTAGATGTCAAGTGTGTGAATGTGATGTTGAAAGTCAGGTGATTTTTGCATTTTTGTTTCAAAAACTAACACGACAATTTACACATTTTCTTCAGAGCACCGTTTCCACATAAAAGGAATAAGCTTACAATATGTGGTCTTACCCCACTAAGAAGTGATACACTGTGTGTGTATCTAGATACTTTAACAGTGACCTCCTTTGGCTTTCCCCTGACATCACTTAGTAGGCACATGGGCTGGAGTCTGTACTAGTTGAAATGGTCACAGGGCATTGGTTTAGTTCACATAGTTGATAAAGTTCCATTGACCACAACTGGAAGGAGATAACATAGGCCAAAGGAAGGAGTGGGAGAGTTTATTTCTTAAAATAGGAGTTTGAGCATCTCCGCTCTTGAAATTGGCAACTTAAATGTTTATTTTAAAAAAATGACCAATTATGCAAGACTATGTGGAAAAGTTAGAAATAGGCAAGAGCCAAAACAGAAGCTCCAGCCCAGACATAAGCAAAATGAATATTCAGTGTAGTTTTTATAACATTGTATATTCACTGTACACTTGTTAATAAATACATATCACCATTTAAAATGATAAAAGTAATACAAATGCATGCTGAATAATACTGAATGGTATCAAAGTTTTCTGTCCAATGCTATCCCCTCATTCTTTTTCTATATATAGTTGTTGATCGTTTTTATTTGGTATGTTTTTATAACACCAAATAACCTTATAACACAATAATTAATGGATTCCCACACTATGAAAGAAACTTAGCTTAAATATACTAAGATCCACCTATCCTCTAATTTACAAATTGTAGTAAAGTATATTTATACATAAAAATATATATAAGCTTCTATTTGGTTAATAATTTTAATAACTACAATTTTCTTTCTATTTTAGGTATTTTAAATAACTCTAATTTTAAAAAATAAATTTAAACTTATGGTTCCAATAACCCTATATCTTTTTTTTTATTATGTTATTCACCATACAGTACATCATTAGTTTTTGACGTAGTGTTCCATGATTCATGGTTTGTGTATAACACCCAGTGCTCCGTGAAATACGTGCCCTCCTTAATACCCATCACCGGGCTAGCCCATCCCCCTACCTCCCTCCCCTCTAAAACCCCCAGTTTGTTTCCTGGAATCCATAGTCTCTCATGGTTTGTCTCCCCCTCTGATTTCCACCCCCTTCATTTTCCCCTTCCTTCTCTTAATGCCATCCATCCTGTTCCTTATGTTCCACAAATAAGTGAAACCATATGATAATTGTCTCTCTCTGTTTGACTTATTTCACTTAGCATTCTCTCCTCCAGTTTCACCCATGTTGATGCAAATAGTGGGTAATCATCCTTTCTGATGGTTGAGTAATAGTCCATTGTATATATGGACCACATCTTTATTCATTTGTCAAAGGGCATCTCGGCTCCTTCCACAGTTTGGCTATTGTGGACATTGATGTTATGAACATTGGGGTGCATGTGGCCCTTCTTCTCACTCCATCTGTATCTTATATCTTTATCTTGACTCCTTCTTAGGAAATACATGTAACTCTAGCAATCTTCCTTTTCACTTTTCTCTACAAGTGTTAATTTATCTAAGGCCATAGTTGATGGTTTTGCAGACAACTCCAGAGGGTGCCAGTCATTCGTGGTCATCATACATTTGTATAGTTATTGCAGTAAAAGGTTTTGCTGAGGGGGTACCATTTTGTAATTCACACAAATAGTCTATTTGGTTAAAATAGACAAGATTGATAAAATTTGTGCACTACATTCTTAAAACTATAATGAAGTTTTTATCCATTTGTCTATTCTAAAACCTGAAAACCAATAAATAGGATAATTTTAAATATTCACCCCAGAATTAGTGTGATGCGATCCTTCTGGAAATGTAGACGCCTATGTGGCTAACATTCTGCTGATTGTGAAAGAACATCCTAACCATGAAGGCTGAAAAATTGTCTGACATGCCTTCACTTGGTTCAAAATCATGTCACATTTCAGTTTGCTTCATATTTTGACCATAAACTATTTCTACTTTTTTACCCCTGGAGTTTTTAATTTTAGTTTTTGTGGTTGTTGAAAGCTCATGACTAAATTGTAATCGAGCTCTTAAAGCTATTTTCCCAGAATTCCTTCTAGGAATTGTTGACTTCTTAATCTAATTTAGACCAACTGGGTCTAAATTCTTAGGTTGGCAATTGAGTTTTTCCTGGGATTTGTGGTGTTTCCACACTTTTCCCTCACTTTGGTTATGTCCACATTTTCTTGGTTCACATTTCCCAACAAAATTACTTGAGGATGTGTTTGCTGGAATACATTTTGTAATTTTGTTAGGAAATGTGTGTAAAAGAGGACTTTGAGTCTCTAAATGTTTGAATTTCTAACACTTCCACTCCCATGCCAAAATAAGGAAAATCATACTCTGGCGTGTGATCACCCATGTTGAAAGTCTAATTTTGCCGAGTTGGTCAACATACTTTCTTTGAAAGAGCCTATCTTCCTTTCTAGCTTAGGTATGCACGCCATGCTGCCAGCCTTACTTAACGCTCTGCATCATTTTTAATAGCTTCTTAGCAGTCCACTATTCAAGTGATAAGCAATACACATCTAAATTGTTTTTTAAAAAACTTTTTTTATCAACCAATGCTATAAAAACCATGTTGATCACTTAATAACACATTGTTACATAATGGTTACTGAATTCCAGTATCTAAGTATTCTACATTAAGTTACTCCTACAATAATCAAAGGAGTTTGTTACTGTTATCCCCATTTACAGATGAGGAAATGGACACACAGAGGTTAAGTGACTTGCACAACGTCAAACAGCTTGAAAATGGCAGAATTAATGTATGAACTCAAGCATTTGGCTTAAGTCCCTGCCTTTAATCCCACTGCTGTTATTTCTTTATCATAAATTCCTGGAACTGGAATTGAGGGGTCACAAGGCATCCTATTCTTATTAAAGAAGAAGTCACTCCTGGTAATTAATTACTAGGCAAACAAGCAGAACATTAGAGGTGATAGAATCTGAGGTTTTGAATTTTGTAATGAAAACTCCAAAGACTGGCCCAAGAGTGGCTGAGAGATTCTCAGTGCTAAAGGACCCACCTCTGAGAGCTGGAGGAATCCTATCCACTTAGAATACTATAGTGGAAAATTACATTCTGCACTAGCAAAAGTGGATTTTATTATCTCTTCCTTGTAGGAAGTTTTATGTTGTCCTATTCCCCAGAGAGGGAGGGGGGAAAAAGGCTGAATAGAAACAGGTTAGTTATGGCCTTTGCACCAGGCTGAAAGTGGTATTTGGACAACCTCATTGGAGCTCGTACTTGCACATGCTGCTTCAGAAGTATAATTCACAGTTTATGTGGTTTTATTTTTAAAAAGCTTATGTGTTTAGGAAAGTAGAACCAAAGGCAAGGGAAAGGATATTAAATGTATAAAAGCTAAAGGGCTGTCAAAACAACCTCACAGTGATCTGATATTTATCCTGAGATTATATGGTCATTCAAAGAAAGTTTATAACTGAACAGCTGAATTTGCTTTTTTTTTTTAAAGGAATAAAGAAGGTTTTAAAATAGCTATTACTTATTCATTAGTTTCTGCTGCCAAACTGCTGCATGCCAAAAGATTAAACTTTCAGAAGCTGATGGTAGAAAGAGTGTGGCAATTATTAAACAAAACAAAACCATATCTCTTTATCAGCCAATTGGTAGCAAGAGAAGATCAGTAATGCTGAAATATATAGGAGTAGTCATTATATGTGGAGCAACAAATAGCCATTTGAAGGGTTGGTGTTCAAAAAAAATGAGAAAGTTAAGACACCCAGGAAGATGTATTTCCAAGGAAACAGTCATGACCTAAAATATCATCACTAGCCCTAATGTTCTTCTTAGTTGCTGAATTGCATTTATGCATTGAGCAAAGTTTTTGTTTTCTGGGATAATCTCTCCAGGTATATACATGAGACTATGGAGAAGAATTAGGTGTTCCTAGGAATTGGAAAGAAGGGGATAAACTATATTCCGCAGGGCCAGACTTAGCAAAGTAATGATGCATGGGAAATGGGCCATGGGCATTCTAAGTACTTTTTTTCCCCTTTTAGTGAATTACTCCACCTCCACTTGCACTCACACATAGTATACTGTTGTCTACTAAAATAATTTCTGATAGGATCACATTCCCCTAAGTGGTGAAATAATCTTCTTGCCTTGGGATATTTTAAACATAAAGTAACAAAGTATTTAAAACAGTTGAAGGTAAAAACACTTTGAGGAAAAGTTAGGAGACTTGACCTACTAGATGTCAAGATTTGTCTACTGCAGCTTTATAAGACCATGTGGTATTGGTGGAGGTATAGAAAAATAGATCAATGGGATTGAGTAGATGAGTGAATTGACTGGCATGCATATGAAAGCTTCATATATAACAAATGATACTCTAAAGGCTACGTACCAGACACAAGAGTCAATAGGAGATCCTATCTAAAATTGTCAGCAGGCAATAAATAAGTGAAAGAATTTATTTAGGATCCAAGAATAGCAATTTGAGGTACATTGATTTGAGTAGCATCCCCAATAGTGTTCTACTAAGGAACAAGAGTCGGGGCTTTTTTTTTTAGAGACAAAAGGAGTCACTTGTTTTCAAACTTGTTTACAAAGAATTTTGATTGGCGGTGGTGGAAGAAAACTAGGCTAAACTTAATTCGTTGCTAAGGCTACAACTATGCGAAAGGTGGTTACTGTAGCAAGTTGCAGGTGTTTGTGCAGAGTTCTTGGAGTATCTTGTGGTTTGGCTCAGTTCAAAAGCTCATGGTTCCATCCAGTGAAGATGTGTATGAGGTCTTCCTCCTTAATGGCCTCCCGAGTCTTAAAACCCCTTGACCTAAGTGACTCTTTTATTTCACCTTTCACAATCTAAATTTGGAAAGCAGTGTTTAGATTAAATCACTTGATGACCATAGGGAAGAGTCTCTTAACCTAAAAAATGCAATTCAGAGGGGAAAATATCGGATAATTTTACATTAAAACAAATCTGTTTATCAAAAGATACTGTGAGAAAAATCAAAAGATAAGCCAACAACTGAGAGGTAGGTGATGCATATAATTTATAAAAGATCAGTATCCAGAGTATATAAAGATCTCTTAGAAATCATAAAGATGAACAACTCAATGGAAAAGTGGGGAGAAGATAAGACTAGGTAATCCTCGATCAGAAAAGTGAATGGCTGATAACCTCTGACCAAGATGGCTGACATCCTCCTCAGCTTGACTAAACCTCAGACAGATTTCTTACTGACTCTGGGCCCTGTCCTCCCTTCCCTTAGAGCATTTACTTAAAACTTTTAACTGTAAATTTTTACTGTGTGCCTTTCAGATATAAATCTTTTTAAAAACTTTTTTTGTGTCAGTTTTATAAACTAAAAAATATCCTTCTCAAGGACCTGGGTGCCATCCCTTGGAAAGGTAATCAAGGGAGATGCACCTGCCCCCCCATTTCCCTCTCTGTAGGAGGGGAAGCACAGGTGGCCAGTCAGAGAGAAACATTTGAAAACCGAGGAATAACAGGATGTGCTGGACACATCCCATTGATCAACCTCCTAAGGTCCTCCAGTACTCTTCCACTAGCTCATGCCAGCATTGAAAAATCCTCCCATGTTTTATTTCAGTAGATGAAGTTAGGACTGCACTTTGGTCTCTATCATTGCAATAGCCTTGAATGAAGTCCCCTTAGCTTTATAAGTTTGTGCAACTTTTGCTTTAATAACTCGGGTAAATACAAAATTAAAAACTAAACCTGCATAAGCCATTTCACAGCCACCAGAATGTCTGTTAGTGAGAACGGGGAACAAGAGGAGCTCGTGGGCAATCCTGGTGTAAATATAAATTAGCATAGTCTTCTTGGGGTACAGTTTGGCAATCTTAAAAGGGATCCTGTATCACCTTTCATCTAGCACCTCCATTTCTACATGTGTACCCGAGGAAAGAATCTGCTTTAGGTGATAAGGAGATACATAGGATTATACTTAATGCAGCTACATTTACAACAACAACAACAACAACAACAACAACAACAACAACAAAAAGCCTGGAGATAACCTGATTGTCAGTGGGAGAATGGATACAAAGTTATGTATAATCCTAAAATAGAATACTATAGAGTAGTGCATAAAAGTCAAAAATAGAGTTGAACAGAGACATGAAATTGGAGAAGAATACATACAGAATCATATTAATATAAAATTAAAAAAAAAACCCAACATCTTAAATTGCCTAGGGATGAAGAAATACCTTCACACATTTTTTTTCTCTACATGATAAACTTGGAATTCTGAGAAGAGTGGTTACCCCTAAAGACAGGGATTGGAAGCGGGGAGGGTGATTGATCAGGAAGGAACATGAGCGATTTCACAGGAGTTGACAGTGTTGTTTTTTTGGTTTTTATTTTTTCCCCTGAAAGGTAGAAACATAGATAAAATATACATTTCATTTCTAAAGTTTCAGAATAAAGTCATTTTGGGAATGAGTTTGGTGCCTTTACTGTGTGTCAACATCTAGGTGTCACTTGCACTTTACTCTGTCTTTGAGGTAGAGAACTCTTTGACCTATCGATGCAGTTCAGCCAAGTTTGAGCTGGTGATAGGATATATCTCTAATCCTACCCCTGCCTCTGGAACACAGTGTGATCTGAGTCATCAAAGTACTTACCAAACACACAAGCTTCCTTCAGGGAGAGGGGGAAATGCCAATATTTGGCACACAGGTCTTGGAAATAACATTTGGTGCTGTGAGCCCATTAGGCCTCTTTTAACTCAAAGGCAGGATGGTCCGAGACCATCACACTGAAGGTCCCAAGGAACTACCATTGAGATAAGAAGGTAAACAGGGGTCTGGCGTTGGACATGGTGTCCTTTTAAGATTTCTACCATGCCTTATTTCTCTTCATGCTGGTCAGTTTTCATGGTGAGGAACTACTTTTCCTACAAGTTGGGAAGTTTTTGCAGCACAGGTGGACTTTGACAGTACTTGTAATTGAAGTCTATGGCCACAAGGGGCTCTTCAGGAAAAGCCCCCGAGTGGAGGCTGGAGGTGGTGGTGGCAGGAAATGTCACTGCTGTTCTCTACTCACTGCTACAAAATGCAAGCAAAGCATGCAGAGGGATTTGGGATGAAGAGTAAGTTTACCTAGTTGATAAACCTATCAGAAAAGGCCTTCAGAGATGTAAGAAGACTGTAATATAAGGATCCTCACTTCAGGACAGCCATTTAAGTTAGAAGGAAAAAAGAAGCAGTGTCTTCTGAGTGTTCTGTGGTTGGTGTTACCTTTGTTCTTTTAAAACTGTATTACAAAGTGGCTTTAGATTATCAAGAGAAATTAAAGAATGGCTTTTCCAAGTCCTCCCTCACAACCTTCAACTTGATTGAGTGAAAGAGCAAGCACTAAATTTAAATGAGACAAGCAACTTCTTATGGAGTTTTGTGGATGTTGTAGGCAAATGTAGAAGTGGTGCTGGTTCCCCTTCTGTAGCTCGACAGGTGGTCCCACGGCAGAACGCTGATGCATGGATGATAATGGGTCTTGTTGCGCGGCACCTGAGATGATTGTCACAGGAGAAGTTACAGAAATAGGTTTATTTTCAAAGATGATCTGAGCAAGTTAAGATGTGTCCTCCAGGAAACCATCCTATGGCTCACTAAAAAAGTGACAACTCTTAGTGTTGGCTAGGACGCAGAACTGAAACTCAAATGGCTGGTGGGAAGGCAAGGTGGTACAGTTAGTTTAGAAAAATTTGGTAGGTGTTTGCAAAATTAAACATACTTTAGTGGCCCGGTGATTTCACTCCCAAAGGGTTTGAAAATAGATGTGCACACAAAGAATTGCTTGAGAATGTTCTCAGCAGCTTTAGTCAAAATTACTATTCCACTCTTAGGTATTTACCTAAGAGATTTGAAAATGTATACCCATGCTAATACATGTAAGCAAATATTAATGGCAGCTTTGCTGGGGCTATTACCCCAAACTGGAAAGGACAAAAATGACCAGGTAGTGAGTGGTCACATTACTGTGATTCATATAATGAATTACACTATTCAGCAATAAGAGTATGAATTCATGCAACAACACAGATGAACATCAGAGGTCTTATGCTAAAGGAAAACCAGACACAAGAGGCACTGAATTTTTCTATTGTATTAAATTTCTTAAAATTATGGTAATGTGATATTGTGACCCAAAATAAATATACAGTTGATCTTGAATAAATGCAGGGGTTGGGGCACCCCGTCCCATGCAGTTGCAAATCTGAGTATAGCTTTGGACTCCCCAAAACTTAATCGCCTGCTATTGTCCAGAAGCCTAACATAAACAGTTGATGAACACATATTTTGTATGCCATGCGTAATATCTGCCATATTCTTATAATAAAGTAAGCTGGAGGGACACCTGAGTAGTTCAGTTGGTTAAGCGTTGGCCTTTGGCTTAGGTCGTGATCCCAGGGTCCTGGGATCGAGTCCCACATCAGGATCCTTGCACAGTGGGGAGCCTGCTTCTCCCTCTCCTGCTCCCCCTGCTTGTGCACACCCTCTCTCTCTTTCTCTCTCTGACAAATAAATAAATACAATCTTCTAAAAAACAAAGTACGCTGCAGAAAAGAAAATGTTAAAGAGATCATAAGCAAAAGAAAATAAATCTATTGTATCAAAAATCTGCATGTAAGTAGGCCTGCACACTTTGAACATGTGTTGTTTAAGTGTCAACTGTATTTGGTCTTGGCCCGGTTTCTGGCACAGAGCTCCCAAAAGCTTTGGAACTTTCTGAGAGCAGTAGAGGTATTTTCTGTTATGTTCATGGAGTGATTTTTGATGAAAACTTAAGGATTGGGGCAGGTTGTTGGGGAACCAATCATGTGCTTAGGAAGTTAGAACTGTCCTCATCTCCTGACCTTTAGGAAGTTGGGGGCGGGGGGCTGGAGGTTGAATTAATCACCAATGGCCAATGACTTAATTGTGGCAATGTGATGAAGCTGCCATGAAATCCCAAAAGGACAGAGTTTGGAGAGCTTCCAGGTTGATTGGAGGGTGGTGTGCTTCTGGAGGGCACCTACCTTGCCATATGTACCTATTCCATCTGGCTGTTGAGTTATATTCTTTCATAATAAAGTACTGATCTAGTAAGTAAAATGTTGAATTCTGTGAACTGTTCTAGAAAATGAACTGAAAGAGGGGGTGGTGGTAATCTCTGATTTTATAGAAGTCAGTCAGGAGAACAGGGAACAACCTGGACTTGTGACAGGTGTCTGTAGTATAAGTAGGAGGTCACAGGAAACTCCAATTTGTAGCCTATAGAACTTGTTCATCTTGCATAACTGAAACTTCATACCCACTGTTCAGTAGCTCCCCATTTCCCCTTCCCTCCAGCCCTTGGTAACCACCTTCTACTCTTTTGATGAGTTTGACTAGTTTGGATAATGCATGTCAGTGGGATCATGTCATTGTTCTTCTGTAATGGACTTATCTCACTTAGCAGTTAAGGTCGTAAAGCACACTATGCAAAATTCCTGAAAAAAAAATTTAATGTATGGGTGTAAGCATAAATAAGTTAGAAAAATGAGTTTGGTGTGACCAGAAATACTCAGGAAAAACTATTAAGAGAAAAAGACAAGATACTGAATAATATGGGGAATGTGATTCTGTTTCAGGTTTGGTGGTGGTGGTGGTGGTGGTGGTGGTGGTTGTTTTAAACCTAAGAACATCTAATCTTAGCAGTATGGAAATACTTGAGGAAGGAGAAAGTATGGAAGGACACACGTTAAATTGTTACTGTTGGTTACTCAGAATGTGGGTTAGAGTCAGGGGAGAATGGGATTTTATTTTGACCTTCTGATATTTCACTTATAATATTGATTCTAATACTGATTTGCTGATATTTCACTTACAATACTGATTTGCTGAGAATTACAAAGTAAAAAGCTTCACAAAAGTTAAATGACACAATGGATAGGAAGTTGTTAGCTCTATGCTTCATAGGTTGTTTGCCTTCATTCTCTATTCTTTGTTGATATTTCTGGCTCCTTCTATCTTTTCATTCTCTACCAGGGCTCAACGAACTTTCGTAGCTCTTGGTTGCATGGGGGTTGGGGGTTCTTAAACAGCCCCAGTCTGAAGTTTGAGGTTTGACTCTTGCTTGTGGTATGTATGTATATATTGTCAATTCAAGAATCCACTTTACAAATAGCTATGTGACTGCTATATCCTAGGTACTATGCTAAGCCTGGGAGTACAATAGGGGAATAAGCTAGGCCCACTTCCTGCCTTTATGGAGGTAACATTCTGGTGGATGAACCCAAAAGGGACAGGAGTAGTTTCAAGCAGAGACATTAAAGTAGCTGTCTAAAAGGGAATGTGGGCTAACAACTTTGAAGTTCTGACGATAAAACAAAATCTGTTATTTGGCAGAGGCCTTGATGTTAAGAAAGAACAATATGTCCAAACTTAGGAACTTTTCTCATATTAACTGATAATAAAGCAGAAGCCCCACTCTCAGTCCAACCAAGGACTTTAGTGCATGGGTTTTAGTTTGGTGAGAATGAGGCATTCTATCATTGGCAATAAATGGCAACCATCATTAATCAACTTCAGCACTTAATAGCAGCTTGAAACATGAACTATGCATATGGGGTTTCTGCTTCAGCTGAGCAGTAGGCAATACAGCATATGTGGTCTCTTTGGGACTCTCAGATCTTGCAAAGAAGTCGCAGTTACTTTACAAAATCTCCCCCTTGTTTTCAAATGTATTGCATAGCAAGAACTTCTTCCAGCACCATGTTAGAACTTCTTCTGCTTCAGCAGATGTCTATAGTCCTAAAATAAATTTTCCCCCATTCAATGCTTCTATTAAAAGTCCCTGTGGCCACACATAATAGTAATCTCCAAATTGCTAGAAACACTTGAGGGAAATCTGGTACATATGCAAATTTGGAACATGGGGAGATGTTAATCTCAAATATCTGAAGGTACCCTACTATCTCTGAGGACTTGAGAAAATAGTCATTTGGGGAAATAAGCAAAACTACAGCCCAGAGAAAAGAGATCTAAGTGCAAGTTGGTACTGTGTGGTATATTTAAGAAGGCAGGATGGGAATCCCATCTGCTTCGTGTAAGTAAGTCATTCAGAAAGTATGGAAGCTAGCTGCTCAGATAGGATTTGAAAATCATTAGAGTCCTGATTTAAATCTTTCCCGCTGCCTATTTGTTTCCTTTTTGGTCTCTAGAAGTTCTGGATTGAAGAGAAAAAAAACCTGTCAGGAAAAACAGTGAAAGATGTTGAAATGTGCAAAGAAAGATTAGTGGGTGCCTTGCCTAGCTCATTCATCTGGGTTATTGTCTTTTGTTGTTTTGAGTTACTTTACAACTCAAATTATAGCAAACTGTGATAATAGTGCAGGTAATTTTTGTCTATAGAATTGAAGAATTTGTCCAGTGAAATGCACTTATTTATTGCCTTGTGGATGGCCCATTTTGTATTTGCAAATTTATTTCAGAGTCCTTATTGTCTATATGTGTTTACTCTTTGGAGTTCCCTCTGAATTTGTTAAAACATCTTACCAGCTCCCTCATTAAATTAAAAATCTATGACACACTTTTTAATTTTAAGTGTAGTTAACGTAGTGATAAATTAGTTTTGAGTGTACAGTATAGCGATTCAACATTTCCGTGTATTAATCTTGTTCAAGATACGTGTACTCTAAATCCCCTCACCAATTTCACCCATCTACCCCACACCTCCCCTCCCCCATTCACATCCCCTCTGGTAACCATCAGTTTGTTCTTTATAGTTAAGAGTCTGTTTTTTTATTTCTTTCTTTTTCCTTTGTTACTTAAATTCCACATATAAGTGAAATCATATGGTATTTGTATTTCTTGGACTGGCTTATTTTGCTTAGCATTATACCCTCTAGATCCATCCATGTTGTTGCTAATGGCAAGATTTCATTCTTTTTTATGGCTAATACTCCACTGCATATACATATATACACATATACATATATACACATATACATATATACACATATACATATATACACATATACATATATACACATATACATATATACACATATACATATATACACATATACATATATACACATATACATATATACACATATACATATATACACATATACATATATACACATATACATATATACACATATACATATATACACATATACATATATACACATATACATATATACACATATACATATATACACATATACATATATACACATATACATATATACACATATACATATATACACATATACATATATACACATATACATATATACACATATACATATATACACATATACATATATACACATATACATATATACACATATACATATATACACATACACACATATACACATACACACACATACACATACACACACATATACACATATACATATATATACTTTATTGTATATACATATATGCATATATATTCCATTGTATGTATGTATATGCGTGTGTATATATGTGTGTATATACATATACATACATAAATAAATAAATAAATAAATATATATAAATAAATTCACATCTTCTGTATGCATTCATCTACCAATGAACACTTGTGCGGCTTCCATAATTTGGCTATTATAAATAATGCTGCAATAAGCATAGGGGTGCATGTATCTCTTAAATTTAGTGGTTTTGTATTCCTTGGGTAAATACCTAGTAGTGTGATTACTGGATCTTAGGTTAGTTCTATTAATTTTTTGAAGAACCTCTATACAGCCTTCCACAGTGGCTGCACCAATTTGCATTCCCACCGACAGTGCAGGGGGATTCTTTCACCACATTCTCACTGACACTACTTGTTTCTGGAGTTTTAGATTTTAGCCATTCTGAAGGGTGTGAGTGATATCTCAGTGTGGTTCTGATTTGCATTTCCCTGATGATGAGTGATGTTGAATATTTTTTTCATGTGTCAGCTGGCCATCTGTATGTGTTCTTTGGAAAAATGTCTACTTATGTCCTCTAATCATTTTTAATTGGATTATTGGTTTTGTTTTGTTTTTTTGGTGTTGAGTTCTATAAATTCTTTATACATTTTGGATATTAACCTCTTATCGGATAAATTACTCACAATTATCTTCTCTCATTCAGTACGTTGCCTTTTCATTTTATTGATGATTTCCTTTGCTGGGCAAAGCCTTTCATTTTGGTGTAGTTCCAATATTTTTTGCTTTGGTTTCCCATGCCTGAGGAGACGTACCCATAAATATATCATTAAGGCCAATGTCTGGATGATGTAATTTTCTTGTTTTGCCAAATCACTTAGCCAAGAAATGCTCTGGGAAAGGGACTTCTGAGAAATCCTGCTTCAGGGAGAATTGCAGTGTTGAGTCCAGCTTGGCTCTGGAAGGGGAAGGTAGAGAAAATACAAAATAGAAAATGAAGGTGAATAGGAGCTAATAGAAATATTACATTTGTGGAATTTTGTGTAGGATTGGCCTTGATCAGTGACTGGCCCCAAATGCAGTGTCCAGCTCTTGACACTTTTGTGGTCAGAGAAATGTGCATGCCCTTTAGCACATATTTTAGTACAGAGACTATAACCATGCTCAATCTCAGGATGACTTATTCTAGCATGTCCCGGAACACTGCTACGCCCAAAGATTAGATTGATTTAGGACAGACTTCTCTAAAGCTTACAACCAACAAGTTAGGGCAGGTATGGGTATTTGGAAGTGTGAGGAAGTCTGTGTATTGGTTTGCAAGCTGGACCCCTTACACACAGGGCAGGGAGAGACCAAAGAAAGAGGCAGGCTATCCCAGATTGGTAAGTGGCACATTAAATCAACAAGGGAACCTACTTAAGAGATTTGCCTTGGGCAGCTGTAAGATGCCACCGATCTACCAGAATCTTAAAAGTTGATATAGAGGCCTTAACTGGGTTCAGTTAGTTTTGGTCCAAATGGTTTCAACAATACCTTACTCTCTCGACACTGACTTGAAACAGCTCCTACTTTGGGGAGGTTAGGCACAGTGTACATTTTAAGAGCAGGGGAGAGGGTGAGGAGAGAATGATTATCCGAGGTCCAGCTCTTGGGTAAACCAGTCCTGTCCTCTCAGTTACCACCTTGTGCCATGGCCTCTAATGGGTGGTGCTATCTTTGATTTATTTACTGAAGTGATGATTCAAAGGAGAATTCTCTATGCACAGCAAATTAGCCAATTGTAATTACTTGTGTTGCTGAACTTAAGTGGCTTATTACACACAAACACACAGGCTCACACACAGAGAAAATAGTTACTTGAAAAAGAAGAGGGTGTAATAACGTGTATGGCAGTGTGTCATGGTCTAGCAGTCTGGGAGACAAGCTGCTGTCATTTACCTGGATCAATTGGAGGTCAGATGTTAAGCAATGGTACAGCTGGGATTAGCTCTGTACCTGGGCAGATCCTCCAGCAGCAGATGCCAGTCACAGTGAAACCTTGCAACAAAGCGGGAAACACAATAAGATGATTCACTGAAATCCATCTCAGGATGTTTTACTGTCCATTAGGAGGGTAGAGGTCAGCCCTTATCTGACTCTCCAGGCTTGTGTCTAAACTTAACAGGTGTTCCACCTGTTCCTGCTTATCTTTGGATAATTCCAAGTACATTGGGTGTGACATGTAAAATACCTCTTCCTTGACAGGTGGTCTTATGACATTACTGTTCAAACACCTATTACAGAGGCTGATGGGTCTCTTAGCCTAAGTGACTCTATTTTGTGAAGCAACCATTTTAATGTGAGTCCTAGGAATCAATAAAAGTTACAGCTCAACACTTCTCCTACAGTGTAGTTGGTGGAAAGAGGTGTCTTCTCCCCATTTCTTGAGTATCTGGATGGTTCCCAGATTCACCAGGTCCAACATCTTCAATTGCATTTTGTACCTAGAATTGCTGGGGTCATGCTGGAAGCTAGGGATCAAGGGACATCAGCTCAGGGAGTGCTTTTTCCATGAGCACCTAAAGGGGCTTCTCTAGGTTCTGTTATTATGGTCATGCTATGAGTCTTCAGTACCAGTGTAGGCCTCCTGAACACTCCCTGGCTTAAAACAAATTGTACCCCAAAAGATTTCTCAGCTTTCTAGTTTCTACAGCCCTGAAGTGGGCCAACAACACAGAAATTTAATTGGATAGTTATAAAGTAATTTTCACTTACCAATGAAAATGGTTTAGAACCAGAAATCTATCTTGTAATAGATAAATATTGGTCTCTACACTTTATTGTTTATGTGCATGGAGGTTTGTGCATCATCACCATTGAGCCCTTCTGTATACAATCGTGAATTCTTACAAAAGATAAATGCATAGCAGTTATTTATGCTGGAACCTTAGCAGAAGTCTCCTGGAGAATTAGTGGATTTCATGACTATCTGGGTGCCAACATGAGAGAGCTGATGCCTCGAGCCCCTGGGTGGGAGCCCCTGGACACAGACTTAGCACCTGCACAGAGTTGGAAGCCTTGATTTGGGTAGTGCTTGAACTATTACCTTCCCTTTGCCCCCACTTCTGGGTTTCCCCTTCAAAATGAGGATGCAGGGATCTTAGTATAAAATCTTACAGAGAAAGCATAAAATTCTGGACTCTGATTTTTCTTTCGGAGAATCCTTTGTTTTTCTTTGAAAAATTTTTAAATAATAAATATAAAATGTGCTACCCATTCCTCGTGTTTATTTAAAATATTCTGGAAAATACTGAAAAAATTAATCACTAATTCCATTACACAGAAGTAGCCAATAAAAATATTGTATGTTCTAGTCTTTTCCTTTTGCACACATTTTATATATGCATTTCTAAATTATAACTGTATAGTATATTAAGTTTCTGCATGCTGTTTTTTCACTTGAATTATGAAAATTTCACCAGGATATTAACTATGATTGAGAAGTATATTTTTTGTGGTAATATTTAATTTTGTTGATCTAGTACAATTTAATAAATTCACTATTTTGTTAGTTAATGTTTTTTGTGGTAATATTTAATTTTGTTGATCTAGTACAATTTAATAAATTCACTATTTTGTTAGTTAATCTTTCATAAATGATAATTCAATTAACACTCTTACAGAGAGCTTTGATCAAATTTGTTTGCCTTAGGATAAATGCCTTCATGTGAAATTACTATGTCAAAGTGCATGTATCTCTTTCATCCTCTTAAAAGGTTGGGCCAAATTATACTCTTAAAAACAGTGTATGAAAAAGCCTGTTTCATGAGAGACTATGGACTATGAGAAACAAACTGAGGACTTCAGAGGGGAGGGGGGTGGGGGAATGGGATAGACCGGTGATGGGTAGTAAGGAGGGCACGTATTGCATGGTGCACTGGGTGTTATACACAACTAATGAATCATCGAGCCTTACATCGGAAACCGGGGATGTACTGTATGGTGACTAACATAATATAATAAAAAATCATTAAAAAAAAAAAGAAAGAAAAAAAAAAAGAAAAAGCCCGTTTCACTGATACTAACGTTTTTTATAACCTGGCTGTATGAATAGGAGATCAGTGTTGAAAGACCTTAATCAAGAAGGCAGAGAGGACCTTCAGTTGATTGTCCCTTTTCTCCCTGATGTGGCTTCAGCCCCTGGGAGGAAACCTAAATGTCCGGCTCTTCTTTGTAGAATGTTTCCTGGCTGAGACCCAACTGACTTTGGAGGACATCTGGCAAATAGGAGGCTGTGGGCTCAAGGACACACTGCCTATGGATGCCTAAAGCTGCTCACCCTCTGGCTGGACCCTGGGGTTTGGATCAGTACCGGTCTGTCCCTGCACCCCTGCTTAAGTGTGGCTGAGGCCAGGTTCCCATTGGCAGCTGCTCTAGTTTTCAGTGGGCTTCAGATCAACACCTTCATACTCCTTAAGGTGTGCTGAGCCTTTAGGAAGGCAGGAAATGAGAACTCACACTCAAAACAGCAGAATTAACCAGTGGACTTAGAGAGCTCAGGGCTTATGGGAGACGTGGTTTTCTGTGTCTACTTGATACTAGTTTTTAGATGTGAAACTTGGATTATGCATTTGTCACATCTACCTTGATTCTGATGCTTTTGAGAGTAAAATTTATAACTTGCTCCTCTATGTATTCAAGTATTGGTAATTGGTGTCACTTCTATGTTATATTTGTTTGGTGCAAATGCCTAAGTAAGCATAAAACCTGGTACAATACTAAGCCGTTAGTCAGCAGAAATCCATGAGAATCTTGTTTGGCACATTTGATAGAATGTGTTTTTCTGCATTACTTTATTAGGAATTTTTTTATAGGTCACTGTTTTGACAAGCTAGTGTTGCATGGTAGTTTGCCAGCAAAGTTCACCTTATAATTGAAATGCTCCATACAGAGAATTTTTAAAAAGTGTGTTGTGTGTATCTTTTTAAATATAAACCTTTAGGCTCAATTTCTTAAATTTTCTGAGTCACAAGATTAATTTTGTTAATTTAGGAAGCTTACCTGATCGTGTGCAAATACAAGCAAAATTTATTGATTCAGTAATTTAGCAAATGATCCACTAAGAAACTGCTGTGTGTTTTGCAAATTTATCAAAATCAAAACTATTCCCAAACACATTAGGAGTTTTTCTTTCCTTTTCTTCCCTTTCTCACCATCTTTCAACCCAGCCTCCACTCTGCACCCCCAACAAAATCATGATTTTAGGTCTATTTAATATAAACCAAAGAGAATAAAACAGGCATTACTGTTCATTTTTTTCTTAAATATATTTCAAAGACATTTTCTAATGAAATTAGAAGCAAAAATGGAAACTTGATCTTTATTTTTTGTCTCTAACATAATTGAATTTCTAGTTTTTAATAACCTAAATAAATCAGGGATAAAGAATAGTGAAAACAAATAATGTACCAAAGAATATTTGAGGGCCCATATGAATTACCTAAAGATTCTTGTTTTAAAGATGAGACAACCAAGGCCTGTTCCTTGAAGAATTTTCGCATACAAGATCAAAGTGCTTACTACTGCACGAAACCAATATCACAGATTTGTTTGACACTCAAGAATTCTCTGTGAAGCACTTTAGTATTTGCATGATGAAGTTGAAATGCCGTTTTTCCATTAACTTTCTTTGGGCTGTCATTAGCAAGCTTAGGTTTGTGCATTTAAAACTTTGAGTGTTTGTTCTGTAATTGTCCAGGGAAAAAAATGCAGTATAGAGAATGAAAGTGACATGTGTTTGGGGGGGGAAAAAAAACCAAACTACAGTTTTAAGTATGTTAAGTATAGTTATTTAGAGAAAGGTTTAAAAGGACACTCCCCACTTAATACACAAATCACTCCAGTTCCTCAAACACTTGCAGCAGATCTTAGAGACTAGGCCTTAAGATCCCAAGGGGCTCCTCTGAAACAAAAGCTCTATAAATGGACTTCCTGTGACCAAAGCTAGAAATTGATTCCCCCTACCCTGTAATCCAGGCCTAGCAGAGAGAAAATTATGGATCAATTTACAAGAAGTACTTTAACAGAAAAGTTGGACCTTTTATCAATTAATTACAGGTACATAAATCCACTCTAGTATACATTTTCCTGATACAAACATTTTTGTGCAGAATTCTTCAGAGACACATGAGTATATTTTATTCCCTATAATTGTGGTTTTAAAAAATTATCACTGTTCATTATGTAGCTGTTTTTTTTAAGTTACGCATTGTGAAAAGGGATTTTAAGAACTTTCAATACATTGTATATAAACTTGTTGATGAATTAAAAATGATGGTTAATGAAAATCTATGATAACTGATCATTTAAGTAAGTAACTACAGAGAAAGTAATCCGTTGAAGGAAACAATTTGAGAGTGTGAAGTACTGGGAGCCTATTGGGAACCACATTTGAATGCTGAGGGAGGTCACTCAGTTCTCTGAGTGAGTCTGCTAATAAGCAATATTTAAAAACATCTGCATTCTGTTCCTGGCCACCACCTTTGTTTTTTTGTTTTTTGTTTTTTCCTCTTGCCAATCAAGGGATGACAAAATGTGGGGGCTTCTTAGAACTCAGGAAAAGAGGACATTAAACAAAACAAAAAACAAACTTCAAAATGCTTAGAATGTCAAACCATGGCTTTTTCTAACATCTAAGAAAAAACAAAAACTGCTAAGAATTAGGAACAAATTGTTCAGGAGAATGTTTTTTTGTTCTTCAAATGCAGCAAAGGCTTAATTCTCTGCCTTTTTCCGTGAAGGAATCTGAATGCAAGATATTCATTAAAAAAGTACTATAAAGAAATTCCCAAGAAACATTTGAAGAGAGCAATTTAAGTGTGCAATGATTGTGCTCATTAAAAGTAAGAAGTGTATAAATATAGATTCAGAATTTCATATTTTAATGTTTTCTACATTTCTATCAGCTTTGGCAGGATTGTAGGAAAATTCATGCTAATTGGTCAATTAAACCTAATTTAAGACACAAGGCCATATCTTAGGTAATTGTTACAAGGACATTGACTCTGCCCAGCTTGTTTCTCCTCCACATCCCACACTTCCAGTAGTGCCACCTCCCTTCCTTTGAAGAACCGGTCAGCTCCGTTCTAATTGTTCCAATACTAAATCTGTACTTTCCTTCCCCTTAGACCATGAGCTCTTAGAATGCAACCTCAGAGTGGTCATCCTACCAGTATGCTTTCTGAGGAAAGGAGACTAAGACGCAGAGAATCTGGGGGGAGATAGGGAGCCCTAATGGTCTTTGAGTCTTTGGATCCAACTAATCTTGAAGCCAACATTACCTGTGTCCTTGAGACTTGAATATGTAAACCATCATGCTTAAGCTAGTTTGAATCTTTACATCCTCTGCAAAGAGAATTATGATTAATATCCAGTGATTGCTTATTAAATTTGCATAACTAGCAATTGAGAAGAAATACCAATCTTAGAACAAGTTGATGGCAAAGTTTGAGAAAAAAAGTATAATAAATTTTGCATGAAAATTTTCAGTGTTGGAAGAGGGAACAGATGCATCAGGCCAACTCAGTGAACTCTTCGTTCTACATAGACAGGTTTTGGGAAATGTGATCTGACAAATGGACATTTGAATCCATGCAATAAATGGGTTCTATTTTAAGTGGGTTGCTGGACTAGTCAGAGAATCAGAAGGACAATGACTGATGTATGTGCTTTCAAGTGTATAAGAACTGTTTGTTTAAGGAAACAGACCAGTTATTGTTAACCAATTGGTCTTGATTTATTAGTCAATGGCTTAATCAGGTTAGACCTCTTTCTTGACTTTACCTCATTTTTTTTGAGACCTATTTATTTGAGAGAGAGAGAGAACTTGATTGGGAGAGTGGGAGGAGGGGCAGAGGGAGAGAATCTTCAAGCACACTCCCCACTGAGCATGGAATCGGACTTGGGGCTCATTCTCACAACCCATGAGATCATGCCCTGAGCCCAAACCAAGAGTCAGAGGCTTAACTGACTGAGCCACCCAAACCAAGAGTCAGAGGCTTAACTGACTGAGCCACACAGGTGCTCCTCACCTCGTTGTCTTTTTTTTTTTTTCCCACAAAGATTTTTTTTAATTTTGATGTTAGTCACCATACAGTACATCATTACCTTTTGATGTAGTGTTCCATGATTCCTTGTTTCCATATAACACCCAATGCTCCATGCAATATATGCCTTCCTTAATACCCTTCACTGGGCTAGCCCATCCCCCCCCCAACCTCCTCCCCTCTAAAACACTCAGTTTGTTTCTCCGGAGCGCATAGTCTCTCATGGTTTGTCTCCCCCTCTGATTTCCACCCCCTTCATTTTCCCCTTCCTTCTCCTAATGCCCTCCATCCTATTCCTTATGTTCCACAAATAAGTGAAACCCTATGATAATTGTCTTTCTCTGTTTGGCTTATTTCACTTAGCATAACCTCCTCCAGTTCCATCCATGTTGATGCAAATGTTGGGTAATCATCCTTTCTGATAGCTGAGTAATAGTACATTGTATATATGGACCACATCTTTATCCATTTGTCTGTTGAAGGGCATCTCGGCTCCTTCCACAGTTTGGCTATTGTGGACATTGATGTTATGAACATTGGGGTGCATGTGGCCCTTCTTTTCACTACATCTGTATCTTTGGGGTAAATACCCAGTAGTGCAATTGCTGGGTCATAGGGTAGCTCTATTTTTAACTTTTTGAGGAACCTTCACACTGTTTTCCAAAGTGGCTTTGTATGGCTAATGTTCAGATAAAATTTTAACTAAAGGAAGGGGGTAGATTAGATCGATGATAGAAAGTATGGAGTTTCTAATAATAGTAATTAATACTTGAGATATTTTCAATATTTCAAAGGTCCCAAGGCTAATAAATAATAAAGTCAGTATGTTTGATTAAAAAAAAAGCCCTCTAAAACATGAGGGGAAGATGATGAAAGGAGTTTAGAGAGAAGTGCATGAATTACAACCAGATGACCTTTAGTGACATTGTTCCCTATTAGGCTGACTTGATTAGTGCCAGGAAATTTTCAGGCAGTCTAAACTTCTTTACACAGAGTTAAAAAAAATCCATTTGGCCCAAAGCATTCTTTATGAATGATGATTTTCATAGGGTTAATGAAGTAGATTAATAAAACATTTTATCAGGGGCGCCTGGGTAGCACAGTGGTTAAGCGTCTGCCTTTGGCTCAGGGCGTGATCCTGGCGTTATGGGATCGAGCCCCACATCAGGCTCCTCCGCTGGGAGCCTGCTTCTTCCTCTCCCACTCCCTCTGCTTGTGTTCCGTCTCTCGCTGGCTGTCTATCTCTGTCAAATAAATAAAATCTTAAAAAAAAAAATAAAACATTTTATCAGATGGATTTATTTAAAGCCATTCACCCAGGCTTGCCCACTGATGGACTTTTTACACTTAACGGATTAATGACGGACAGGCTTGTATTTGCCAACCCAGAGTAGCCAATTGTCCTGAATTTGTTCTCTTGACATCAACTTGAACTCCTTGCCTGATGCTGTGTACTCAGATCTATTTTAAAAACCTGTTCTTGCCTTCATTAGAAGGCTACCTTGATGAGCTCTCTCCTGGATATCACTTATTAGGCTGCTGGCCTGAGGATGCCAGACTATGTGGGTAGTAATGGCAGAAATTGGTTAGAGGGAACCAAGTTTATCATATGGGCAGAGAAACAGAGTAGGATTTAAAAATTCTCAGTAGACTTGGTGACATGATGTGGTGTTTGGTGGGCAGTGGCCTTGAGCATCAGGGAAATTGTGTAAGGTAGAGGGTAGAGGCTATTGGCTAGACTAAGAGTGTAGGGGTGTCAGCTGACAGAAAAACTGATTTAGACCATGAGGTTTGGTTAGTGTGTAACAGTTGGGGGCTACTGAGCAGCTGCTGCAGAGCGTGAAGGAAACCAGCTAGTAGAAACCAGCTAGTAGAAACACAGGAGTTACAGAGAGGTAGGTGGTTGGTGTGGGTGGTTAGGATCATTTCACCTGTCAACTAACCTCTTGGATATCTAAAAGCAGTAGCTTGAAGTATAACGAGTGAAGACTTTCACACTGTCTTCACATTGCCAACCTTCCTTTGACGTGTTAGTATTTGACATATTCAGTAGGAAAGATAGTATTAAGCAAATCTCTTAAATCTTTTAATTTTCAAATCGTTTTTAGTCCCTGTGGTCAAATACTTTTCTGGCATAACTTGTGACATTTTCTGGGCAAAATGTATTAGCAAGTAACTGCTTTCTGGCAGCTGTGAAAACTTTAATGAAACCATGAAAACTTTAATGGTGCTGTGTAGAAGAAGCTGGTAGACCTACTCTGATTAGGCAATGACTGTGGCACAGGGAATACGTAGAACACAGTGTTTCTCGAAGTGTGGGTCTCCAACTGCTGACATTAGAATCACCTGAATATTTCTAAAACCTATTTCTGGGTTTCAGTCAAGAGGTGGCCATATCTGGAGATGGGAATTTTTCTTAATATCCACAGCTAAATCTTATAGTTTGAGAATTATGTAGTTTGAGAATGTTCAATCTGGAAACTAAAAGCATTCTTAATGAAATTAACTCTTTATTAAAAAATACATGTTACTATTCATGTTGATTCTTCCTACTGTAAAAACTTACAATAAGAATAGTATAATTGTCTAACTTTGGAGTGTGTAAACTTAGAATAACTTATTAAGCTGTGCTTGCCAATGCACCACCTAGTTCAAGATTTCTAGGCATAGAATTTTATTAGAATTCTAATGAGTGTAACCCTGTAATTTAGAGGCTAATAGGTAAAGCTAGCTGAACCCATCTCCCCTATTGGTAAATTCTCAAGCTTTTGAATATTCCTCACCTTTTAATTTGTGATAGCATGAGTGTTTACATTTGCCTTCACACAAACTAAAATGGTGGTGGGGTATAGGGACATGGGGATAGGGTCAGTCCCTGCGGGTAGGTGTATCTTTTCTCTTTTGAAATAAGTTCATTTACACAGATGAACTTAGCTCCAGACCAATGTTTATTGTATAAAGTCCAGGCAATACAGAAAGGACATGCATTGACTCTGCTTTTATCTCTCCTCTCCTCCTTTTATTAAAGGATGCTCTTCTTCCATACAGTGTCCTAGGAAAAAGGTAACTCCAGCAACTTTTATGGGCCTTCACAATCCACAGAACTGTTGATTTGTAAAACCTCTCGGTGGCTATTTATTTAATGTCCTGAGTCATGCTTCTTTATAGTATTTTTCCTTAAATTATAAATATACACAATTTTCAATTTTTATATATTAAATCTAAAGGAAAATCCCTGGCCAGAATGGCAGGAGCCACCTGTGTGGGATATGGCCTGGGTTTGTCTCAGACTGCCTGTTAGAGCAGCTGAGGCTTGCTTGGCTTGATGACAGACCATCTCCTTTATAGATGTGTATAAACACCTGATCTGGGGTAGAAAGTTTTGGTTCCAGTAAAAGGAATTAAACCAGAGGGCTCATTTTCCCTAAGAGCCTAATGTCCGTGCTCAATTTACAATTTGGATTTTCTCCTCTAAGAAGAGCCAACCTAGCAACTCTTCACTTACTGATACATCAATCAGCAGCCTTCATCTGCTTTGGTTTAAACAATGAACTTTGCTTAACTTTAGTAAAGATGCTAGTTGAAGGATTTTTTTTTTTCCCAGTATGTTGCTTAATGAGAGGTATCTTAGGGGTAAGCTCTTACCAATGAAGGAAGTGATAGATATCTTGTTCTATTTCTCACATAAAATAATCCAGCATGGTTTCTCACCTTAAAAAGAATATTTTGTGGGGAAGGAGAATGCCCTTTATCTACCTATTATAGTTCCAGGGAACTTAGCAACAGTGCATGCTAAATATCTCTCACCATAGAAGGCCATAAGGACAACCTTAAATATAGTTCATAGAATGAATAAATAGAATGCTTTAATTAAAAACACAAAATAATTCAACTTCCATAAAATAGATGTCTACAATTTTTAAAACATGTTTGTGTGCCCACATAACTCTCCGACTGTGTATATCAATAATTGCCTGAGGAAAAGGTAAGGAAGTGGGTCATAATAAAAGGATCTCCGTGAAATTCTTTTACAAGTGCAATTTAATTTTTTAAATTTTTTTCACAAGTGCAATTTTAGGAAAGAATCCAGTTATGCTGAATCTTGCCATGAGAATTTTGGGAAAGAGATGTAGTAGAGAATCCATAAGTAATAAGAACAGGTTGTACACTGGTCTGCCTCTAAAGTAAGCCTGAACCTCTTGATTGACTTCATTAGTGCAGGACTTGAAATGGATTATCTTTAGTTTTCTTAATTTATTCCTCTTCTCATGAAGTATAAGGAGATAGTGAAGGGTCATGTTCTCCACTTATTCTCTCCAGCTCAAAAAGAACATTCAAAGCAGAGGCAGATATAGGTCTATTGGGTTATACCACATTCTAAACTGAACTCTAAAGAGTTCCTTCAATTATCTGACACATTAAAGACTCATCAAATTCTAAACCTCTTATAATAGGGATCTTGTATTATGTTTTGATTTGGCTAATTCCACTCTTCCATGAATGAGTTAGATTAAATTCTGGTCAGATGGAATTAGAAGAGATCTACTGAGTCCTTCTCTATCTCAGTTACGTGAACATTCATCCTCTGTTGGAATACCTCCATTGTGCCTCTCATCTGAGGTATTTTTCATGTTCCTGAAAAGTCTAACTCATGGCTGGGGATTGCTTAAAAATTGTGTAGAACATAACAGTAAGGCCAAAAGATATAGAGCATGGCTCTTCAACAGATAAATAGGGTTGCTTACTCAGCTGTGATACCTCATCTGTATCATTTTTTCTTCCCCTTTGCTCATTGTGTCCCCTATTTTTGACCTAACAAAAAAATCATAATCCAAAGCTTACGTTCATCTCCACTTGTTAGGGAAGAAATCTGAAGCTTTTTGAGTAACTGAGTAATTTGCTCAAGGTCATGCAGATAGACCTTGCTAAGGCAAAGACCTTAAAGATATTCTTAGAAAAGCCAATAATGCTGCTGTAAGGAAAAAAACCTGTTGTTCAGGTCACTTTTCATGGTGGTGTTAACTTTGGATAGTCAACTGGACCATAGGGGTCCCTAGGATAGAAAGTAACTGAAGATCAGTCAAAATAATAAAGTAGACGTACACTGAACAATGGTGAGAGAAGTGTTGATCTTTCCCATCATGTTAGGGGGAGCCCTAGTAGTAATAATGATCAACACGTATATAGGGCCAACCGTGTGCCAGGTAGTGTTCTAAGTGCTTTGCCCAAATTATCTAACTTAAACCTCATGACTCTGAGGCAGACACTGTTATTACCCTAATTTTATAGGAAAAACAAAAACACTGCATCAGGGAGAGTTTGCTTTGGTTTTGTTTGTTTTTTTTTTACAAACGCATGATTGGTACAGAGAAAGACTACAGTGGGGTCCACTAATGTAGACACTTGGCTGCTGTTGAAATTAAGTCGAATTATTCTGAAAATGGAACAAAAGCATCCTCAGAGTGTCACCTAAGAGTGAGACACTGAGGAATTGGCTGGTGAATGTTTGAAATACACTCATGAAGGAAAGAAACATGGACCATGGGATAGAGGAGGGCTCTAAGGGAATGGAAGCCACAGAAGCCCCAAGACAGAGCAATGAGACAATTCCAAGTCAGTGAAGAATGGCCTAAAACCCAGGGAAGGAATATTTGAGGATCAGTCAGGGGAGGACCTTTTCTTTCTTTTTTTTTTTTTTTAATGATTTTTTATTATATTATGTTAGTCACCATACAGTACATCCCCGGTTTCCGATGTAAGGCTCGATGATTCATTAGTTGCGTATAACACCCAGTGCACCATGCAATACGTGCCCTCCTTACTACCCATCACTGGCCTATCCCATTCCCCCACCCCCTCCCCTCTGTGGCCCTCAGTTTGTTTCTCATAGTCCATAGTCTCTCATGTTTCATTCCCCCTTCTGATTACCCCCCCTTTCTTTATCCCTTTCTTCCCCTACCGATCATCCTAGTTCTTATGTTCCATAGATGAGAGAAATCATATGATAGTTGTCTTTCTGTGCTTGACTTATTTCACTTAGCATTATCTCCTCCAGTGCCGAGGGGAGGACCTTTTCTGAATAACAATTAAGGTAGAACCCATTGACATTAAGAGGACTACAGAGCATCTCTTTCATGCATCCTAGCAACAGGCATAGCTTGGAGACCTGCTCTGGGAAGGACTGGGACAGAATGAGCATCCTATATAATCCATCAGGGATGCTATTCTGAAGTTTCCTTGATTGAAATGATAAACAATTACATTACTACTTAATGAACAGGTTAAAGTAGAAGAGGAAAAAGGAACATTTTACCCCAGATACTTCACATGTTCAAGGTAGTTTTGGTTAGGTCTCTAAAATTTTAAAAAATCTCTAAAACCGTTGTTTCCTTATCAAAGTTGCCATTTCCTTTTCTCGATGCTTCTGGGTCATCCATTGTCCACAGTGAAGTGCAAACCAATTGTGGTAAAGTAAGCGTGACATAAAACTGACCATTTTAACCACTTGGAGGCGTATAGCTCAGTGGCATTAGATGCAATCAGGTTGTTGTACGACCATAACCACCATCCCTCTCCACATACTC
>NW_024426119.1:19183744-19333031 GCF_017311325.1 Ursus maritimus
CCAGAGAAATCACCTGACTGCTGTTGTATCTATTTTCTTTGCCTTCATCTTGTTACCATTTAGAAAGTATCTTGATCGTTCAAAGTATTGGGCTATTAAGAATAAAGCTGCCGTGAACATACATGTACGAATCTTTGGACAGAGCTTTCATTTCTCTTGGGTAAGTACCTAGCAGTGAAATTCCTGGGTTATAGGTTAAGTGTATGTTTCACTTTCTAAGAAATTGTCTGAGTATTTGACAAACTGATTGTACCATTGTATATTTTCACTGACAGTATATGAGAATTCCTACAATTTGGTAGTCAGTTGTATTAATTTTAGCTATTGTGTCTCCTCATGATTTCAACTTACATTTGCCTGTGACCAGTGATACTGAAGAACCTTTCATGTGTTTATTGGCTGTTACTACAACTCATTTGATGAAATGTGAAGGTTCTTTATTCTGGAAGTGAGCTCTATATCAGATTCATATTTATGGCAAATATTTTCTCCCAGTTCCCGGCTTGTCTTTCCATTTTCCTAATTATGTCTTTCAAAGGACAGACTTTAATTTTAAATAAGTAAAATTTATCAGTTTATGGTTTCATGACTTTGTGTCTTGACTAATATGTTTGCCTTCCCTAAATAAAAATGTCCTTCTATATTTTCTTGTAGAAGTTTTACAGTTTAATGTCTATGTTTAGGCTGTGATCCATTTTGAGATAGTTGATTCTATTTTTAAAATAGTACAAGCTGTAGTTAAGTTTTTTTTCCCCCTCCCCACTGCCTCCCACCCTTTTCTAGTTGTTATGGCATCATTCATTGAAAAACTATACCATTCCCAAAATGCTGTGGATACCTTTGTCAGAAACCAATTGACCATATATGGGTGGTTCTCCTTCTGGACGCTTTATTTTGTTTCATTGATCTAAGTGCTTATTGGAACAATCTGATATTGACTTGATTGCTGTAGCTTTGTAGTACCGAAGTCAGTTAGCATAGAACTTCAGCTTCTGTTTTGTTTTTTTATAAAGGTTTTTAAAATCAGTATCTTGATAACACTGAGCCATCTAATCAATAACTATGGTATATCTCCTGACTTATTTAGGTCTTCGTTAACTTTCAACGATATTGTGTAGCTTTCATTGTAGAGATCTTGCACATATTTTGTTAATGTATATCTAATTGTTTCACACTTTGTTGATACTATTATAAAAGGTATTTAAAATATTCCTGTTAATTGCTACAATATAGAAACACAATCGATTTTTGATTATTGACCTTGAATTCATTCTTACCAGACTCTTATATTCTAGTGAGGTTTTTGCACAGATTTTTTTTTTTTTAGGGTTTTCTATGTATATGACCATATCCCCTGCCAAAAAGTTTTTTCCTTTCTAATCTGACTTATTGATTTGCTTATTTACTGGCTAGACCTTCAATACAATGTTAAATAGAAATAGAGTGGACATCCTTGATTCAATTGTAAAAGTCTTTTTTTTTTTGTTTTTTTTTTTTTTTGGTGTTAAGGGATTAATATCCAAAATACATAAAGAACTTACCTGATGTATCATTTGCAAATAGCTTCTTTATTCAGTAGGCTGCTTTTCTGTTTTGTTGACGGTTTCCTTTGCTGTGCAAAAGCTCTGTATTTTGATGCAGTCCCAATAGTTTATTTTTGCTTTTGTTTACTTCACTTTTGGAGACAAATCTAGAAAAATATTGGTATGGCCAATGTCTGAAAAATTATTGTCTGTTGTTCTCTTCTGGAATTTTTATGGTTTCAGGTCTCACATTTAGGTCCTTAAGCCATAATTTATTTTCGTGTATGGTGTCAGAAAGTGGTCCAGTTTCATTCTTTAACGTGTAGTTGTCTAGTTTTCCCTCCACCATTTATTGAAGAGATTGTCTTTTTCCCATTGTATATTCTTGCCTTCTTTGTTAAAGATTAATTGCCTACATAAGTGTTGGTTTATTTCTGGGCTCTCTGTTCCGTTCTGTTGATCGATGTGTCTATTTTTGTGCTAGTACCACACTGTTATGATTACTACAGCTTTGTAGTATATCTTGAAGTCTGGAATTGTGATGCCTCCAGGTTTGTTTTTCTTTCTCAAGATAGCTTTGGCTATTGGAGGCCTTTTGTGGTTCCATACAAATTTTAATATGCTAGTTTTGTGAAAAATGCTGTATTTTGACAGGAAGCGCATTGAATCTGTAGCTTGCTTTGTGTAGTGTGGACATTTTAACAGACTTTGGATATTAAGTATGATTGCTGTAGTTTTCTTTTTTTTAATAGATAACGTTTTTAGAATGAACAAGTTTTTATCTAGTAAGAGTTTTTTCTATCATGAATATTAAATTTTATCACAGTGATATTGTTTTTTTCCCTTCACAGTTATTAAGTTGGAAGTTATTAAGTTATTAAGATGGTAAATTACATTAATTTTTAAATGTTAAACCAACCTCACATATCTAATAACCCCTACTTGATCATGATTTAATATCTTTTAACATACTGTTGATTCTATTTGCTAATTTGTTAAGGAATTTTTCATCTACATTCATGAGAGATGTAAATGTTTTTATCTTTGTAATGTCTTTGACTAGTATTAGAGCAATGCTGGTCACATAAAATGAATTGGGGGGGGTGTTCTTTCATTCTCTGTATTTTGTAAGACTGTTTTCAGTACAATTTACCAGTGAAGCTAACCGATCTGGTGTTAAGCTTTTCTTTTTCTTTTTCTTTTCTTTTTTTTTTGGTGGGGGGGGAGAGGAAGCTTTCTTTTTCTTTCTTTTTCTTTTCTTTTTTTTTTTTTTTTAAGATTTTATTTATTTATTTGACAGAGAGACAGCCAGCGAGAGAGGGAACACAAGTAGGGGGAGTGGGAGAGGAAGAAGCAGGCTCCCAGCAGAGGAGCCCGAT
Organism: Ursus maritimus; assembly: GCF_017311325.1. Classification (NCBI taxonomy): domain Eukaryota; kingdom Metazoa; phylum Chordata; class Mammalia; order Carnivora; family Ursidae; genus Ursus; species Ursus maritimus. The sequence goes on from NW_024426119.1 coordinate 19,186,647, forward strand.
GGGGGGCGGATCCCAGGACTCTGAGATCACGGCCTGAGATGAAGGCAGATGCTCAATGACTGAGCCACCCAGGTGCCCTGGGAGGAAGCTTTCTAATTAGGAATTCGATTCAAGTTTTCTATGTCTGACTCAGTTTTACTAATTTATGTCTAAAAATTACCATTTTATCTAAATTGCTGAATTTATTTGCATGATATTTTAAATGATATTCTCTTAATATCTTCTTAATATCTGGATGATCTGTAATCTCTCTTTAATTAGCAATATTGGTAATTCTCTCATTTTCTCAGGTTGGCTAAATATTTAATACTTTGTTCAATCTTTCCTGAAGTCCAGCTTTTGACTTAATTTCTGTTTTTCCTGTTTTCTAGTTTATTGATTTCTGTGCTCTATTTCACTTATTCTACTTACTTGGAATACAGTTTGTTCTTGTTTTTCTATCTTAAGATGGGAACTTGTGGTTTAGATTTTTGACCTTTCCTAACATAAGTATTTAAACCATAATTTCCTTATAAATACTGCTTTAGCTGCATCCCATAAACTTGAAACGTTATATTTTCATTTTGATTCATTTCAAAGTATTTTCTATTTCTCTTTTGAATTAGTTTCTAAATACTTTTGAGTTTCCCAGATAGCATTATAATAATTTCTAATTCAGTGCTATTGTAAACAGAATGTTCCACACAATTTTAATCCCTTTAAATTTCTTGAAACTTGTTTCATATTCCAGAATATTTTATATTTTATATTCTTGTGTATGTTCTGTGTATATTCCTTTTTTTTTTTTTTTGGTAGAGTGTCCAGTAATCATCATTTAGGTCATGGTTCATAATATTGTTCATATTTTATTCTTTTATGCTAACTTTCTGTCTAGTTGTTCTATTGATTACTAAGAGGATTGTTGAATCTACAACTCTAATTATAGATGGTCTCTTTCTCCTTGAAGTTTTGTCGGTTTTGATTCATTTATTTTGAAATTCTTTTAGTGAGTGCATGTTTTAAGATTATTAGGCCTTTTTGATGAAATGTCCTACTTTATCTGTCATCATATTTCTTAAAATCTACCTTTTCTGTGATTTTTTTGCATGACACATACTTTTTCGTTTTTTTTTTTTTTTTTTTTTTTTTTTTTTTTTTACTTTTAAACTTCCTATGTCACATTTAAGGTGGGTTTCTTGTAGGCCATTTATAATTGGGTCTTACTTTTTTTTATCAAGTCTGACATTATCTATCTTTTAAATGGAGTGTTCAGAATATTTATGGTTAATAAATGCTTATTTATGTGGTTAGGTTTTAATCTGTACATGCTGTGTTCTGCTAGTCTGATTTGTTCTTTGTCCTCCTTTCCCTCTTTCCTGTTGTCTTCTCTATTTAATTGAGTTTTTTTCAGAATTCTACCTAATCTCCGCTATTGGATTATGAACAATGTCTCTTTGTTTTAAAATTTTTTTTAGTTGATGCCATAGGTTTAGAATAGTCCACTGTAGCCTTTTCATAGTACAACCTCAAAAATGTTAAAATAATCTATCACTTCATGTGCCACAACCTTGTTTGTGAAAACACAAAAATGTTTTCCTTTCTTCCATCCTACCCTTTGTACTTTCGTCATGAATTTTACTTCTACATGTTTCATAAACTCCACAATACATTATAATTTTTGCTTTAAATGCTCAATTCTCTCCTAAAGAAATTAAGATGTGATAACATAGTTTATAGTGAACCACCATTACAATCATTTATTATTTCTGCTTGTCTTTTTCCTTTATTTGTTTGTTTTTCCTGGAGAAAGTCCTTTACTATTTTATGTACTGAATGCATGCTGGTGAAAGCTTTTCTCAGATCCTACTTGTCTGAAAGTCTTGATTTTTTTTTTTTTTTGCCTTCATTTAAAATATTTTTTGTTGAATATGGAAATTAAGTGTAATGATTGCTCTTTTTTCCTTTAGCACCTTAACGATATTTATTTTCTTGCTGAAATGGCTTTTGTTTTGAAATGTGATATTTTTTATTATTCATTATATATTCTACCCTGTGTGCTTTTATAGTTTTCTCTTTTTTTTTTTTTAAAGATTTTATTTATTTATTTGACAGAGATAGAGACAGCCAGCGAGAGAGGGAACACAAGCAGGGGGAGTGGGAGAGGAAGAAACAGGCTCATAGTGGAGGAGCCTGATGTGGGGCTCGATCCCACAACGCCGGGATCACACCCTGAGCCGAAGGCAGACGCTCAACCGCTGTGCCACCCAGGCGCCCCTATAGTTTTCTCTTTATCATTGGTTTTCATCAATTTGATTATCATGTGCTTCAGGGTCTTTTTTTTTTTTTTTTTTTTTTTAACTCCCACCTGAGTTTTACTGAACTTCTTGGTTCTGAGTTTATAGTTTTCATCAAATTTAGAAAAATCTGACCCCTGAAAAATGGTTTCCCCTCCTTTCCTTCTGGGGCTCCAATTACATACATATTATTTTGCTTGATATGCTCTCATAAGTAACTGAAACTCCATTTTTCCGGACTTCTTTTTCTCTGTGGCTCCTTTTGGATAATTTCTATCCCTATGTTTTCAAGTTTACTGATATTTTCTTCTGTAATCTTCAATCTGATCCAAATCTAATAAAATGTTTCAAGTATTGTAATTTTCATCTCTAGTTCATTTTGGGTATTTTGCATATCTTCCATTTCTTTTCTTACCATATTTGTTTTAAATCCATGATCATTCTGTCTCATAGTCTCATGATACTTTATATTTCCCTTTCTATAATGTCCAGCACTATTACTTTATTTAAAAATCTTGTCTTTATTGTGAGGGTGATGAGGACAGTGACCAAGTCTGTCTTGTTCATTCAGATACTCTCAGAATTTAGCAGTGTCAAGCACAGATTAAATTCAGTAAATATTCATTGAAAGAATTAGTTAATCTTGAATGTACATTTCTGCCAGAGGTTCTCAAACTCCAAAGAATTAAAGACATCTTATTTTCTATTCCTGAAATCCTAACCCTGTGGTCACATGGAAATTTAACCATGATGTAAAGGTGCCAGAAGGTCTGAGAAATAAAATCCAAGGACGAATAAATGATTCATCCAAAAAATTAGAATGAGAAATTTTCTGAACAATTTGGGCAAAAATTGTTACTTTTGGGGGACAAGTTAGCAGGAGAATAGGGCTACAAAGGAGAGACAAGTTTGTTTTCATTTTTAGAAATTAACTGGAATCCGGTGTTGTGGGAGCATAGAGAAAGGGAAGAAAAGACAAAGAAGTAACACTTACTTGGGTTGAAGTTTGACTGGAAAACAAGCCAAGAGATTTTTAAAGAACAAAGATGGCTAATACAGATTTTTAAAAGTTCAGTTTGTTTCAATATAAATCCCATCTTTTCACACAGAAGAGACTTTTCTAAGTGTGTGCACAGGTTTTGTGTGTGTGTGTGTGTGTGTGTGTGTGAAAAATAGAATATGAAAAATTAATGGTAATCGATTGAAGGAACAGAGTACCATGTCTAGAAAGTGTAACTGGGAATAGGAATAGCATACATGGGGTAGCAAGATAATTCATAAACTAAGCTAGTTTAGAGCAGCTGTAACAAGAATGTAAGCCCTTCCTGCTCTCCTAGGAGTTTGCAGAAATATTGGGACATCATGAGACTTTAGTACAAAATCCCACTTTTATGTTACTACAATATTAACTAAATTTTAAGAGACCTGGTAAATTCAGGCAACATCTGAGTCAAAAATAAGTCAGTATTAATTGGGAATGTCAGGTGATTTACTTTACAAATATGATATGTAATCCTTTTAAAACTCCTATAAGGGAAATGCTGTTAAAAATTCAATGTTAGTAATGAAGAGTGTGTTTAGGGAGATTGTCACTTATTTAAGGTCACACAACTTGATAAGAGGATGCTAGTAGAAAGTATCCTGGCAGGTGGATGAAAGACAGATGGTTGAAATAGTAGGAAAAAGCACAGTGCAAAACTATAGTTCTTAGGCAAGTTCCTTGGAAGGGGACAATCTGACGAGCTAGTTTTTCTATTTCTAAAATGTATAGAAATATACATTGTAATTATACATTGTAATTTTCATCTCTAGTTCATTTTGGGTATTTTGCATATCTTCCATTTCTTTTCTTACCATATTTGTTTTCTTTTAAATCCATGATCATCATTCTGTCATTGAATGATAGAATTCCATTATTTCTTTTGCCCCTGCCTTGACCCAGATGCAGCCATCTTGGTCAGGCTGATGGTATGGTGGCCGAGTGTACAGGCAGTAGAGTCAGAATTCTAGATGTAAATCTTGGCTCTGTCACTTTGGGATGTTCAATCTTGTCCCAGCCATTAAAATTCTGAGACTGTTTCCTCATCTGTAAATACTAATGTTGGCTATTCTTGTCAATCTTAAACAAGATGTTGAGTATAAAGAGCTTGGCACTGTGCCTAGCACATAGATTCCAGTTTATAGTAGTTATATCTCTCCTGCTACATTCTTACCTGATAGATGGATTAAAGAAGATTAAGAAGAGAACAACACTTTTTCAGGACCTTCAGTGAGTCAGGCATCCTTTCAGACAATATGTGTCCCTTATTTGATACTAGAAGTCCTGTGCTCTATTCCCTATAAACCACATTTTGCAGTGGAGAGAATTTGAGGCTAATGAGGTAAAGTACTTAACCAAATGACATCCCTGTGAGGTTGGCTATTAACCCAAATTTCAGATGATAAAACTAAGGCTGAGAGAAGTGAAACACATTTGTATAATTGTATACTCATTCAACAAAGATGTCTTGAACGTACATTTGTGCCAGAGGTTCTCAAACTCCAAAGCTTTTCCTATCACTATTATCTGTTGGTTTTGTTAGGCTATGAGATAAGTCTGAGCACTGTGTAAGATTAATGGGTGGCTGGAAAGGAGGTGCATGAGACATTCTACACAAATGCTTAGTGTCTGAAGGAGGAAGGAGTTCAAACAGGACTCCTTGGGAGACATTCTTACAAAGGAAAATGTTGGTTATTTTCAAGTCTAGTCCAGGTTGGATCCCCAGGGAGAGATAACCTGTGAGAACGAAGGTACTTGAGTTCTCAGCCGACAAAGCACAATCCAGGATTAAGAAGGCAGACCTACATTTATACCTGTATGTGGAATACAGAAAAGTGTAGATGAAAAGAGAGTACAGGCTTTATACCTACTTGAACAGAATACCATTCTTCTGGAGGATGTTACCAGCATTGGTGCTGTATTATACTTCACAAGTTTATGGGCAGTGAGCTTCAAATGGAGAAGGGCAGGAACCTAGTGAGATTGGAAGAAATATTGTTTGCCAAGCTACAAGGGGCCAGCTCCAGGCAGAATGACTAAGTGTGTGAGAGGGTAGCTTGGGGGTGTAGTGGCCATTGTGGTTGATTCCCTGATAGCATTTCTACTCCTTGCTAATGAGATTTGGAGAAGGGTCCTCAGCTCTAGTGGAAAGCTTGATAGACATGAAAGTATTTACATTCTGTTTGTCAATGATTGGTTCAGAAAATGACATATAACTTGATAATATGCAAGAAAACTATGCTAAGGGTTCAGGGAAAGTTTTCTTCTTTAGAGGGCCTCATGAGAAATTGGTCTTTTTTTCCCTCATGAATAAATAAGGAAGCTATAGCCTCAACCTGTTAATGATTTACAACTACTAGGAAACCAGAATTAAGATGAAGCTGTGCATGACAGTGAAGAAACAGAAAGCATACAGGTCTTGGATAACGTCAAAATGGTGGATCAGCCAATCTTAAATCTAGTTTACTTCGGTAGCGGGAAAAAAATTTTTTTTATTGTGTAATCTGTTGAGTTTTTATTTCAGCTAAAGGCACCTGATCTGAATAACAAAATCTGGCCAAAATTTTCCGATTTTGTTTTTGCCATTTAAGTATCAGCTTGTAGTCAACATACGGACATAGGAGTAGAAACAAAAACTAAAATATTTCTACTAAATTAGAGGAATTGAGCTTGGAACAAATTAAAGACATGAGATGGAAGTATAAAAGAAAACTTGTGCTTGGAGTCAAGACTGGATGCTGAGGGTATGACAATCAAATTATTTACTTAGTAGATTCTGAGATTTGGTTTTTCACTAAAAATGAGGGCTGGGTTTCAGAGGACTTTAGGAGGATGGTAAATGTTTTAAAAACTACTATTTAGGATGGAAAAGGAATTGATGAAAGAACACTACTGAGAACCACTGAGGGCCAAGCTCAGGGTGGAGATCATAAATCTATAATGAAGATAATCAGTTTGTTTATGAAGCTCTGTCCCGCAGAACTCTGTAAGCAAGAAACAGAAGTAGAAGGAGAGCACAATTACAGTGGGGATACTCCAAACTGGGGATTGAAAAAGCAGGTGCCATTCAAGGACTAGGGCCAAGAGAATGGAAAGTTCCAAAAATAGAGAACACATTACCTTTCTATCATTCTTCAGCATTTTAACTTTCAACAAAGTTTTGAAAAGTAGAATCTCATTTGATAGAATGATATTGTGAGGCAGGTTATTAATCCTAGTTTACTGAAGAGGACTTGGAGATCAAACTCATTCATTCATCTTATTTTTTAAACTACTTAAAAAATGTTAGGTTATGCCATATATGGCTTTAGGTACTAAAAATTCAGAAATGAAGGGTGTAGGGGCATCTGGGTGGTTCAGTCAGTTAAGCGTTTGGCTCTTGATTTTCGCTCAGGTTGTGATCTCAGGGTCATGAGATTGAGCCCCTGGTGGGGCGCCCCACTCAGTGGGGAATCTGCTTGAGGTTCTCTTTGCCCCTCCCCTCCTCACATCCTCTCTATCTCAAATCTTAAAAAAAAAAAAAAAGAAAGAAAGAAAAAAAAATGCAGGGTAGAGAACCTGCCCTTAAAGTGTTAACCCTTTGCTGATAATATAGACAATGTGGTTAAAAAAAAAAAAAAAACCAACAATACAGTACAGAAGAAGCCATAACTGGATTTATGGAAACCTAAAGAAGGTCCTGTCACCCAAGCTATGGAGTTAGAGAACTTTTCCTGGGCAGGATAATGCATGAGTGAGGTTTGAATGAAGAGTGTGCATTAGCTATATAAAAAAAAAGGATGGACAAAAGGTATTCTGTTAGAGGTAGCTGCAGGTATAAAGTTACGTACTTGTAAGAGAGAAGGATGCAATCTCAGAACCACAGCAGTTCTGTGTCACTGGAGGGTACAGTGCAAGAGGAGACTGCATGGGAGGAATTTGGGAATTGATAATTATTTGTATGTTGTCTCCACGATACCACACTCGATACCTTAAAGGAATCCTCACAGTGTGGTTCACCCTAAAGGAAGTGAATGGTATAAGTAAAAATGGAGGGAAGGATCAACTTTTGTAAAGACTGATATTATAAAGACCAATTACTCTTATTAACCCATCTGATCATTCAGTACCTTCAGTCTTGCAAGATCATCTTGGAACCTAAAGGAACTCCCTTCAAAATAGCCTCTTGGCTATAATACCTCAGAGACCTTGTGTTCTTGCTTCAACATTTTTGTGTCTCCTATTCTCAAATCCACTTGAAGGGATTTCATTATTGTCTGATGTGGAACATAAGGGTGCCACCGTCTGTGCCCAGGCTGCCTTCTCTTGGTGTCCTCAGAGCCACTGTATTGTGTAGGTAGAGGGAGGTGGGATCTCCATGAAGATAGCTATGTTCTCTGCTCTGTCGTACTTTGTCATCTGGTCCCAGAGCAGTAACTCCGCTAATGTCAGGGACTTAGATAGTCCCTCAGCCTCTAGTCCTAAACTCTCTTCTCCTTGATATTTCAAACTACTTTAAAGGGCTGGATGGAATAGCATCTCCCTTTTCTGGTCTGCCCTAATATTCCAAATCAGACAACAGCCCCAAACAAAGAGCCTTTAAGCATATCATTGAATGGGAGATCCCGGAGGAGTCTCTAAATCTCCATTGGTTTTACACCAAATTGGATTGTGTTTGGCTCCACTGAGACACCCTGATAGATTTTATTTTCCTTTTTCATCTCCACCACTACCCCTGCATGTTTCCACCCATTCATACTCTTCCACTTTTGTCTTATCCTGTAGAATATACTTTGATACTGACAACTGTTATTCCCTGAGGGGACATGCCTTCTTCACTGTAGATTCCCAGGGAAGGGAGGAGTGTTTGTAGTAGTCTTCTCCAAAATGTCTTGGAATTAACTTGTAAATGCTCTTGGTATCTGTTGCCCCTTGGTAAAAGCTAAGAAGCTATAGCTGGTTCTCTAGTATGTCTCTGTTTCTTTATCTTCCATAGTGTTGCTTTGTTTTGTTCAGAATGTCTAAACTTCATAGTGTAATGAACTCTAGAGAAAGCACTGTATCCATCCTCCCTTCTATCCTACCTTAGTTGATACATAACAGAGTACAGAAGATTCCTTGGGGCTCAGAACCAGGACTAGTGTGGGACTCCTGACCTTCATACAAGTGTATTTCCAATGCATGAGAACCAGGTGAGGTTACTAAAGTTGGATCCAGATAGTAGCACTGTAAGGTACTTGAAATTTATTACACAAATGAGAAAACAAACTGAGACTTTTCCAAGTTCATATAGCCAGTTAGCAGTGGAGTCATTTTGGATCTTATTCACAACAATTCTGACTTAATGAAAATTTGAAAAACTGTAACTTTAATACCCTGAGGTGCACACTACCCAAGCATGTTGAGACAGATACACGAATGATATGCAGATGTTTTTGGGGTGGGGGGAATCAGTGTATTTCCTGAAATCTGGAGCTGTTCCTATGAATTTGTTGAAAGAAAAATTAACTTTAATTTATCCTCAAGCGTCAAAAAAATGCCGTTGGAGAAAAACCTTAATGAAAATCCATCAATTTGGCAGGGAGATATTTTCTTACTGAGAGCTCACCTATCTGTGCTGAAGAAATTTGAGGCTAGAAACAGTGTGAAAATTTAAAGTTTATCATCTCCATTTTCTTGCCAAAGCTGAGGAGTTTTCTCTGATTAGGTCTGGCTATATCTTCTATGACAGGCTGATTGACATGCCTACTTATAAATAAGAATTTTTATAGTTTTCCATTTTTGAGGAAAATTAGATCTGTTCCTCATGATATGAGAATGTGTGAATACATCCTTCAGCCCCCCCCACCCCCAATGTAGTTAGAAAATCCAACCAGTAAATATATCCTGCACATTTAATCCCCTTTAATGGGAAGGAGAATCTTTGACTTTATGTAAACACTGTGTCATAATGGAAGTGACCTCTTCCCTACGCCACCACCTAGGTATATAACCTTGGGCAGACTTGAGGCTCTCAGAGCCTCTGATTGCTGTTTTCAAAAACTAGATAATCTCTGAGGTCCCTTCCAGCTGTAGGACATTAGTCTCTTGCTTTCCTGTGATGTTACCTGACTGTAAACTGAGAATAGAAAGTCTCTCTTGTCTAGTTAGGGACTGCACAGTTGATATAAAGAATAAATAAGGCAATGGAAACAAAAGCAAAAATCAACTGCTGGGACTACACCAAAAAAAAAAAAAAAAACCACAACAAACTTTTGTACAGTGAAGGAAACCAACACAATGAAAAGGTAAACTACTGAATGAATGAATATATTTGTAAATGATGTATCTGATAAGGGATTAATATTAAAAATATGTGAAGAACTTACACAACTCAACACCACAAGAACAATCTGATTTTAGAAGCGGGCAGAGGACCTAAATAGACATTTATCCAAAGAAGACAAACAGGTAGCCAACAGACACATGTAAAGATGTTCACCATCACTACTCATAAAGAAAATGCAAATCAAAAACACAATGAGAATAGCATCTTACACCTGTCAGAATGGTTAGACTAAAAAAGACAACATTGGCAAGGATGTAGAGAAAAAGGAACATTGTCCCCTGTTGGTGGAAATGCAAGTTGGTCCAACCACTGCAGAAAACAGTATAGAGGCTCCTCAAAAGTAAAACAAACAAAACTACCAGGTAATCCAGTAATTCCAATACTGGGTATTTATCCTGCCAAAAAAGGAAAGCACTAATTTGAAAAGATTCATGCACCCCTATATTCATTGCTGCTTTATTTTCAATAGCCAAGATATGAAAGTAACCCAAGTGTCCATCAATGGATGAATGCTTAAAGATGTGGGGTGTGTTTTTATGTATATATGCATGCAAAGACACACATACATATATATCAGCCATAAAAAATGAGGTCTTCATATTTGAGACCACATGGATGGATCTAGAGGGTATAATGCTAAGTGAAATAAGTCCGAGAAAGACAAATGCCATATGATTTCACTCATATGTAGAATTTAAGAAACAACGCAAATAACAGACAACCCCTAGACTCCTAAGTACAGACGCTAACAGGTGGTTGCCAGAGAATATAGGGGTGGGGGGAGGGGATAGGTAAAATAAAGGGGATTAAGAGGTACAATCTCCCAATTAAAAAATAAATCAGATATGAAAATACAGCATAGAGAATATAGTCAAGAAAGTTGTAAAAATATTTGGTGACAGATGATTATACTTACCATGGTAGGCACTGAGTGATGTATAGAATTTTTGAATCATACTGTATACCTGTAACTAATATACCACTGTTAATTATACTTCAATTAAAGGAATAAATGACATAATTGATATGAAATTTCTTTGAAACCAAAAATCATGAAGCAAATGATAGGCATAATTATCATGTAAGTACCCAGACTATTCATTTTTTTCCTAAGTAGTAGATAGCTGCTTAAATAACACATTTCTTCTAAGAAGACTTTATATGAGATCTGATTTTTTTTTCCCCCTGTTTTGGAAGGAAAGGATTAGAAGGGATTGTATTCTACATAAAGTCTATGAACTTCTATTTTACAGAACGATTCAGATTACAGAATGTACAGAAATAAATCTCATATTGGGGCACCTGGGTGGCTCATTTGGTTAAACATCTGCCTTCCACTTAGGTCATGATCCCAGAGTCCTGGGATCAAGCCCCCTGCATTGGGCTCCCTGCTCGGTGGGGAGCCTACTTCTCCCTCTGCTGCTCCCCCTGCTTGTGCTCACACATGCTCTCGCTCTCTCTCTCAAATAAACTCTTAAATCCCATATTATACCCATGAGGTCAGTGCATTCTGTGAGGCAGGACTCCGCTGGTAGAACTATAGTCACATTACACCAAGTATATCCTGGGCTTCCAAAAGGAACAAAGAAACAATTGTGTAGGGAGAGGCCCAGGGTATGTGTGAGAAGACAAAGGTTAATAAATATATATAGTAGAAGAAACCATAGAGTAGAAGAAATCATCTGATCAAAGGATCGTAAAATTAAATGATTTTGGTGTTGAATGGGTTATGTCAGTGGAATGAGACATTGAGAGACTGTGTTGTACTAATGAGTACAGCTGCAACTCACCTCCAACTGATTGATGCCTTCTTGGAAATGTGGGACCAGTATTGACGATACTTCAAGAAAAGCTGAAAATAGGGATTTTCAGTTGAGTAGCTGTAAACTATTTGTCACTACTGTTATTTTTTTTAAAGTGTCTTTTAAATTGTAAAGCACTTTACGAGTTTATGATTTGATCAAGTCTTTACCAAAGTTTGGTAAACTTTACCAAAGTTTACTTTCCTAGAAGTAGTAGATTGTGCTTCAGATGAGGGCAAGACCTAGTGTATGGATTACTGATTTGAGGTCTCTGGTCTAGACCAAACCCTAGCACTTAAAACAAAACAAAACAAAACCCTTTCATTCTGTTACCCATCAGATAAATAATGAGTACTTATGGGTTTAGAAACTTGACTAGCTCTAGGGATACAAAGTGGAGTAGATCCCAGCTCTGGGGGAGTTAGTCATATAAGTGAGGGTAATCATATAATATGGGGGCTACTATAATAGAGGTGTGTGTGTCCAAGGTAAAGTGGGAGAAGACACATGCATATAACCCATTGTATTTATTAGGTATCCTCTGTTTTCTTGCCAGTTTATTTTATTTTTATTAATACTTTTTTAAAAAAGATTTTATTTGACAGAGAGAGACAGTGAGAGAGGGAACACAGGCAGGGGGAGTGGGAGAGGGAGAAGCAGGTTTCCCACTGAGCAGGGAGCCAGATGCAAGGCTCGATCCCAGCACTCTGGGATCATGACCTAAGTGGAAGGCAGATGTTTAACCAAATGAGCCACCCAGGTGCCCCAATAGGAGATTTATTTCTGTACATTCTGTAATCTGAATCGTTCTGTAAAATAGAAGTTCATAGACTTTATGTAGAATACAATCCCTTCTAATCCTTTCCTTCCAAAATAGGGGGAAAAAAAATCAGATCTCATATAAAGTCTTCTTAGAAGAAATGTGTTATTTAAGCAGCTATCTACTACTTAGGAAAAAAAATGAATAGTCTGGGTACTTACATGATAATTATGCCTATCATTTGCTTCATGATTTTTGGTTTCGAAGAAATTTCATATCAATTATGTCATTTATTCCTTTAATTGAAGTATAATTAACAGTGGCATATTAGTTACAGGTATACAGTATGATGCAGGGGGAGCAGCAGAGGGAGAAGTAGGCTCCCCACCAAGCAGGGAGCCCAATGCAGGGGGCTTGATCCCAGCACTCTGGGATCATGACCTAAGTGGAAGGCAGATGTTTAACCAAATGAGCCACCCAGGTGCCCCAATAGGAGATTTATTTCTGTACATTCTGTAATCTGAATCGTTCTGTAAAATAAAAGTTCATAGCTTAATGACTGAGACACCCAGGCGCCCCTATTAATACTGTTTTAAGTAACCTCTGTGCCCAACATGAGGCTTGAACTCATGACCCTGAGATCGAGTTGCATGCTCTACCACTGATCCAGCCACATGCCCCCTTTCTCACCAGTGTTTTTTAGTGTACCTTTGCTGATACCTAAGCCAGTGATACAAAATTGTGACAAATCTACTTTAGAGATTTTCCTAAGTTTCATCAGACATAATTATTTGTAAATGAAAAACAACATTCTTTCTGCTTGGGGGAGAAGGTTTTATCTATTGAAAAATAATGTAGGAAAATAACCCTTGAGTACCAGTTATTGCAAACTTGGTAAGACTTGATCAAATCATAAACTTGTAAAATGCTTTACAATTTAAAAGATACTTAAAAAAAAAACCAGTGACAAATAGTTTACAGCTACTCGTAACTGGAAAATATCTGGAAATGCTGGTAGCTGAGCTAGTGGGTGGTTCCAGCTGAGCTACATAGGAATAAATGTGTCTGATACTGCCTCAAAGGACATAAAAGATAATTTTTTCCCTTTTTTAACTGAATGAGAAAGGGGGAGACTGTGCTTCTCAACTTTTGAGGGGAGATGAGACCAGAGGGACTACAATGCTCTACCCTGTAGGCTTTTTATTCCTTATTGCTTTGGTCCACAATGAAGGATTATTCTAAGAAAATTCAGATGGAGTCAAGCTATTTTCTTCTTTAATTGAAAGATACTTAACCCAGAACATTGTATAAATTCAAGGTGTACAACATGTGACTTGGTACATTTATATATTATATGATTGACATGGTAGCAATAATTAGCACCTCTATATTTTCACATAATTATTTCTTTTTAGTGGTTGAAATAAGATCTAGTCTCTTAGCAGGTTTGATCACAATACAATATTTTGTGTAATCCCTGTGCTGTGCATTAGATCTTCAAGTTATTTTCTTGAATTGGCATTGGCTCGTGGGGGCTGGAAAGATTGTCAGCCAAGAAACAGCATGACACAGAGTAAAGCAGGGAACATTTTCTTAGTTTCTTCTAAGAATTTGCAACTTAAGGAATGATGATGTCGGGGATGTGGAGTAGAGAGCAGCCTTGCAAACATTGGCATTTTCTGGGGATAGGGATTGTCAGGTAGTAGTAGCCTGAGGTACTGTCACAAAGCTTACTGAATGAAGATATCTGTGGAAGAGCAGCACAGAAAAGAGATGGCAGTTGCCTTAGGGTAACTAGTTGTTAGACCAGCCTGTATATGTCAAACACCCCCAGGCACTTCCAGAAATACTAGGAGCCATCAAAGGAGAAATTTTTAGATCACAAATACTCTTCATAAACAAATGAGGGCAAGGGTAGGAAATTTGGCTTGAGGTTTGTTTTTGTTTTTGTTTTTAATTTTTATTGGGGAATAATCGACAAATTAGTTTGAGGTATGTAACTCAATGATGGGATCGATATTTGTATACCCTGCAAAATGACTACCACAATAAGTCTAGTTACCATAGGTCACCATATGAAGTTAATTTTTTTTTTTACTCAGGATGAGCACTTTAAAAATTTACTCACAGCAACGTTCAAATGGGCAAAATATTACTCATTACAGTCAACATGTTGTTAAAAAATAACCTCATCATGACTTATTTTATAACTGAAAGTCTGTACCTCTTGATTCACTTCACTCATTTTTCCCAACCCTCAACCCACCTCCCCTTTGGCAAAGAGCAATCTGTTCTTTGTATCTATAAGTCTGGGTTTTGTTGTGTATGTTTATTTTTATTCTGCACACATTCACTTAGCTTAATACCCCAATGTGGATCCATGTTGTCACAAATGGCAAGATTTCTTTCTTTTTTATAACTGAGTAATATTCCACTATATATAGGCACCACATTTTCTTTATCCATTTGTCCATTGATGGACATTTAAGTTGTTCCCATATTTTGGCTATTTTAAATAATGATGTAACAAACATAGAGGTGTTACTTTAGGATATTTTGTTCCATACAAATTTTAGGAATTTTTTATTTTTATGAAAAATCCCATGAAAATTTTGATAGGGATTGCATTGAATCTGTAGATTCCTTTGGGTAATATGGAAATGTAAATAACTATAATACTTCCAGTCCATGAACATGAAATATCTTTCCATATATTTGTGGCTTCTTTCTTTCACCAGTGTTAGGTCTATCACCTCCTTGGTTATTATGTTTTTCATTCTTTTAATGTTATTGTTAATGAGATTGTTTTCCTAATTTCTTTCTGATAGTGCATTCTTTGTAAGTAAAAATGCAGCCGATTATTGTATATTGATTTTTGTATTGTGCAAGTTTTTTAGTTTCATGGTGAAGTCTTTAGAATGTTCTATCTATAAAATCATATTTGTAAATAGTGACAGTTTTACTTCTTTTTTTTCTATTTGGATGCACTTCTTTTTTTTCCTTTTTAAAAAATTTTTAATTTAAATTCAATTTAGGTAACATACAGTATATTATTAGTTTCAGAGGAGAATTTAGTGATTCATCAGTTGCATATAACACCCAGTGCTCATTATATCAAGTGCCCTCCTTAATGCCCCCATCACCCAATTATCCCTTTACCCCCACCCACTCCCTCTCCAGCAACCTTCAGTTTTTCCTAGAGTTCAGAGTCTCATGGTTTGCCTCATTTGTTTTCATCTTATTTTATATTTATTTTTCTTACCTAATTGCTGTGGCTTGGATTTTGAATACTATCTTGAGTAAATGTGGTGAAGTGGGTATCTTTATGTTGTTCCTGATCTTAGCTTTTCATATTGCAGTATGGTATTAGCTGTAGGATTTTCATAGATGGGCTTTATTTTGTTGAGGTATGTTCCCTCTATATCAACAATGAGAGTTTTTTTTTTTATCATAAAAGGATATTTATTTTTGTCATTTTTCTACATTTCCCAAGATAAGATTTACCTTGATTTTGTTAATGTGGTATCTCACATTGATTTTATGGATGTTGAGCCATCTTTGAATCCTTAGAATAAGCCCATTTGATTGTGATTTGATCCTTTTAATGTATTGTTGCTTTATTATATTGCTGGAGATTTTTATATTTATGTTCATAGGGGATAGTGGCCTATAATTTTCTTCTTTGTGATGTCCTCTTGTTTTGGTATTAGGTTAATGCTAACCTCATAAAATAAATTTGGAAGCATTGTCTCCTACTCAATTTTTTTGGAATTTTGACAAGGATAGGTATTAAATGTTTGAAAGTTTAGTAGAATTTAGTAGTGAAGTCATCTGGTCCTGGACTTGGGTTTGTTGGGAGGTTTTTGATTACTGATTCAATCTCCTAACTAGTAGATAGTCTATTCAGATTTTATTTCTTCATGATTCAGTCTTAGAAGATTGTATGTTTCCAGGAATTTGCCCATTTCTTATAGGTTGTCCAAGTTGTTTGTATATAATTAATTGTTCATTGTGGTCTCTTATCCTTAGTATTTGTGGTATCAATTGTAACTTTGCTTTCTGATTTTATCTACTTGAGCCCTCTCATTTTTCTTAGTCTAGCTAAAGGTTTTTCAATTTTATCATTTCAAAGAACCAACTCTTAGTTTCATCTTTTCTATGGACTTTTTAGTCTTTATTTCATATATTTCTCTAATCTTTAATTTCCTGCCTTCTAACTTCAGGTTTTGTTATTTTTCTCGAGTTTGTTTAGGTAGAGTTTACATTGTTAGAGATTTTCCTTGTTTCTTGAGGTAGGCCTGTATTACTATGAACTTCCCACTTTGAACTGCTTTTTGTGCATGCCATAGATTGTGGATTGTTGAATTTCCATTTTTCACCTGTCTTAAGGTATTTTCTGATTTCTTCTTTGATTTCGTCATTGATCCATTCATTAATAGCCTGTTCCATTTAAACATATTTGTGCATTTTCTAGTCTTATTGTTATAACTGATTTCTAGTTTCATGCCATTGTGATTAGGAAAGATACTTGAAATGATCTCAATCTTAATAAATTTGAGATTTGTTTTGTGGCCTAAGATAACTTATTCTGGAGAAATGTTCCATGTGCACTTGAGAAGCATGTGTATTTTGCTTTTAGATGGAATGTTCTGTATATATCTATTAATTCCATCTGGTCTAATGCGTTAAGACTGATAAAAATCCTTATTGATTTTCTGTCTGGATAATCTATTCATTGATACGTGTAGAGTGTTAAAGTCTCCTATTAGTGTATTACTGTCAATTTCTCCCTGGAGGTTATTAATATTTGCTTTATGTATTTATGTGCTTCTATTTTGGGTACATAAATATTTACGAATGTTATCTCGTTGGATCAACCCTTTTATCATTATGTAATACCTATCTTTGTCTTTTAGTATAGCCTTTAAAGTCTATTTTGTTTGATATAAATGTAGCTTCCCCAGCTTTTGGTTTCCATTTGCACAAAACTTCTTTTCTATCCCTTTACTTCTTGTCTGTGTGTATCTTTATAGCTCAAGTGATCCTCTTGTACATAGCATATATATGGGTCTTATGGGTTTTTATTTTTTTAATCCATTGTTAGTCTGTCTTTTGGAGAATTTAGTCCATGTACATTTAAAGTAGTTCCTGATACTTGGATAGTTAAGTACTTATTGCCATGTTAATTGTTTTCTGGCTGTTTTGTAGTCCTCTGGTGTGTTTTTTTTTTTTTCTTTCTTTTTTTTTTCTTGTTCTCTTCCCTTGTGGTTTACTTTATTGTTATGCTTAGATTACAGTCTCATTATCTTTAGTGTATTTGCTATAGGTTTTTACCAGTGAGAATTTTTTTTTAACTGACATGTTTTCTTATTACTAATTAGTGACTTTTCTTTTAGTAGCAATGTGCTCCTTTAGCTTTTGCTTGTTTGGTAAACTGTCTCCAGTTTTGAATAATAAACTTGGTGGGTAGAATATTCTTAGTTAGAAGTTTTTTCCCTTTAGCACTTAGCATATATCATGCTGCTTTCTTTTGGCCTGCAAAATTTCTGCTGAGAAATCTGCAAGCCTTATGGCTTTCTCTTGTATGTCACAAGTTGTTTTGCTCTTTTGAGATTCTTTCTTTAACTTTTCATACCTTAATTATAATGTGCCTTGATGTGGTTCTCTTTGGGTTCATCTTATTTGGAGTCCTGGGCTACCTGTATCTGGATATCTATTTCCTTCCCCAGGATAGGGAAGTTTCCAGCCATAATTTCTTCAAGAAAGATTTCTGCCTCTTCTCTCTCTCTTCCTTCTGGGGACCCTTCTCTCTCTCTTCTGGGATCCCTATGATGTTACTTTTGTTCTGTTTGTTAACACATGTGCCTTAAGCTATCTTAAAAGGTGGTTTTTTTTTGTTTTGTTTTTTGTTTTTTCCCTTTTTGCTGTTCTGGTTGGGTGAGTTCCACTGACCTGTCTTCCAGATCACTGATCCTTTCTTCTGCTTCTTTCAGTCTGCTTGAATCCCTGTAGTGTATTTTTCAGTTCATTTATTGTGTTTGTCTATATTTATCGTGTGTGACTTCTGTTTGGTACTTCCTTTTGTTTTTAATTTCTTTGTTGAAGTTTTCACTGTGTTCCTCCATTTTTACCCAGTGTTTGGTGAGCATTTTTATGACCATTACTTTGATCTTTTTATTGGGTAGATTACTTACCTTCATTTTATTAATAGTTTTCTGCAGTTTTATTCTTTCATTTGGAACATATTTCTGTGGCCTCATTTTGCTGGACTCTGTTTCTATGTATTAGGTGAAACATTTCCCTTTCCGGTCTTTAAAAAAAAAAAAATTGAGAGAGAGCAAGTGAGAGAGTGCAAGCTGGGGAGTTGGAGGAGAGAGGGAGAGGGAGAAGCAGACTCCCCACTGAGCAGGGAGCCCAGTGTGGGGTTTGATCCCTGGGCCCTGGGATCATGACCTGAACTGAAGGCAGACACTTAACCGACTGAGCCACCCAGGTATCCCTTCCCTCTCTAATCTTACAGGAGTGGCCTTATGTAGGAGACAAACCTCACAGCCAACCTTGCCCTAGTTTGTGTTTATCTCTTGAAGCTTTGTGATTGTCTAAGCAGCCTGATTTATTTTTTGATAGGTTCTGGTTATTGAGATGTCAGAGTTTCAAAGGGAAGGGTCTCATTCAGCACCTAGTTTCAGACTGATGGGAAGCCAGACTCTGAGATAGTAGCCTTTAAAGTATACAGATATATAGAGTTGCAGGGCTACAATTGTAAACCCTTCTGACCTCCAGGCAGGGGAATCGGGAGATGTAACCTTGGCAATAGTCGCAAAAATTAGGGCTCCACATAAGTGTATAACATCTTTTTTGGGAGGTATAAGAAAGATGTGAAGCTAAAGAGAGAGTGCAAAAGTGGCATCCGTGTTACCTTGGAGCAACTTTGTAGCCTCTAACATGTAGTTGACCTGAAGCCTGCCTCTCAGACTGAAGCTCTAGGACAAGTAAATACGTCTTTTTCACAGGTAGACATGGGTATGTTCAGTTTGCTGTCTGCGCCATGTCTGGGGGGGTGACAATTATTCTCCAAGAACTGTGTCTCTGTTTGAATCCTGTGGGTCCTAGAAATGCAAACCTCACTGACCATAAGAGCCAGGTTCTCAAGGGGCATCCCCTGTATGGCCTGCATGTGCCTGCTGGCTTGGGTGGGGCCACAGAAGAGTGCAGGACTGCGATGCACCCACTGTCAGTAGCAAGATAGTGGAAGAGCATAGAAATGGTGCCCACCACTGCCTCTGTCCCTGGAGACAGTCCCAACAGTTCTTTTCTCCTCCAGCAGATGCTTTAAGATAAGATGATGAATCTTCTTCACATATGGTCTTGGTGTTTTTAAACTGCCACTTTTGCACTGTGTCCTGGTGTGAGTCTGTGTGTGAGCCCTTTAAGAGCAGAGTCTCAGTTCCCTATAGCCCTTTTGGTCTCCTGGATTGCAAAGCTAGTCATTCTGGGAGTTGTCTCTCCCATGCAAGTTCCAAGGGTTGGGATACCTGATGTGGGGTATGAACCCCTTGCTCCTCAGGGAGAAGCTCCATATTTGTCAGATCCTTTCTGAATGTGGGCTGCTGTGACAGAGCGATTTCTGATGAGCCTATGTCGCTGCCTTTCTTACCCATCTTTATGTGTATTACTTATCCTTTATTGTAGAGGAGCTCTGCATCTTGTTTCAGGTCTTTCTTATGGGGAATTTCTACATATGTAGCTGTAGATTTGTGTCTGGGAAGTGAGTTGAGAATCTTCCTATGTTGCCATCTTGAACAGCCTCCCTTGGAGTTGTTAATATCACTTAATTTGTACTATTAAATGAAATGTGGCCTAGGGACATATAGATTAAGTTAAATTTCTGGAGTATATTTGCTTTTTGCTCACAGCATTGCTTTATCAATACATGAAGTTTTTATATTTATAATAAAAGACTATATAATTTCTGGATGTATACTTTTCTCACTCTAGGTGAAGAGAGCAGATACTCCCTATTCTATATGGCTGTGAGAGGCTGCCTTGACTCACCATGTAGAAAATCAGACTACCTGAACTGCACAGATGAACTAAGGTGCTGCATTCTTAGGTAAGATTTCAGTATTTTTCCAGAAT
Source organism: Ursus maritimus (assembly GCF_017311325.1). Classification (NCBI taxonomy): domain Eukaryota; kingdom Metazoa; phylum Chordata; class Mammalia; order Carnivora; family Ursidae; genus Ursus; species Ursus maritimus. The sequence continues at coordinate 19,206,967 of NW_024426119.1, forward strand.
CACTTGGAAAATGTCTCTGGGCTGTGAACTTTGATAGTGCCATGTTGGCACAATCCTGATATCACAAGATGCTGTGGGGTTAATCCAGGATTTTGTAGTTAGAGTTGACATGATAACTGCTGACAAGATGGCTTAACAAAGATTTATAAAGCTACTAAATTCTAGAATACTTACCTGGTAAGAGGAGTTGTTTAGGGCTGGTGTGTACTCATTTTCCCTTGGGAAAAAGGTGATGTAAGCAAAGACAAATATTTGGTCTGTCCCCAAATATCCTCAGAGACATTGCATTGGCTTCCACCCTTGCCCGCATTGCAATTTGTTGTTCCTATCTCATATTTCCTTATTTGTATTATGCTAATTTGTTTGTCCTCTTCCTGATCCCCATAAGAATATAAGTGTCATAAAAGTGGACCTGGACCTTCACTCTTTCTCGCCACTGTATTCCTGTCATACAATGATGCCTGGAAAATAGTAGATATTCAAAAATATTTATTAGAAAATCAATACTTTTAATATCTTTGGCAGTATTTTAATTTCAAACTTAAAATTTCATGTTAGCTTGTATTTTTTTTCTGTAAAAACCTTTATTTTGAACTGATTTCAGGAAAGTTGAATAGATTTTATAGAGTTCTGTTAACTCATCTTCCCCTAGCTTAACATCCTACAGCAACACTGATGGAATACTGATAACAGGTGTATTAAGGCAGTACCAACTAACCTCCCTACCTCATTGAAATCTCCTAAGTTTATGTCCTGAATTTGTCCAGGAACCAATCTTGAATTTCATATTTTATTTGTAAGGTCTCCTTAGTCTATATCCTGTGACAGTTCTTCAGGACTTTGTTTTTCTTGACTTTGACATATTTGAGGAGTTGTGGTAAGTTATTTTAGAGAATACTCCCCAGCGGTTTGCCTAATATCTTAGGTTAAGTATCTTTGGCAAAGATACCATGGAAGTGATGTTGTGGTTTTCTTGTCCAGCATTTTAGGGGCTACATAATGTTGAGTGATCCCATTACTATAATGTCAACTTCCATCACTTGGTTAAGGAGATGTCTGCCCGGTTTCTTCACTGTAAAGTTACTGTTTTTTCCTGTATAAATATGATAATCTATGTTAAGTATTATAAGTTGGGGGGGTTCTTTTAGACTATGCAAATTTGTTGTTTCTCATTGCATTTTTGCCCACTAATTTTAACATGAATTAATAGTTCCCACCTGCAATAGTTATTACTATAGTGTTTGCCTAATGGTGATTTTCTATTTCTCATTGCTTCTGTATTTATTGATCAGAGCCCCTTTGTAAAGAACCACTGCATTTTCTCCCCATTATTTATCTTTTTCAATGATATATTTATGTCACTATGGATACAGGCAAATTTATTGTATTCTATGGGATGTAATCCAATATTGTCATCATTTTATTGTAATTGCCCAGATTTTGCCATTAGAAGCCTCTTCCTATTGGCTCCTATTTCCTATCAATGTGGCTCATCAGTTTTTGAGCACTTCCTTATTTTTCTGGCACCACATGACAATTCAGGCTGATTTTGTATTTTCTCAGCCTCAGATCCGGAATCAACCATTTTCCCAAGGATTCCTGATTGTTTTTACTGGAAAATGATATTTAGAACCCAAGATCTTGGCTATAGATTTACTCATTGTTCTTGTAGTGTCATTGTTTTTAGTCCATTTCAGCACCATACATAAAATACATGTAAGCAGTGACGTACACACAGATCGATATTTACTTCTGTATCCATAAGAAGCTTATTGATGTTTTTTGGGGGGATGGTATTAAATTTATAAATTGGGGAGAACCAAAATCCTTAAATGTCATCATTTCTGGTAACAGGTTAATTTCATTTGTTCAACATTTTTGGTGTGTATTTAGTAGATGTTTAACAATTATCCTTATGTAGACTTTGTATATTTACTAAGCACATAATCTGTGTCCCTATTGTAAACAGCTTTCTCTACCATTATGTCTTCTAACTTTACCATCCATTTAATAGAAGATAAGATGTCCTTACTCTTCTGGAGGTGATTTTAGATTGCCCAGAGGTCCCTTTCCTAGCTTCCTTGTTCTGCATTTCCAACAGTTTTTGTCAACCTGCCCTTGCTTGCCATAAAGTCTCAGGGTAAGACAGTAGTGGAACAGGAACAATAGAAATAGCATACTATCTTTAGTGATTTTTCTTTTTTCTGTCATTTTGACACATCAGTGTTGTCTGTCTTTAAGCTGTGTGTGGCCTTTAATATATGTGTATATATTAATATTAATGTATTAATATTATATATAATATATAATTATATATTAATAAAATAATATATTAATATTAATATATATATTCCCTCTTATTTTTGTATTTTTTAAAGGAAATAGAAAATAGGTAGCTAGGTGGATGTCATTATCTTCAGCTACCTGAAATTCCTAGGTTGAAATTTTGATTGTTGAGAAGTTTTGATACCAACAGCATTTTTCACAGAACTAGAATAAATAATTCTAAAATTTGTATGGAATCACAAAAGACCCTAAACAGCCAAAGCAACCTTGAAAAAGAAAAACAAAACTGGAGGTTATCACAATTCCAGATTTCAAGATATGTTACTAAGTGGTAGTAATTTAAACAGTAGGTAGTGGCCTAAAAATAGACATATAGATCAAACAGTGGAATGGAAAAGAAAACCTAGAATAAACCTACAATTATGTAGTCAGCAACAAAGGAAGAATGAATATACAATGGGAAAAAGATGATCTCTTTAACAAATGGTGTTGGGAAAATTGGATAGCAATATTCAAAAGAATGAAACTTGACCACTTTCTTTTACCATACCCAAAAATAAACTCAAAATAGATTAAAGACCTAAACGTGAGACCTGAAACCATAAAAGTCCTTGAAGGGCACAGGCAATAATATCTCTGACATCAGCCATAGCAACATGTTTCTCGATAGGTCTCCTGAGGCAAAGGAAATGAAAACAAAAATAAACTACTGGGACTCTATCAAAATAAAAAGCTTCTGCACAATGAAGGAAATGATAACAAAACTAAAAGGCAACCTACTGAAAAGGAAAAGATATTTGTAAATGACATATCTGATAAACAGTGTCCAAAATACATAAAGAGCTGATACAATTCAGTACTGCAAAATAATCTAATTAAAAGGGCAGAAAAAAATGGGCAGAAGATATGAATAGACATTTATCTAAGGAAGACCTAGATGGCTGACAGACACATGAAAAGTTGCTCAACATCACTAATCATCAGGAAATACAAACCAAAACTACAATGAGATAGCATCTTGTACCTGTCAGAATGACTAATATCAAAAACACAACAAACAAGTGTTGGCAAGGATGTGTGGAGAAAATGGAATCCTCTTGAACTGTTGGTGGGAATGCAAATTGGTACAGCCATTATGGAAAATAGTATGGCAGTTGCTCAAAAAAATTATAAGACTACCCTATGATCTAATAATTATACTACTGGGTATTTACCCCCCAAATACGAAAACAGTAATTCGAAAGAATACATGCACTTCTATGTTCATAGCAGCATTATTTACAATATCCAAACCATGGAAGCCACCCAAGTGTCCATTGACAGATGAATGGGTAAAGAAGATAAAGAAGATGTGGGGTGTGTGTGTGTGTATGAAAATAACTCCATTAAAAAGAATGAAATCTTGCCTTTTGCAACAACACAGATGGAGCTAGAAAGTATAATGCTAAGCATAAGTCAGAGAAAGACAAATACCATATGACCTCACTCATGTAGAATTTAAGAAACAAAACATACAAGCAAAGGAAAAAGAGACAAACCAAGAAACACTCTTAACTAAAGGAAAAAAAAAATAGATGGTTACCAGAGGGAAGGTGAGTTGGGGGGAATGGGGGGATTTCGGAGATGGGGATTAAAGAGTACACTTACCATGATGAAAATAAAATTAAAATAAGTTTAAAAATCAGGTAAAGCAATAAAAAGAAAGAATAAGATAATACAAAAGCAAAAAAAGTTTTGAGTCTTAGGTTTAGCAAGATTGTGATTCATTGTAATTTATACTTGTACTTTTTCTGTCTATCCTTCCTTGTTTCCTTTATTTAGACAGTAAAATAGAATTCAGATTGGGACCCAGAGAACAAAAGGGACTGAAGAGATGTGGGAAAATTCTTATTTGCAGAAAATTAGGAGTCTGAAAATAAAAGTTCAGGGAAGGAGAAAAATGTTTAAGTGAGATCGATACGGAAGATGAGGAAAGTATGGAGGGAGAGAAGGGTGTCATGACTTGCTGTGGCCCTTGCCTGCCCTCCTTGGGCTTCAGCATCCAGAGCTGTATTCCCATCTGGTGTGGGATTGGTTTCTTCCCTGACTCTCAAGCCCTTAACTCAGAGCCAGGCTCTACCTTCATTCAGCAGCCCTGCCAGATATTTTCCTGTAGCCTTTATCCCATCTCCATGGAAGGACCACTCTTTCTTCATGAATCCTCCACCTGTATACATGTTGCCATGTGCTTTGGGGGCAGTTTTAGGATGGCAAGTGCCACTATCTTAGTCCCTAGAGTCCCCTCTTGCCCTCAGCTGAATGTCTTTGCACTTGTAGCTTTGCTTTAATACCTACAGGTACGTTGACTATTCTTACACTGTTGACTCTCACCTCAGCATTATTTGATTTGCAAAAATTTGTTAATAATTAATGGGTTCTTACAAGGGAGGCTACTAAATGTCAGGCTCTGTGCAAGCAGTTGTGATGAATCTAGAAGAGAATTATAGAAAAAAATTACATGTAGTTTATACCTTCAGATTCAGTATGAAACATAAAGCATACCTGTAAAAAACACAGTACAAGGAAGAAAGTATGGGAAAAAAGCCCTTAACGTTCTCTCCTCTATTTGTTTTATGTCCAATTTAAAGAAGGGGTAGGATGGAGATGAAAGATGATCCTCCCCATTTCTCTGGCCCTCTCCTCGCCCTTAGTGTTCTAACTCTAGAAGTTATTCTGCTTGTCTCTAGCCTGACCATTGCCTGGGTGTGTTCATGTTTTTTAAACAGCCCAGGTTTCCCTGACTATGGTAACATTGAACTAGTATGTCACCATCATTCAGTCCGCTTAATTTTTCATTGAACCCCCTTTCTTACATCTGGCTCTATCTGACTTTTCTTCTTTTTTTCATGTTGGGAGTTGGAAGTGGAACTCTCAGTCCTGAATGGGTATTTAACCACTTTTGGCCCTTTGGGGTCATGAACAATGGATTAGAGACTGAAGGAACTTCATGAAATGATAGTATTCTTTGTCATTTCAGAAAACACAGGGTTTCTGATAGATTTTACTGGAAGAAGTGCTTTGAGCCTGAAGCTAAGGTGAGATCTTGTTCCACCTTTTTTACCCCTAAATTTAGACCTTGAGGGCAGTCTTGAGGAAGGGTAAACATTTGGAGTATAACCTAGAGCTTTGAAGCACAAAGAGAAAGTAGATGGGCCATTTCCTCAATACAGTGGTACTTGGTACCTAGATGGTTAGGTCTAAAGCGCCTTAGTGTGTTACCATCTGCTCAGCCTGCATTGTTCTTTCCAATGCTGCCTTTTGCCAGGGAGTGGGATATAGGATGGAAGACCTACATGGAAACGAGGACAGTGGAATATGGCTCCTAGCCTAACCTGTCTGCCATGCCTGTGCACAGTACTGCTTCTGTGTATCTCTATCAGAGAAAAACATGACTGAAGCTTTACCTGTTAACCTTTGATTCTGGCTAACACACAGCTTTATTTTTTAATTATTTGAAATTCAGATATTAAATCTTTCCAAAGATTTACCTGGCAGATAATTATGGATCACAACATTGCTAGCTTAATCATGAAACTGGCATGTATATAAAAAATCCTTCCCCCCACCCCCAACAATGGTTTGGAATGTTACAGTTTCAGAGGGGAAGGGGTAGATACCATTCCTACTTAGCATCATCTCTGGAAATAGCTCATGGATTATGATGGAACTGTGTAAAATCCCGTCTACCTGGTCTCATGGCTTGATGTCCTGTGGAGTTGAGGGATCAGGAAAATCCATAATTATTTCTTAGGATATAGAGTTGTTACTGAAATACAGTTCTCTCTGCTTCTTAGCTCCCATATTGCTGAGGCTTTTAGGTGTCTCATGTGGATGTTTAATTTCCAATAATACCTCTAAATCTTTCTACAGTTCCATTTTCTCTAACTTTGTCATTGTTTTCATCTTTGCACAACATATTCATATTCTCAACTTTCTGACTTAATTTCCCCGTTTTTTTCATTTTATAAACATTTTTTCTCCACATTTAAAGATGGAGTCTAGTTTTCTATCACTTCTAGTGCCTTTGGTTTTATCTAAATGTTTCCTCTCCCCCCCAAAAAAAACTAAGGTTGATACACCTTGCTACACTTGCTATAATGAGCGTTAATGTTTTTTCAAAGTCCAGTTCACATGAGGAATGAATGTTTTTTCAAATAACAAGCTCTCTACAAAATATTCACTGTAGTGTGAATGTGCTGAAGTGACATTCCCCTCATAACCCTACCTACTTTTATTATTAAATGCCCCTGGGGCGCCTGGGTGGCACAGTGGTTAAGCATCTGCCTTCGGCTTAGGGCGTGATCCCGGCGTTCTGGGATCGAGCCCCACATCAGGCTCCTCTCCTATGAGCCTGCTTCTTCCTCTCCCACTCCCCCTGCCTGTGTTCCCTCTCTCGCTGGCTGTCTCTATCTCTGTCAAATAAATAAATAAAATCTTTAAAAAATAAAAATAAAATAAATAAATAAATGCCCCTGCTTTCACCGAGACAGACTGTGTCTAAAATTCTTAACTTTCTGTAATAATTGGCACAACGACAATAGATTTACTTTGTTCCCTAAATGTCTTCCTTGCTTGAGGATACCTCAATGTTTAGGCATGGGTGGTCATCCCAGTTTGTAAATTACCACTATCAAGAGTGTATTACAAACATCAAGTTTTAACTACAAGAAGAGAGAGATTGTTCTCAATCTTTTGGAGACCTCTATCATTTTGAGAGGATGTATACAACCAGAAAACATCCAGTGCACTCCACTTGATGGCAATATTTATGACTCAAAAGAATTGAATTACTCATGCATAAAATAAATACAAACCATTCTATACAAATTATTTAGGAAAGTAATTATGTCAGAGACTGAGACTTAAATCCTTAGGTTATATTCCAGGAAAACTATTATCTATTGTTTAAAGGTGTGTGTGTCATTCTTTCACTAGAAAGAATTGAAATATATAAGATTTAAATTAATATATTGGTTGCCTAGTCTATAGGGCACAAATTTCTGGCTCATTTGGGAACAGTTTGAGTGATGGTGAAAGATTAAACAGGCTTCAGTGCATGATTATTCTATCCCTCTGTGTAAATAAAGATAATAGAAATGTTTCATAAAATAAATGTGAGGCAAAAGGAAATTTTTACTCATCAACAAACAAAATAGTGTCTTGTCAATAGTAATGAAAATACATATCTTTGCTATAAGATACTGACTCTTTGCTATAAGAAACCTTCAAATATTTTATACCAAATACAGGTTTATAATGTATTGTGAAAGGTAAAATAGCAGGTTGCCTTTTTTCCCCCCATTGAGAGTTTGAAGGTTTATGGTTCCAGCTCATTAGTCACAATTAAGTGGGAATTTTTTTTTTTTACAATTTTTTTTTCTTACAGTAAGATTGTTGGTAAAACAATGTGCATGGTCAAGCAAACAAAAATTGGCAATATAACTGTACTATTGAGTTGAGGATTGAAAAAATTGAGTGAGAACAAATTGAAGAATAAACAAAAAATGCAGCCTTATGAAAGGTCTTTATTATTACTACACCATGTGTTTGTATGATATAGTAGAAAATAACCGTACTGATCGCAGCTTTTACATGAATTTTGTTAAATTATCTAAACTTTCTGGGTCTGAGTTATCTCACTGAAAAGTCTGAACTAATTCAGTATATCCAAAATGCAGTCCGCAAATCAGTGCTAATTGATGATGAAATGTTTATTGGATAGAAGGTGGAAAAATTAGGGACCTTAAAAAAAAAAAAGTCCTTCTGAGGACTGTTCTTCAATTAAATACTTAATCTTGCTCTTTTGGGATTAAAAATGTGAACATAGATGGTGCTTATTTTAAAATCCTAACTTGAAAAAATGTTGACAACTGTATATTAATGCCAGGGGTAATTTTTTTTTTTCTTTTAAGCCTCCTATTGTTTAAATAAGGCTTTCCTTCAACATCTAAGTTTGTGTATACTGTAAAATCTTATCAAAGCAAATACTATATTTATAATAAAAATTTCTGACCACACGTGTGTAGGGGTAGCCAAAGTAATGGCAGCTGTTGAAATCTGAATCTCACCACATATACCTCTCCCCAAGGTCCCACAGTTATATGATCAATACAAAGATAAAGTAAAATCACACAAATCTTAAGCCTTCAGAATACCTGGAATATAGAGGGCACTAAAACTTCAAGTTACCTGTAAATGGAAAAAAAACAAACAAAAAACAGAAAACCCCACTAATTTCCTGTAGATCTGAGTCCTAAGTTCCTAGCCCCAAGCCTTTGTGAAAAGCTAAGGTGTCTGGACAACCTCTATGGGAGGGAAAAACAGGATATTGCTATGAGTCACTGCTAAAAGGTAAAGTTCCAGATTTTTATACTTAGAGGTGACAATAATGAAAGAATCCTGGGGGTTTAGAGCATTGACATAAGAAAGGGATTTAAAAGTATGTGTAGGGCTTTAGGAAGAAGTTTTAGAAAGGGAAAAGAAGGAAATTAAAAATGGAGAAGTCACCCTTTGGAAAGTGAGTGGTAAAAGAAAAAAAAAGGAATAGAGGGAAATTTTAGAATACTGACAAAACTAAAAAACCAAAGGACAAAAAAAACCTTTGTCCCCGATCCCTCAAAATTAGTCACACATTGAAGAAAGTGGAGGAGGGCGTTCTTGAGCTAGGCACTTTGTAAATTCTCCCCAGTGCTAGCTTTGTCCATATAATGCAAAGATGCAAGCAATCTAAGGAAAAAAAGAGAATGAAAATCAAAGCTTGTGGGCTGGTGATAAATTTCTCACAAAACCAACCATGAAACAGAAGTATAATATTCCTGGGTTGTAGGGTAGCTCTATTTTTAACTTTTTGAGGGACCTCCACACTGTTTTCCTTAGTGGCTGTACCAACTTGCATTCCCACCAACAATGTAAGAGGGTTCCCCTTTCTCCACATTCTCTCCAACATTTGTTGCCTCTTGCCTTGTCAATTTTTGCCATTCTTACTGGCGTAAGGTGGTATCTCAAGGTGGTTTTGATTTGAATTTCCCTGATGGCTAATGATTTTGAACATTTTTTCATGTGTCTGTTAGCCATTTGTATGTCTTCATTGGAAAAGTGCTCATATCTTCTGCCCATTTTTTGATTTGATTGTTTCTCATGTATTGAGTTTGAGAAGTTCTTTATAGATCTTGGATACCAGCTTTTTATTTGTAGTTTCATTTGCAAATATTTTCTTCCATTCTGTGGGTTGCCTCTTTGTTTTGATGACTGTTTCCTTTACTGTGCAGAAACTTATCTTGATAAAGTCCCAAAAGTTCATTTTTTTCTTTTGTCTCTCTTGCCATTGGAGACGTGTCATGAAAGAAGTTGCTGTGGCCGATGTCAAAGAGGCTACAGCCTATGTTCTGCTCTATGATTTTGATGGATTCTTGTCTCACATCAAGGTCTTTCATCCATTTGGAGTTTATCTTTGTGTATGGTGTGAGAGAGTGGTCAAGTTTCATTCTTTTATATATAGCTGTCCAATTTTCCCAGCACCATTTATTGAAGAGACTGTCTTTTTTCCACTGGATGTTTTTTCCTGCTTTGTCAAAGATTAGTTGCCCATAGAGCTGAGGGTCCATTTCTGGAGTCTCTATTCTGTTCCATTGGTCTATGTGTCTATTTTTGTGCCAGTACCATGCTGTCTTTGTGATCATAGCTTTGTAGTATAGCTTGAAATCAGGCAATGTGATGCCCCCAGCTTTTTCTTTTTCAATATTTCCTTGGCAATTCGGGGTCTTTTCTGGTTCCACACAAATTTTAGGGTTGTTTGTTCCAGTTCTTTGAAAAATGTCATTGATATTTTGATTGGGATGGCATTGAAAGTGTAGATTGCTCTGGGTAGCATAGACATTTTAACTATGTTTGTTCTTCCAATCCATGAGCATGGAATATTTTCCCATCTTTTTGTGTCATCTTCAATGTCATTCATCAGTGTTCCATAGTTTCTAGAGTATAGATCTTTTACCTCTCTGGTTAAGTTTATTTAAGTGAGATATCTTATGGTTTTTGGTGCTATTATAAATGGAATTGATTCACTAATTTCTCTTTCTTCAGTCTCATTGTTTGTGTATAGAAATGCAACTGATTTCTGAGCATTGATTTAGTATCCTGCCACATTACTGAATTGCTCTATAAGTTCTAATAGTTTGGGAGTGGATTCTTTTGGGTTTTCCATATAAAGTATCATGTCATCTGCGAAGAGAGACATTTTGACTTCTTTGCTGATTTGGATACATTTTATCCCTTTTTGTTGTCTGATTGCTGTTGCTAGGACTTCTAGTACTAAGTTGAACAATAATGCTGAGAGTGGACATCCTTGTCATATTCCTGATCTTAAGGGAAAGGCTCTCAGCTTTTCCCCATTGAGAATGATATTCGCTATAGACTTTTCATAGAGCTACCCTATGACCCAGCAATTGCACTATCTTTATACAAAGATAAAGATGTAGTGAAGAGAAGGGCCATATGCACCCCAGTGTTCATAGCAGCATTGTACACAATAGCTAAATTCTGGAAGGAGCCAAGATGCCCTTCAGCAGATGAATGGATAAAGAAGATGTGGTTCATATATACAATGGAATATTCCTCAGCCATTAGAACGATTACCCAACATTTGCAGCAACATGGATGGGTCTGGAGGAGATTATGCTAAGTGAAATAAGTCAAGCAGAGAAAGACAATTATCATATGGTTTCACTCATTTGTGGAACATATGGAATAGCACGGAGATCAGGAGAAGGAAGGGAAAATGAAGGGGGGTAAACAGAAGGGGGAATGAACCATGAGGGACTCTGGGAAACAAACTGAGGGTTTCAGAGGGGAGGGGGATGGGGGATTGGGCTAGACCAATGATGGGTATTAAGGAGGGCACATATTGCATGGAGCACTGGGTGTTATACGCAAACAGTGAATCATGGAACACTACATCAAAAACCAATGATGTACTGTATGATGAATAACATAACATAATAAAAAAACTTAAAAGTATAGTATTCCAAAATAAATATCCTCAAATGAATGCATGTGAAATAACACATCAAGTCAAATTCAAAGATTAAGAACAGAAATGGATAGTAAATAAGATGTAAGAGTTATACTCAGTAAAAAAATTGAAAAAATCATAAATGACTAAATTATAAGTGCCTAAAAACTGATAAGAATGAAAATTTAATAAGGAACAGTGAATAAAGCCAGCAAAAAAAGCCAACTGAATATAAATGAGGTAAAGAAGTAAAATGTATCACAAAGTGTTGGAAATGGTAGCCAGGCAAAAAGTTACAACATATGTATAATTAGAATCCGTGAAGCAGAAAAATAAATCAGTGGACAAAAGTATGAATCAAAGAACCTTTTCAGAAATAAAGGAAATGGATCTATGTACTGAAAGGATCTACAAGGTAACCTTGGAAAATTCATCATGAAAAATCAATTCTAAGACATATGCTAGTAAACGCATTAGACTTTAAAGACTGAGAAAAATGCTCAAGGTCTCCAGGAAAAAATGATAAAGTAACTTAGAAGACCAAGAAAATTAACTTGCATTCGACATCTCAAACAATAAATAGAGCAAGGGGATAATGGAACAGACTTTTCAAGAGATAAAGAGAAGTGTTAACAATAGTTTTTACAATTAGCCAATCTTTTAGGGATCAAGACTGTAGAAAACAGCTGGAAAAACAAGCATGCTGAAACATTGCTGATGGAGATAAAAATTTATACTCTTATGAGGTACAATTTGGCAATATTTAAGAAAGTTGTGTATGTGTCACTTGATTTAGCAATCCTCCTTATATGAAACTATTCTGAAGATATTCCTACAGCAATAAACCCATGACACATGCACAAGTATGTTAATTGCAGCATTATGTGTAACTGAAAAATAGGAACAACATAAATATCTGCACTTAGAATGGTTAAATAATCAATAGTACATTAACAGGAGTATCACAGGAGTATGAAAAGAATGAGAAAAATTCCTATGAACTTAGAGTGATTTCCAAGATGTGTTTTTAGGTGAAAGAGTTAAAAAAAAACAAAGGTATATCTTGAATGCTGACTTTCATATAAGACAGAAGATGAAATGGAAAGAAATATATATATCTGCTTTTTTAAAAAAAGTTTAATTCCAATATAATTAACATACAGGATTATATTAGTTTCAGGTCAACAATTCAATATATGACTCTGTTCATCATGATAAATGTACTCTAATTCCCATCAGCTTTATTCACTCATCTCCCTACAGATCTCCCCTCTGGAAGCCATCAGTTTGTTCTCTGTTATTGAGTCTGTTTCCTGGTTTCTCTCTCTCCCTCTCTTTCTCTCTCCTTTTTCCCCTTTGTTCATTGGTTTTGTTTCTTAAAGTCCACGTAAGAGTGAAATCATGGCATTTGTCTTTCTCTGACTTATTTTGCTTAGAATTACACTCTCTAGCTCTATCCATGTTGTTACAAATGGCAAGATTTCATTCTTTTTTATGGCCAAATAATATTCCATCATATACATATACACACATAGACACACACATAGACACACACACAGACACCCCCCCCCCTTTATCCATCTATCAGCAACACTTGGGCTGCTTCCATAACTTGACTATTGTAAAAAGTGCTGCAAGAAATGTACCAGTGCATATACCCTTTTGAATTAATGTTTTAGTACTATATGGGTAGTGTGATTACTGGATCGTAGGGTAGTTCTATTTTTAATTTTTCGAGGAGCCTCCACACTGTTTTCCATAGTGGCTGCACCAGCTTGCATTTACACCAACAGTGCACAAGGTTCCTTTTTCTCTACATCTTTGCCAACACTTGTTTCTTGCGTTTTTTATTTTAGCCATTGTGACAGGTTTGAAATAATATCTCATTGTGGTTTTGACTTGCATTTCCCTGATGAGTGATGATATGTTTTTGTATGTCTGTTGGCCATCTGTATGACTTTGGAGAAATGTTTGTTTATATCTTTTGCCTACTTCTAATCGAATTTTGTTTTTTTTTGGTGTTGACTTATATGAGCTGTTTTTATATTTTGGATTCTAACCCTTTATCAGGCCATTTGCAAATACCTTCTCTTGTTCAGTAGGTCTGTTTTTAGTTTTGATTATTTCTGGTGCTGTGCAGAAGCTTTTTATTTTGATTTAGTCCCAATAGTTTATTTTTGCTTTTATTTCCCTTGCCTCAGGAGACCTACCTAGAAAAATGTTGCTATGGCTGATGTCAGAGAAATTACTGCCTGTTCTGTCTTCTGGGATGTTTATGGTTTCAGGTCTCACATTTAGTTCTTTAATCCGTTTTGAGTTTATTTCTGTGTAAGATGTAAGAAAGTGGTCTAAGTTTATCTTTGCCATGTAGCTGTCCAGTTTTCCCAGCACCAGTTGTAGAAAAGTTTGTCTTTTCCCCCTTGCTTATTTTTGCCTTTTCTGTGGAAGATTAATTGACCATATAATCATGGGTTTGTTTCTGGGCTTTTATCTTGTTCCATTGATCTACGTGTCTATTTTTGTGCTAGTATCAAACTGTTGTGATTACTACAGCATTGTATTATAATTTGAAATTGGGAATTGTGACACTTTTAGTTTTGGTCTTTTTCAAGATTGTTTTGGCTATTTTAGGTCTTTTGAAGTTTCATACAAATTTTTGGATTGTTCTAGTTCTGTCAAAATGCTGTTGGTATTTTGATAGGGATTGCATTATGTCTGTAGATTGCTTTGGGTGGTATGGACATTTTAACAATATTTATTCTAATCCATGAGCATGGAATGTATTTCCATTTGCTTGTGTCATCTTTGATTTCTTTCATCAGTGTTTCGTAGTTAATACATTACAGGTCTTTCATTTCCTTCATTAAGCTTATTCTTCAGTATTTTATTCTTAGTGCAATTATAAATGGGATTGCTTAACTACTTTTTGTTGCTTCATTATTAGTATATAAAATACAATGTATTTCTGTACATTAATTTTGTATCCTGCAACTTTACTGAATTCATTGATCAATTCTAGTTTTTTTTTTTATCTTTGTGTTTTCTAAATGGAGTATCATATCATCTGCAAATAGTGAAAGTTTTACTTCTTTACCAATTTGGATGCCTTTTATTCCTTTTTGTCATCTGATTTCTGTGACTAGCACTTCCAGTACTATGTTGAATAAAATTGGTGAGAGTGGACCTCTTTGTCTTGCTCCTGACATTAGGGGGAAAGCTAGCAGTTTTTCACCATTGAGTATGATGTTTGCGGTGGGTTTTCATATAAGGCCTTAATTATGTTGAGGGTTTTTATCATGAATGAATGTTGTACTTTGTCAAATGCTTTTTCTGCATCTATTGAAATAATCATAAGGTTTTTACCCTTTATCTTACTGCAGTGATCTGTCACATTGATTGATTTATTGATTTGTGAATATTGAGCCACTCTTGCATCTCAGGAATAAATACTACTTGATCATTGTGAATGATATTTTACATGTATTGTTGAATTTGGTTTGCTAACATTTTGTTGAAGATTTTTGCATCTATGTTCATGGCCTATATAATAATGGCCTATAGTTTTCTTTCTCTTTCCTTCTTTCTTTTTTTTTTTCTTTTTTCTTTCTTTTTCTCTTTTTTCTTTGTAGTGTTTTTATCTGGTTTTGGTATCAAGGTAATGCATGCCTCATACAATGAATTGGAAGTTTTCTTTCCTTTCCTAGTTTTTGGAATAGCTTAAGAAGAATCAATATTAACTCTTCTTTAAGTGTTTGGTAGAATTCACCTGTAAAGCCATCTGGTCCTGGAATTTTGTTTGTTCGGAGTTTTTTGATTATTGATTTAATTATTTCATTGTTGGTAATCAAGCCTATTAAGTTTTTTATTCCCTGTTCAATTTTGGGAGGTTATGTTTCTAGGAATCTTCCAGTTCTTTAATATGTCAGCATATACTTTTTCATAATCTTCTCCTTTCATTTCTGATAGTGTTGGTTTGAGTTCTCTCTTTCTTGATGAGTTTGGCTATATGTTTATCAACTTTGTTGATCTTTTTCAAAGAACCAGCTCCTGGTTTCTTTGATCTGATCTATTTTACTTTGTTCATTTTCTAAATTTCTGCTCTAATCTTTATGATTTACTTGTACCGTTTTTGGGTTTTGTTGGTTCTACTTTTCCTAGTTCCTTTAGATATAAGGTTTGGTTGGTTGTTTGGGGTTTTTAATGCTTCTTGAGACAGGCCTGTATTGTTATAACTGCCCCTCTTAGAATGGTTTTGCTGGATCCCAAGGATTCTAGACCATTGTACTTTTTTGTCATTCATTTCCTCTTTGAGTTGTTGGTTTACCCATTCATAGTGAAATAGTATGTTATTAACCTCTATGGATTTGCACTCTTTGCAGATTTTTTTCTCGTGGTTAATTTCCAATTTCGTAAGTGTGGTCAGAAAAGATGCATGGTATGACTTCAATCTTTTTGAAATTGAGACTTGTTTGGTGACTTCATATGTGGTCTATTCTGAAGAATGTTCCATGTGCACTTAAAAGGAATGTGTGTTCTGTTTTAGGATGGAAGGTTCTGAATATATCTGTTAAATCCATGTGGTCCAATGTGTCTTTCAAAACCACTGTTTGCTTGTTGATTTTTCTGCTCAGATGATCTGTCCATTGATGTCAGTGGGGCTTTTAAGTCCCCTATTATTGTATTACTATCAGTTGTTTCCTTTATGTTTGTTATTAACTCCTTTAGGTATTTGCTTCTACATTGGGTGCATAAATATTTACCATTGCTGTATCTTCTTGTTGTATTTGTCCCCTGAATGATTATATAGTGTCCTTCTTTGTTAGTTTTTGTTTCAATATTTATTTTGTCTGATATAAGCATTGTTGTTTACTTTTCACATCAATTTGCATGATAAATGCTTCTCCGTCCCTTCATTTTCAATATGTAGGTGTCATAATGTCTGAAATGAGTCTTTTGTAGACAGCATATATACAAGGGTCTTGTTTTTTTTATCCATTCTGTGACCCAAAGCCTTTTGATTGGAGCATTTGGTCCACTTACATTCAAAGTAATTATTGATAGGTATGTATTAATTGCCATTTTGTTACTTGCTTTATGAATTTTTTTTTTTTGTAGTTTTTCTCCATTTTTTTCTTGCTCTCTTCTCTCAAGATTATTTGGCTTTCTTTGGTGATATACTTGGATTCCTTTCTCTTTTGTTTGCATATGTGTTACTGGTTTTAGATTTGTGGTTACTGTTCAGTTTGTATATAACATCTTCTGTATACAGAAGTCTGTATTAAGTTGACAGTCACTTGAGTGAACCCATTCTTTACTCCTCTTCTCCCCTGGTCTCATTTATGCATATGGTGCCATACTTTCATCCTTTTACTTTATGAATCTCTTGACTGATTTTTACAAACACTTTTTTTTTTTTTTTTTTTTACTGCTTTTGTGCTACCTGCTTTACTTATTCTTGCTTATCTATGGTCTTTCCTTTCCACTTAAAGAGTACTCTTTAACACTTCTCGGAGGGCTGGTTTAGTAGTCATGAATACCTTTAGCTTTTGTTTTTCTGGGAAACTCTCTCCTATTCTGAATGATAACATTGCTGGATAGAATATTTTTAGCTGCAGATTTTTGCCTTTTAGCACTTCGAGTATATCACACCAGTCTCTTCTAGCTTGCAAAGTTTCTGCTGAAAAATCGACTGTTACCCTTATGGGGTTTCCATTGTATAAAACTACTTCCTTTTCTCTTGCTACTTCTTTTTTTTTTTTTAAAGACTACTACTTTTTTTTTTTTTTTTAAGATTTTATTTATTTATTTGACAGAAATAGAGACAGCCAGCAAGAGAGGGAACACAAGCAGGGGGAGTGGGAAAGGAAGAAGCAGGCTCACAACGGAGGAGCCTGATGTGGGACTTGATCCCAGAACGCCGGGATCACGCCCTGAGCCGAAGGCAGGCGCTTAGCGCTTAACCGCTGTGCCACCCAGGCGCCCCTTCTCTTGCTACTTCTAAGATGCTCTCCTTACCAGTACTTTTGGCCATCTTAATTACTGTGTGTCTTGGTGTGGACCTCCTTGTGTTGATTTTTGTTGTGGGATCTCTATGACTCCCAGATCTGGATTTCTTTATCCTTCCCCATATTGAGGAAGTTTCCAGCTATTATTTCTTCAAATAAATATTCTCCCTTTTCATTCTCTTCTTCCAGGATCCCTATAATATGAGTGTTGTTATGCTTGGTGGTATCACTGAGTTCCCTAAATCTATTCTCATTTCGCATAATTATTTTTTCTCACCTGCTCAGCTTGATTACTTTCCATTATTCTGTACTCCAGGTCACTGATTCATTTTTTGCTTCATCTAAGTCTTCTGTTTATTCCATCTAGTGTATTTTTAAATTTCATTTATTGTGTTCTTTATCTCTGATGGGTTCTTTTTTCTTTTTCTTTTTTTTAATCTTATTGTTAAGGGTCTCAATGATGTCCTCCACTATTTTCTCTAGTGCAGTGAGTATCTTTATGATCATTACTCTAAATTGTCTATCTGGCATATTATCTCCATTTCACTTAGGTCTCTTGTGATTTTATCTTGTCTTTTTATTTGGGATGTATTCCTGTGTCTTCTCATTTTGTCTAACTTGCTGTGTCTGTTTCTATGTGTTAAGAAAGACAGCTACAATTCCTGCACTCAAAAGTTGAGGCCTTAGAAGCGGTTTTGTAGTGCCCTGCAGTGGAGTGTCCCCTGTTCACTAGAATCTGGTGCTTCTTGGGTTTCTCCTATGTGTGATGCAAGTGCCCTGCTGTTGTGGCTGAGCCACTTTTTCCCTTGAGTCATCTGTAATGACTTTTGCATGTTGTGGGCAGTGTTCGATCCCTGTGCTTTTAGTGGGCCAGTCTGGGGATTCCTTGGACTTGAGTTATACCATGTATTTGCCAGGGATGCCACAGCACCAAACCACAGGGCACTTTCTGAGTTGACCCTGAGAAGCTTTTGTTGGCAAAAGACCTGTTGTCTGCCTACAGCCTACTTCTGGGTTTCCTTCTGACTGGTGTGTAGGTTATCTTTCCCTCTCCCCAGGGCAGAAGTCACTTTCAAGTGGTGCTGGCCACTGTAGGGGCTCTGCACACTGCCAGGCCTGCAGTATCACCTTGTATGGGCACTGGCCAAGGGTGGATCCACTGAAACAGAGTGGCAGGGGTGGTGCAGTATGGTGTCAGTGCTAGCATACTTTGCAAGCAGCTAGTCCTCTTCAGGAGGGGCCCTGCAGCACTAGGACTGAAGCAGCCCCCTGTCTCCACAGAAGCATAGCAATGGGTGGGGGCAGTAGAGTGGTGTTAGCAAGCTTTGTGCATTCCTGGTTCTCTGTGGGAGGGACCCTGCAGCACCAGACCTGAGGTGGTCCTCATTGTGTGTGGGGGGGGTGGGGTGGGGGGGCTATCCCTGCAAGCATAGCAGGGCAGTGGTGCTAGCAAGCTTTGTGCACTCCCCCAGCTCCTCTGTAGAGGGGCCTTGCAGTGCCTGGACTGAGGTGTAATCCAGAGGAATGGATCTGTAGAAGCACATGCAGGGCATGGTGCTGCTGGGTGGTGGTGGTAGCAGGTTGGATAGTGAGTCCTGCAGGTGGCCATGTACTTATGCTGGGGACTGGGGGGAGGGAGGTGCCATTTGCCAGCTCCTTTGTTCCTGGAGGAATTTCCCAATGATTTCTGTCCCTTCTGGAGCATAATATGATAATAGTAAATAACCTCCTCCTGTGTGCCGCAGGCACTTTTCAAACCGATGCTTTTACACTGTATTTCCAGGGGCTCTTGATTGTGCTCGCTCTTTAAGGGTGGGGACTCCATTTCCTCTCACCCTCCAGGGTCTCCCAGAGCAGAGCCCACTGATCTTTTTTTTTTTTCTTTCTTTCTTTTTTTCTTAATTACATGTTTGAAGTCCTGCTGGATGTGAGAACTCACAATTTGGCCCCTCTGCTTTTCAAAGCAGAATGTTACGGGGGTTTCTCTTTCCTGTGCAGGCTCTCTGGTATGGGGTTCTTTTTCTCTCCCTTCTCCATGCCTGTGATGTTCCTCCCTCCCAGGGACAGTCCCATGAGTCCCTTTGGTTTCCATCCACATGTGGTTGTGGAGTTTATTCTGCCAGTCTTTGGGTTATTTTCTGGCTTATTTATACTGTAAGTGTTATCTAGTTATATCTGTGGGTTGAAGTTAATCTAGGGTCCTCCTACTCCACCATCTTCCCTGGAAGTCTTATCTACTTATTTTTACAAAAAAGAGTCAAAGGAAAGAAAAACAAAAACAAAAAAATAAGGAAGTTGGTTACCTGTACTGGGTGAATGGGATGGCACGGAAAAGAGGGGAAAAGGAACATTACTTCTTTTAGAATATCTTTTTGTATAATTTTTAACTTTGAAATCATGTTAATCAAGTAACTTACAAGGCAGAGAATTATACCTGAGTTAGAATTCTCAGAAGCAACTAAGGGGATAATGAAGCAGGATTTTCCAGAAACAATGTATAAACAGAAGATTGTAACATGTTAAAGTCTTATATATAAAAAAGAAAAACCCCAACAAAATAAAACCTTCATAAGGATGTGAAAAGGATTCTCCTTAATGGATATACATAGAAATGATCCACCCCTAACTATATTCCAAATGAATAACTGAAAGACTAATTTTGAACAGACTTTTGACTATGTTCTCAGGCTAATGACAAAATGAATGATAATAACATACTAAACTCAGGGTAGTAATTTTATTTTTGCCATCATACAGGTAGAATTCTAAAACTATTTCCTATGCATTTTAGGAATTGGCAAAAAAATAAATACAGTTCAGTTACTGTGCACCAGATTTCTCATTTTGGGGGAAGGAAGTTATAAATTCAGAAAGGAGGATTTCGATAAACAGTGATGTATTGAAGTAGAGCTTTCAGTATGAATTTGTAGTGTGGGCTTTTGTATTTGTTCCTATATGTGTACGTATGCATAGATTAATTTCCTAATTCTTCCTTTTGAGATGTCCTAGAAGCAAGGACACATCAGCAGCAGTGAACATATATAATCACCAGGTCTTGGTTTCTAAATATCATTCTACAGTAAAAAGAATGATTTCTCCCTCAGAGAGACCTGAGGCATGGAAAGTATAATATAAGCCCAAAACATCTTGCTGCAGCAAAAACAAGGAGTTGCTAAATGAATTAATGAGAATTAACTTGGGCATCAAAATAATTCATGATTGTAATGGACCATATCCTATTAAGTAAAATACATTGATGAAATTAAAAAAAAAAAGGAAATGAGGGAGAAGTTCTTCCTTTTAGCAAAATATTAACTAATACAGGTAATAATAACCATGGTAATACTTGAATTGAGGAAAAATCAGTGATGTTAAACACGATATTCATAAACTATACCTCTAAAATATTACAAAGGGAAAAATGGTAACTTTGCAAAGGTGAAACCTGGCAGATAGCACTGTAATCAAGTAATCAAAATTATTATGAGCAGGAATGAGACAAACTGACATTATGTAGCTCAGGATGGACATTGAGAGGGACACAATGTAACTTTAGTTGTATAACTTACAAACCACATGTAACCTGAATATAATCATGAGAAAACATCAGACAAATCTAAATTGAAGGACATTCTCTGAACTAACTGGCCTACAAAGATCAGTGTCCCTTATTTTCAAAATTTATTTTTAAGGACATCAAGATCATGAATGAAAAAGTTGAACTGTTCAAGATTAAAGACACTAAAGAGACATCAACTAAATGCTATGCGTGCTCTTGCACCAGGTTTTTTCTTTTCCATTAAGTGATTTATAAAGAATGTTCTGTGAATATTATCAAAATTTGAATGAGGCTGGTGAGACTATATAAAACTATTAATGTAGATCTTGATTTTGGTTACTACACTGCAATTATGTAAGATAATATCTTCATTCTTAGGAAATGCACACTGTAGCATTTATGAACAAAAGGCTTCATGTCTGCCATTTACTCTCAGTTCAGAAAAATGTGTGCAGAGGGAAAGAAATAAAGGTAGTAAAATGTTAACAATGGAGAATGTTGGTGAAGGGTAAATGGAACTGTTTTGATTTTTTTTTGAAACTCTTCAAGTTTGAAATTAAAAAGTTAAAAAATAGGGGTGCCTGGGTAGTGCAGTCGTTAAGCGTCTGCCTTCGGCTCAGGGCGTGATCCCCGCATTCTGGGATAGAGCCCCGCGTCAGGCTCCTCCGCTGGGAGCCTGCTTCTTCCTCTCCCACTCCCCCTGCTTCTGTTCCCTCTCTCACTGGCTGTCTCTCTGTCAAATAAATAAATAAAACCTTAAAAAAAAAAAGAAAGAAGTTAAAAAATAAAATTTAAGAACCTAAAGTGAGAAATCCAATGCATATATCTCTAGTACTTATGCTAACAAATTACAGTTTGTGTTTACTGTTGTTCAGTTATAATTGCCTTAGATAATTTTAATTAATGTTGTTTTCTAGCACTTTTTATTATCTGAAAAGCCTAGAACATGTCCATGAATAACAGATATTTGAATAACCTGTGTTGCTCTCTATCCCCTGCATTACTTATTGATTAGTTTCCAATGGTTGTTAGAAAAAGTCTAAATAAAACATTTCATCTGTTTGTACATGTGCCATCCAATGCAAAAATATAACTCCCAAACTTTATACTGTCAAATGAGAGAAGATTTGTGTGTGTTATTTTTGGCTAACATTTACGTTGTAGCTTGCTTTTATTTCTGAAATTTTTACTATTGTTGCATACAGTCCATGTTTGTGTTTACTGACAAGTTTATAACCTGTTTGCTCACCATTTCTTTTCTCATTTCAGTTCTTCTTTGATGTTGAATAATTTTGTGTTTCCTAAAATACATATTTAGTAATTCCTCTAGTAAGAATCTATTGTTAAACTCTTAACTTTTGTCTGAAAAATATTAATTTTGCTATCATTACTACTTAAGTTAGTTACCGAATTTGTAGTTAATAGTAATTTCTCTCAATGGCTTGAGGATACCACTTTCTCATTTTAAAGGTGTATTCCAGTATTTGATATTTTTATCAGTATAATTATGGATCTTCCATAGGTCAGCTGTCTTTATCTCTGCTGCTTTTATGGTATTCTGTCTTTGGTGTTCTGACTTCTCACTGTGACGTAGGTAGGAATAGATTTCTTGTTTTTCATTTGCTTTAGATTTGTGATTCCTATCAGAAGATTCACATGTGTCTCCAAATACTGAACATTTTTTCAGGAAATATTTCTTCAAATATTCCCCATGTATGCTGCATTCTCTTTCACAAACTGTAGTAGTCTTTCTACTTACGCCCACCATTATTTCTCAAGCTTTTCTGTTCTTCATGTCTTCAGTCTTTCTCTGTGCTACATGATGGGCAATTTCTTCAGCTCTGTGTAAACCAGATAATCAAAGTGTGGTCTGTGGACTAGTCCTGGTTCATGAATTGTTTGTCCATGAGATGCAGAGAACAAGAGTAAGCAATTGGATATTTTACAACCATTTGACATGGTAATGACATTGTTGTTGTTACTTTAAAAGTATCAGTCTAAAATAGTTTGCAATTTTAAAAAATGCTGCTTCGTCACAATTTGAAATGCACAGTTGCTTATACATCTGCACATGTTTCTGTGTACATTTTACCTGAACTGTCATTGCAGTTATCTTAGGGAAAAGATTAAGGTCTTAAAACTACTTTGTATGTTACTTTATTTTTTTGTCATTTCATTTTACTTATTTTTCTCATTTCTCTTGTCCTGTTCTCAATGTCTTCTCTGCCTTATTATTTTTTTTTTCCTCATGTGATATTCATCATAATGGTTTTGGTTTTCTCTCCCACTTTATTTTTGACCTGGGCATGTGATTTTTCTTTTGCTGTTAACTTTATCAATTATTCCACAGCTGTTATGCATGTATTGAACTATTTTAAGGAGGTAATTGTTTCAATACTTATAACTGAGTTGCTATCTTTGTTGACTTTTGTTTTCTCTATGGCAATACTTTCCAATTAATTTTTAAATTCAAGTAAGTTAACATACAGTGTTACATTAGTTTCAGTGTAAAATGCAATGATTCAACAATTCTACACATTACTTAATGCTCATTATGATAAGTGTACTCTTGATCTCCTTGACCTATTTCACCCAAACCCCCACCCATCTTCCTTCTGGCAATGACCAGTTTGTTCTCTTTATATTTAGGAGTTTTTTTGTGTGTTTTGTTTTGGGGATTATTTGTCTCTCTTTTCTTTGTTTGGTTTCTTAAATTCCACATATGAGTATCGTGGAAGGGCATCATGAATGACATTTCTCAATTTTTCTTTTTTACTAGGCACACAGTTTTGTTTGTTTTCTTTCTTAAACAGAAAGCCCTTAACCTGGGAATTTTAAGGCCACTATAACTGTGTTTTAGATACTTTTCCTTTGGGACCAGGGTCACCTACATTTTTTTCTTTATTAAATCTTGAGTTATTTACTTTCCCACAACACCAAATATGGATTATTACACATGAACTGTCAAGATAGAGTGGGAATTTCTATATATTTCCTTGGGAATATAGAGAACTATTGGGTGGCTATTGCACACTATGGAGCTCTTCAATTTTGAGTCACTGTGTTAAGAGCTCCTGGTTTCAGAATCCCACAGTCTTTCTTTGAAATGACCTTCATTTATAATACTTAACTGAAGCCTATAGAAGACTTTTGGTAAAAACTTCGAATTCTCATGCCAAATGCTAATAAGGCAGAGGAGACAGAGTGCCCATTTCCTGGTACCCTCAAGTCACCAGACTGCTGGGATTACTATTTAACATATTTGAGTAGAGGGACCCTGGTCCTCATTCCTCATGTTGTAGGAAATGCAGATTCTTGCCCAAGAGTCAAGTAGCTTCAGGGTTGTTTTTGTTTTCTTTTTTCTTTTTCTTTTTTCTTTTTCTTTGGTCATCTCCATCCAGGGAATTCTTGATCTCTGTTTCTTGCTTCTGTAACTGCTGTCCTTTTTCCGTCGCCTTGGTTGTGTTGGGCATTGTGTTTACTCCTTCATTTCCTTACAGCACGCGTTATCGTAGACCATCATGTACGGCTAAATTTTAATGTGTGGGGTAATGGAATCCCTGATTAATGCACGACACTGATTAATGTATAATCAGATAATAAGCTTGTCTGGTTAACAAGCAACAAATTAAAATTGAATATTAGACACTGTCTGAAACCTTCATTCATCACTCCTCTATCAGGAAGGGAGCTTTTGCCCATCCTAGGTCCTGGGGATATCAATCATCTTGTAGATGTTTCATTTTTTCCTTCAGGCCTTCTTTCTGACTTCCTAAGCTGCCAACTCACCCCTCTGAACTGTTGTGTTTTTGTTGAGAGAAATTTAGTTCTTTACCTCTTTTTCGTTAAACCATGCCCTAGGCTTGCTTTTTTATATTCAAAAATTAAGCTGCTCTGTTTACCAAATGAAGTTTTCTACCCTTATTAATATAAAGCTTGGATGTTAAAATTTAAACATACTCAAGAAAAAAATTCTTAAAGCTCAACCACTCTAAACCAGCAGAGTATATTTGGGAGGTTTGTGGGTGTAACATTTATTGAATGTCTTTGCATGTAGTATGTACATACTACAGGACATAGTACAGTGCAGTGGCATTGTACATACTATTCCATTCAATCTTTTTTTTATAATTTTTATTATATTAGTCACCATACAGTACATCCCCAGTTTTTGATGCAATGTTCCATGATTCGTTATTTACATATAACACCCAGTGCTCCACGCAATACATGCCCTAATACCCATCACCAGCCTATCCCAATCCCCCATCCCCCTCCCCTCTGAAGCCCTCAGTTTGTTTCCCAGAGTCCACAGTCTGTCATGGTTCATTCCCCCTTCTGTTTACCCCCCTTTCTTTATCCCTTCCTTCTCCTACCGATCTTCCTATTTCTTATGTTCCATAAATGAGTGAAACCATATGATAATTGTCTTTCTCTGCTTGACTTATTTCACTTAGCATAATCTCCTCCAGTCCATCTTTTTAACTCTTATTGTGAAATAAAATATATACTGAAAAGTGCACAAAACTTAAATGCACAGGCTAATGAAATGATAAAAACACTGATTACTGCTTGGGTCTTGAGTACCAGGTCCCCCTGCCCCAACCCGTCAATGTAATTGTTTCTGATCCCTTTCTAATTCCATACTCATTATCATGCCAGACAGGTACCACTTTAAATACTACATAATAATTTTGACTCTTTTTGAACTTCATGTAAATGGAATCATACAATATTCTTTTGCATATAGTATTTTTTATAGTCTTAACGTTTCTGTGAGGTGGGTGGGGAATAAGGGAGATATTTACTATTATTAAAATGCAGTTTTACTGTTAATTTACTGTTAATACTTAAGACTCAGTAGGTCTGGGGTGGACGTGAGATCATGTGCTTGTATAAAAATCAAAGGTGATGCTGATGCTGCCTGCCGGTGGACTACACCTTGAGTACAAAGGATTAACACAATATCCACAAAAATTAAAAAAAATATGACGACAGTGATAGTCTTTTTTTTTTTTTTGGAACCTATATGTCATGGTTAACTTTGTGTTCACTTGGCTATTGTATCCAGTTGTTAGGTCAAACACTAGTCTAAATGTTTTAGTGAAGGTATTTGTGGAAGCAGCTAATAATTAGAATCTGTTAACGGGAGGCAAACAGGTTATCCTCCATAATGTTGGATAACTAACTCATCCAGTTAGTTGAAGGACTTAAGAACAAAGACAAATTTCCTGAAGAAAAAGCACTTCTTCCTCAGAACTGAAACATAGAAGCCTAAGTTTCCAGTCTGTAGATTTTGGACTCAAAACTACATCAGCTCTTACCTGAATTTCCAGGCTGCTGGCTTGCCTCCTGATCTCAGCCTTGCCAGCCTCCACAGTTGCATGAGCTAGTCCTCTAAAATCTCTCTTCTGTTTTCCTGAAGAACCTTGACTAACAGAACATACAATTACAAAAAGTAACATTAAAATGCAGTGGTTGCTCATGGGACAAAGGATGGGAAATGGTAATGTGATGAGAGGAGACAAATAAATGGAGAATATGCATAGGTCAGTGATGAAAGTATGTCATGAATTGGGAATCAAGAATACTACCTCTACACCTGGAGGTTTAACAAAAGAGAATCAATAGTGAACATACCCTCAGAAACAAAAGGAAATTGGAACTGAAAAAGTGCAGAAGACTGGCTTTAGGTAAAAGGGGCTGCAAAGTTCATTGCTTTGCTTATAGAATGCTTAGCACATAAAAATCGCTTAGTGCACACGATTTCTTAATTTTAGCTGTTAGAAACAGTGATAACAATATTGAAAAACACAAGATTTTTTTTCCCAAGTGTGACTCTTTGAAATCTTGCCTAGTCTTGTTAGTGACCAATGGCAAGTGAATGAGAGAAGAGTGACCCACAATAATAGTTCAATTAAGAACAAAACTCTTGTTCTTAATAGACTAAATTTTAGAATCCTTATTAAGTACCTCTTTAAAAATGAGAAGGTAAGAATCTATTCCGTGTTTTCTTTCCCTAAAGGTTTCAATTAAAAGTACTTCCATCAAGCACAGCATTATTACATTATGAATAATGCATTATGCCTTTTCAGAGACAAGAAAGATGCAAAGGACCAAAACATATTTTCCCCCTCAAGATAGTTACTAGTTATGTTGAAGGAATATCTATTTTTGAGCTCAATTAATCTGTGTTTTTCTGTATTATGCTCATGAATGTCTGAACCAGCCCTTTTGCATTAATTCTCTATGACTTAGACAAATAGAAAGATGTTACCCCCATCCTTTTTTTCTAAGTGTATATATTAAACCCATGGGTCGTTGGTCTCCCTTTAAGGTGGTTTTCACCTATATTACGGGATTATATGCCCAACCAATTTATATGCTGGGGTCCTAACACCCAGTACATAAGAATGTGACCTTATTTGGAGATAGTCTTTGCCTTTTTTTTTTTTTTTTTTGAGGTGATGGATATGTTCATTGGATTGTGGTGGTGGTATCAGAAGTATATACATATGTTCGGACGCCTGGGTGGCGCAGTCGTTAGGCGGCTGCCTTCAGCTCAGGGCGTGATCCTGGCTTTCTGGGATCGAGTCCCACATCGGGCTTCTCCGCTGGGAGCCTGCTTCTTCCTCTCCCACTCCCCCTGCCTGTGTTCCCTCTCTCGCTGCCTCTCTCTCTGTCAAATAAATAAAATCTTAAAAAAAAAAAAAAAGTATATACATATGTTAAACTCATCAAATTATATACATTAAATATGTGGTTTTATTGTATGTCAGTTATGTCTCAAAACTATGAATAGTCAGTATAAATGGAAAATCAGAACATCAGGGCAGAACTTAAATTTAAGTATCGTATTACAGTAAAATCCTTAGCTCAGTTAATATGAAGGACTGTGGGGTTAAAATATCCTTGGGGTTTACTCTCATCTAATAATACTAATGTCCTTGTATACAGGGGAAATTTAGCGACACATACACCGGGAGAATACTGTGTGAAAATGAAGCCAGAGACAGGAGTGATAGATCTCAAGGATTTCCAGCAAACCATCAGAAGCTAAGAGAGTCATGGAACACATTTTTTCTCACAACCTTCAGAAGAGACCAACTCTTCTGATGCTTTGCCTTGGACTTGTAGCCTCCCAAACTATAATTTCTGTGGCTTAAGCTCCACCTAGTATGTGGTACTTTGTTATGGTAGCAAATGAATATAAACTCTGTGCAGTGATCTGGGAGGTAGCATCTTTAGCAGAAGGTCCAGACGTGTTTTTACCCTTCAGCTCTGCCATACATTACCTGTCAAGAGATTTACAGCTTTGAAAATCAGTTTTCCTTCATTGTTGGTGGCCTGTTCAACAGTCTTCTTCATACCTCCTCTGCTGCGGCTTTGCTGGAAGAAATATTAGAGTCTGAGATTCCTGATAATTGTTTTCCCAGCCTCCCTTATGGTCTGAGGGACACTGGGAAAATTTTGCAGGGGGAGGCTTTCTTTCTCTTAAAATGAGAAGCACAGGTGGAAATAGTTTCTTGCTTTTTTTGTCGGATGTTATTTCTACATGTAATGCATGAAACTGTGGCCATCACCTTGTCACATGACAGTAACAGTCAACACACTGGAGATGAAAGAAGGAGAGGAAGGTCTCGGTGACATCACAGAAACCATGAACCTACCTTAGGCGTGGCTTACTCCAAACTTCTGGATTTGCCAGGCTCTAAGTGTTTTGCATCCATTAACACTTTTTATCTTTGTATCAATTCTAGGGTAAAAGTACCATTATTTCCCCCCATTTTAAAACTGAGGAAGCTGAAGCATAAGGTGTTTTAAGTAAAATTGCCCAAAGCTATGCACACACTTAACAGTAGAGCAAGGATTTGAAAACTGACAGTCCGTCTTCAAAGCATGTGCTCTTACTCACCACTCCAGAACTACCTTAAGCCATTCTCAGTCAGGAATTTTTATGCAGGGCCGGAGGCATCGTAATGGACACCCTCCTCTCTAATACGAGAGCAAGATCACTATTCAGGTTTGTTGTGAGGATTTAATGAGATAATAGGCCAAATGCCTGGCAAAGTGCATAAGTGTTCAATAAATACTCAATTTGCCTTCCATCCATGGAGCAAGGGAAATTATGGAGACAGGAGGAACTCTCAATCTCCCCTTGCTCAGAACACATGGCTCCCCAGCACTAGAGCCTGGGTTGGAGTGAGACTTCTGCTTTGGGAGGAAGTGGCTGTTGGGGTGTGCAATTTGAACAGCAACAGCTCGTGGTCCTTTCAGGTGTGTCCTGTTAAAAGGTTTGTTTACTCCATGCCCAGAGAAGTGGCTCAGCAGCTGGAGTCTCAGTATCATTGGTGGTTGATGGCAACCTGACTCTTGGGGACAGAAGCAGAGGTGGCCAGGGCATGGTGATTCAGGGAATTGGCCTTTGACTTTTATTTTTCTGCTGTGTGAGCCCTAGAATAGGCTGAAAACAAAATGGTCTGGAATGGCTTCAAGTCCTTTTCTGGAGAGAAACTATTAGTGAAGCCTGGAGAGGCAGAGGCACGCTGTCCTCCTAACTGGAATACATTACTCTAAGTACCGTTGACCTTCAGGTCACCCACATTACTGAACTCAGAAGTTAGTGCAAAAGGGAATACAGAGTTCTTGACTTTAACCCAACTCAGGAATTAAGAAATCCTTTCCATGTGCACAGCTCTGAGCCCAGTGTGAGCTAGGATGTGGAATGAAGTCAGGTGTTGTGAAGATTGAAAGGAACATTACATCCAGTGACTGCTGCTCCTATAAGGTGGGGATTTGCTCAGAGGAAAATATTAACTACTTTATATTGACACCGTGGGAATTATTCTGATGAATGTAACCTAGCTCTTAAGTACCAATGCTTTTTTTTTTTTTAAGATTTATTTCATCGAGTGAGCAGTGGAGGGGAGGGGTAGAGTCAGAAGGGAAACAGATTTCTCACTGAGGTGCAGAGCCAGCCAACGGTTTGAATTTCATGACCCTGGGATCATGACCTGAGCAGCAACCAAGAGCTGACTGAGCTACCCAGGTGCCCCAAGTATTACACTTTTTGAACACTTGACCTCTGTTTTGGATAGAGATATTTGGTCACTATATTACATACTCACGTCCAGCTGTAAAATGTTTGATTTTTGTAGACTTCCCTGAATACTGGGAGAATCTCAGGAGGAGTTCCTTTTCGGCCCACCTTCTTGCTCACTTTACTGTTTTTTTTTTTTTTCCTCTCCTGTCACTCACTGTCATTCCACTCATGTCTGTTTCTAACCAGGATCAACTTTATCTTCCTGTAACAGGAGGTTTCATTTTTGTTAAACTATTACTTTGTGACCCAGGGACCAGCTGAAACCCATGACCCATAGCAACTAACCTACCCCTATTAAAATGATTTAAACATTTCCTCAACAACAGAAGTCTCTTCCTAAGAGGGATTATTCTAAAAGTCACTCAAATACATATTTAAAAAATCTGTCACACATCTTTTCCTGCTTTTTTAAATAGTGTAAGCAGAACCCTAGTTATTCTGTCCTGGGCATTAGTGCGATCGGTAGTATTTGACCTAGTGGTAATTCTCTTAAAAATTCTGGAGCTATTGATGTATGTCAGTCTACACAAAAGGACCGCAAATAGGTTTTCTAAATTCTAGAAATGTCTTTCTATTCTTAGTCTTCAATTTACCTTACATATGTATCCTCCTTTTCTTCTAATGTTCTGCTTTTGTTACGCTGCAAGGCAGAAAATCCAGAAAGAATGAGAAAAGAGTAAATGTCTCAATCAAACAGGTTTCAGGTTCTGTGGTAGGCATTTTGTCTGCACTATTGCACAGCAACCCTTGAGATAAATGCTCTTATTCTCATTTTTCCCCCCAAATGATAAAAAGGCACAGTGAATAAGTAGCTCCCTTCAAGCAAGCTGACATGATTAGTAAGTGGAGAAGCCAAGGTTCAGTCAAGTGTCTGACTCTTGAGCTCAGTTTTAACTACTACACTGTACTGCTTAAATTGTACATAAAGTGAAAGGTTTTTCAGGGAGAGTCTGGGTGGTTTCCCTATAATGTACATGTATTTTAGTCCACGTAATTTGTGACATTTTTATCATCCGTGAAGAAGAATTGTTAGCTCACTTACAGATAGCGAAGTTTTGGGGTGTTGGTGTGAGCCTAGGGTCAGGGAGGGCTTTCTTGAGACTGTGGTAACCTTGGTGACTTTGGGTCTATAATTACTTCAGGTTCACTACTGTCATCTATCACTCATTTGCTTACTAAGCACTTACCATGTGTTAGACATTTTCATAGATTCGGGAGGTTCAAATATTCATGTGGCTTAGTTGTCTTTAAATACCTCTTCACTCTTTCTATTCTATCAAATAATACTCTGGCTCCAGCAAGATCAGGTAGAGGAGAGAAGATACGATGCAATAAAGTAGAAAGGAAAGAATAGGAAATAAGACCTACTCAGGATTGGGGGTATAAAAAGCTTAAAAGGTGAGTGAGTTTGACAAACAGGAAGAGAAGTAAGACTTGAGTCGAAAGTCTTGTTTAGGAGTCTAGAAGGATGATGGGGAGAGAAGCTTCTATTTAAATTTCAGTGAAAATGAGATTAAACAGTGACTTTATTTTTTTATGGATCAGACTCATGTTAGAGATGGTGGGTTAAGAATTCTTGCCTTTGGCGGGGTGCTTGGATGGCTCAGTCGGTTAAGCATCTGACTCTTGATTTCGTCTCAGGGTCGTGGTCTCAGGGTCGTGGGATTGAACCCTATCAGGCTCCTTGCTCAGCTTGGTATTCTCTCTCTTCCTTTTCCTCTCCCTCTGCCCCTCCCCCAGCTTGCACGTGCATCTCTCTCTGAATAAATAAATACATTTTAAATTAAAAAACGAAAGATTTCTTGCCCTTGGAAGGCTCATTATTTTGGGAAAGTTGAAGGAGTAAGTCAATTTTTATGTAATTCAATGGGTTAAAAGTTGTATTACAAGAATGAAAATGGATCTGAGAACAAAATACCTCTGATTAGGGATCACTCAGAAAAGGCTTCGTAATGAAATTACCCATAAACTGAGCTGTTAATTAGGAGATGGCTGGACACTGAAGGAATAGAATAAGAGAATAAGATGAATTTTATAACTGGTTAGTATGCAAATAGTTTGTGTGTTTTTATTTTTATTTAATCACTTGTCAAAAGTTTAGAAAAGTGCATGAGTATTGAGTCATTGTGCACATTTATACTAGATAAAATGAATATTCCTTTTACCACCCCATCTCCTCAATCTTTGTATCTTGTCTACATTTATTTTAAAACATAGAAAAGCAAATACCATTTTGTATATTTAAATACAAATGGAATCACAACATAAAGATTTCCTGCAATTTGCTTTTTTTTTTTTAAACTTCTAAATCTTTTTAATGCTGCATACTGTGAGTGCATAGAATGTGTGCAGGATAGTTTAACCATTCTCCTAATGATATTTTTTTTCTTGGTAATTACAAAGAATACTGAAATGAAGTCTCTTGGCAAACATGTCCAAATATATATATATATAGATAATAACGAGTGGAATTTCTGGGCCAAAATGAATGTACATTCAAAATACTTAATATATACTGACAAATTGCTTTCTAAAATGTTCCCATTTATACTCCCTTAACAAAAAAGATACTTCTTTGAATTTTTGCCAGGACTCAATGTTACCAATCTAATGGACAAATTTAGAAATGCTGTTGCATTTTTTACATAATAGTGATATGGAGCATATTTTCACATGTTTATTAGTCATTTGGACTCTTCTATGAGTTTGTTTTTATCTTTTGCCCATTTTTAATACTTAGTTATTATCTTTATTAACTTGCAGAGTTTTTAAAACTCATAATTGAAATAATTTGTATATTATCCATGTTGTGAATATCTTCTCCCAACTTCTCGTTTTTAAAAACTTTCTAGGGCACTTTGACATTTTCTATCTTGACATAATAAAATTAATTGATATCTTCCATTATGGTTCTTTTGCTCTGGGATATGTTTAAGAAACCTTTGTCTTCCCTTATACGTATTTATTAATATGACCATATTCACCATTACAACAAGGGAATTGGAAACAAATATGGATAGTTCAACCCAGTTTCACAAATGTAGAATTCCTGTGAATTTCTATTAGCATATATAAAAATAAAATAGAACGTGAGGGAAGAGGACATAAGGAGTGTTATCGACTATATTATCCATCTGTCTCTAAGAAATAAATGTCTTTGTATTAGTGAGTTGAATTGATGAATTTCAATGATGATTTGACCTACTTTTAAACAACTGTTAAGTTAAAGAATTCCAGAGAGATGCATAAGAATTCGATGTTACTTTAAATATTAGTAGCTGTGAGCTCCATTCTTTTAGATATTAATCTTCAGCTGGTTGGTTTTCTGTTTGTGTATTAACCAGTAAAGAGGATAAATCATTTCCAGATTTTCTAGGAGGAGTTTGACTTAACTATCAGGTATCAATGCTGAATTGTCTCTCAGCCCCTACAGAAAGCTAATAACCACAGGATATAAAGCAAATAATATTTTCTGTCCTCTGTCACTATGGATGGGAACAAAACTAACTAGACTATAGCCAGTTTTTAAAAAGCGAATTAAAAAACTGTGTCATACAGGAAAAAATGCCCATTCCCCTCTCTATGTATGTATTGTAAAATCCTAAAAATATCAGTCATTTGGTAGTGGACTTAAAAATAAGGCATGTTAACCTCTCAGATCAGTGAGAAAGAAGTAATAAATGGCATATCATGGGGAAGATAAAAGTATCTGTCTCAAGCAGGGAATCTCTGTGGCCCACAGCAATCCAGTGATCAGAAAATGTAGGCATTGCTTGGCCAAACATTGTCATGAGGAAGGTCCAGTAGGTAAATGAACTCAGAAGTAGTGGAAATGTGTGGTGACGTTGCTGTGGAAAATCTACCCACTGGTGAAGGGATCCAAAACTGTGTTTGGAATATGAGAAGTGGGAGACATCCTTTGGGTAGGGCATTCACAAATGGCAGAGTTGAGAGGTCCCAAACAAGTAGGCTGAAGTTCAGGGCTGGACTTATACCAGAGGAATTATAGAGCTAATTGGAAAATGAAGGCAAAGTATCGTTTCTATTAACTGGACTAATAAACGGTTGTAAGCTCATTCACTGTTCATTTAGTAAATATTTGCTGTGTATTTACTATATCTCAGGTATTGGGAATAACAGTGAAAAGACAAAAATCTGTCTCTGTGGAGCTTGGATTCTACTAGGGGAAGAAAAAAAAGTAAAAGACTATGTCACATGATTCTATGGAGAAAAAATAGATCTAGGAATGGGGATAAGGTATATCAAGGTCCAGGTGTTACAATTTTAAATGGTGGCCTGGGAGAGTCTCTCTGAGAAAGTAGCACTTGAGGAAAGATTGGAAGGAAGAGAGGGAGTGAGCCATGGGTCCATCTAGGGTAAGAGGGTTTCCAGACAGAGGGAAGTGTTAAAGGCTTTTGAGGTGAGAGAGTGATTGGTATCTGTATCAGTGAGGGTTCAACCAGAGAAGCAGAACTAAGAGGCATCTGATGATGCTTAGTGAAGGCTCTGCAACTGGGCGCAAGACCAAAAGGAGCCAGTACAGGCTGATGCACCCGCAGAAAACAGCTGGAGAGAGGGAGGGGACACTTAATATGATACCTGTGACTTTATCCATGCTGGAAGAGGATTCAAGGTGAAGTATGAAAGGTACTAAGCTGACTGAAAAACTTGGAGCTAGAATTTTGCAGTTGAAGTTATAGCTCTACTATGTATAATTCTCTGACTTAAATTTGTCATAAATGCAAATTCATAGGAAAATCTCAACTTCTCTGAAACTCAATATCCTCTTTTGTAAACTAGTAATAATGATACTATTCTGAGCTGTTAATAGAATTAAATGAGCTTATGTATGTGAAAGCCCTTTGTGGGTAGTAACAATCTATATGAATGAAAGATATATTTCATGTATTATAAAGTAAAGGTGAATGATCACTTTAGGCTATATGAGGCCATTCCATTCCAATAAAACTATCATAAAAGAATTATAAATTTCATGTATTTCCATTACAAGATGAGAAAATGGCTAGGAGAGGCTGGTTACTTGTCCAAAGTCTTCTTTCCAGGTCAGAGAAAAGTTTGTAAATTTCAAAGAGCAGCACTTCTCTTATAATATATTCATTTCAGTCTCTAAATCAAGAAGACATAGGTATATAATGACAATTTAAAAGGCAGAATTTATGTATTTCTTTAGTGCAGAAATCATCATCATACCCCTAGAGCATTAGTAGAATCTATCACCTATGCATTTTTTATAGACTCATTTGGGAAATGTCATGGTTTATCAGAGCCACATAAATCACAGTTTGCTGGATTTTAATTCAATCTTTAAATGTCACCTGGAGATGAGGGAATAATAGTCAATTTTTTGTGTTAGATTAAATAAAAGCAGGTAGAGAAATCAAAGAAAATTTAAGGAAAAAAATTACTTGAGCTCAGAATAGATATCGCTGGGTATAAGAACTTGCAAATTTTCTTGAAATGTAGGTTCAAACACAGCAGGCTTCACTTTATTTTTATATATCCTTAAGTGATAAGTTTTAAACTATTGCTCTTTTTCATAAGCGTTCGTAGAGTTTCAGAATTCTCCCCATTTATCTGCAATGTCTCTCCTGCCACATATTCACATCTTGCTGCATCACCTAGAATAGAATAAATTATGCTGCAGTCAATAGTCTCTAAATCTCAGTGGTTTATGACAAGAAAGGTTATTTCTCCACTACATTGTTCTTACTCAGTGAGCAGGAAGACCCCCTTGGCTGCAGGTTGGGTTTCGGGTCTGCATAAGGACTGAACTTGGCAAGCTCAGTCCTGACAGGAAGAAAATGTTGGCAAAACGAGGTTAGCAAACATGGGCTGTAAATAAGGGCAGTGAAAAGGAGAGGGAAACCCGCTGTCTGTGGCCTTGGGAAATTCTCTCTTCTAGATTGATGGTCTTGGCATTGGCTAAGGGAATAATAGCCAGAGGGGAAAAAGAGTGGCCTCAGTGGACATCATTCTAAAATGTAATGGCTGATACAGTAGCCTTCATTTGGACATCTGTACGTATCCCAAGTACCGAGGGCAAATATTCAAGGCAAGTAGCACACACACTTCCACTTCAGTTCGTAGTAAAACGAGTCACACAGACCTTTCTGCATTCAAAAGGGCAGGGATGTAGGATTCTTCCCCAGTGTGGGAAATTGAAGAGAGCTGCAATTGTGAACAATACCCTGATCTATCATTTAAGTATTTTCTTAAGTGCATTGTATCCATGAAGTAGTTCTTGGTCCTCAGCAAAAGTTTCCCCTCCTTCTCAAGACACCTGTAATATCTTCTCCCCTTTTTCATAGTGCATGTCATTTTTCATCTTGTACTATGGCTATTTGTGAATATTTCTCCTGGTAGGTGGTGGGTGAGCTTTTTGGGGATATAGACCATACCTATTACTATGTCTAGTAATAGACATTATACTTAGAGCACTGTTCAATTTTTATGGTTAATTAATGGATCTGGATAGGAAAATAGTCTTGTTTCTACACACATAAAAGAAGAGATCTTAGGTCAGTCACCCCCAGGTATTCTGAGTTGGGTAAGAGGGCATTTGTTTTAACAAAGATGAAATAGAATCTCCTTGTTTACTGCATATGATTTTCCTCCAGATTTATTGTGATATAATTTACAAAATTATATTTAAAATGTATAACATAAGGATCTGACACATGTATACATTGTTAAAGGATTCCCACCACCCAGTTAATTAGCACATATATCACTTTACATCATTGCTTGTGTGTGTGTGTGTGTGTGTGTGTGTGTGTGTGTGTGTGAAAATTCTTAAGATCTGTTCTCTTAGCAAATTATAGTTGTGCCATAGAATATTATCAACTATAGTCACAATTCTATACATTATGTCTTCAAAACTTAATCATTTTATAACATTTTACCAGCCTTTCCTCATTTCCCCCACTCCAGCCCCTGGCAACCACCATTCTGTTGTTGTTTTCATATTTTATTTATTTTTTTGACAGAGAGAATGAGCACAGGTCGGCAGAGCAGCAGGCAGAGGGAGAAGCAGGCTCCCTGCTGAGCAGAGAGCACGATGCGGGGCTTGATCCCAGAACTGAGGGATCATGACGTGAGCCAAAGGCAGACATTTAACCAACTGAGCCACCCAGGTGTACCCATTCTACTGGTTCTATGATTTCAACTTTAAAAAAAAATTCCACATAAAAATGAAATCATGGAGTATTTCCTTCCCTATCTGGCTTGTTTCATTTAGCATATTGCCCACCAGTTTCATCCATGTTATTGCAAGTGGCAGGATTTCCTTCTTTTTTAAGGCTGAATAATACTTTATTGTGCGCACACACACACACACGTTTTCTTGATTTCATTAATCCATCTATGGGTACTTTTTCCTGTATCTTGACTATCATTGATAATGCTGATATGAACATGAAAATACAGAAATGTCTTTGAGTTAGTGGTTTAGTTTCCTTTAGATGTATTCCTAGAAGTGGATTGCTGGATTAGATGGTACTTCCGTTTTTAATTTCTTGAGGAGTTGTCACATTATTTTTCACAGTGGCTATACCAGTTTATATTCCCACCAACAATATACAAGGGTTCCATTTTCTCTACATCCTTGCCAGTATATGTTATTTCTTATCTTTTTGTTAATAGACATCCTAACAGGTATGATTTGGTTTCATTGTGGTTTTGATTTGCATTTGTCTGATGGTCAGTGATTCTGAGTATCTTTTCATATATATTTTGGTCATTTGTATGTCTTCTTTTGAGAAATGTCTCTTGAGGTCCTTTGCCCAGTTTAAAATTGGGCTTTTATGTTTGCTTTGCCATTGAATTTTAGGAATTTCTTGTGTGTGTATGTATATATGTGTATATATTTTTAATTCCAGTACAATGAACATATAGTGTTTCATTAGTTTCAGATGTACAGTATAGTGAATGTTTCTATGCATTTCTCAGTGCTCATCATGATAAGTGTACTCTTAATACTCTTTACCTATTTCACCCATTACACCTTCCCCCACCCCCCCAATAGCAATCAATTTGCTCTCTATAGAGGAGTCTTTTTCATTTTTTTCCTTTGTTTTGTTTGTTAAATGCCACATATGAGTGAAATAATATGGTATTTGTCTTCCTCTGACTTACTTCACTTAGGATTATACCCTCTAGATCCATCCAGGTTGTTACAAATGGCAGGATTTCATTCTTCTTTATGGCTAATATTCCATCATGTATATATACCACTGCTTTATCCACTCATCTATAGATGGACACTTGGGTTGTTTCCATAATTTGGCTATTATAAATAATGCTGCAATAAACATAGGGGTGCATGTATCTTTTTGAATTAGTGTTTTCATATTCTTTGGGTAAATACCCACTACTGGAATTACTGGATCATGTGGTAATTCTGTTGTTAATTTTTTGAGGCACCTCCATACTGTCTTCTATAGTGGCTGCACCAATTTGCAGTCCCACCAGGGTTCCTTTTTTATCACATCCTCACCAACACCTGTTGTTTCTTAGATTTTTGATCTTAGCTATTCTGACAGGTGTGAGGTGATACCTC
Organism: Ursus maritimus; assembly: GCF_017311325.1. Classification (NCBI taxonomy): domain Eukaryota; kingdom Metazoa; phylum Chordata; class Mammalia; order Carnivora; family Ursidae; genus Ursus; species Ursus maritimus. Next base: position 19,245,544 of record NW_024426119.1, read on the forward strand.
TTTGTAGTTTTGATTTGCATTTCCCTGATAGAGATGAGCATCTTTTCATGTGTGTGTTGGTAATCTATGTCTTTTTTGGAGAAATGTCTCTTCATGTCTTCTCATTTTTTAATTGGATTATTATTATTTTTTGGTGTGGAGTTGTGTAAGTTCTTTATACATTTTGGATACTAACCCTTTCTCAGACATGTCATTTGCAAATGTCTTCTGTCATTCAGTAGGTTGTTTTTTTTTTAGTGTTGATGGTTTCCTTTGCTGTGTAGAAGCTTTTTAGTTTAATGCAGTACCACCTGTTTTGGCTTTTACTGTTTTAGCTTTGAGTGTCAAACACAAAAAATCATCACTGAGACTGATATCAAGGAACTTATCTCCTATGTTTCCTTGTAGGACTTATATGGTTTTAGGTCCTAAAGTCTTTAATCCATTTCACGTTGATTTTTAGTGTATGGTGTAAGATAGGGGTCCAGTGTTATTCTTCTGCATATGCATATCCTTTTTTTCTCACTATCATTTATTGAAGACACTATCCTATCCCCATTGTACAGTTTTGGTGACTGGGTTGAAAAGTAATTGACTATATATGCTTGGATTTATTTCTGGATTCTCTCTGCTCCATTGATTTATGTGTCTGCTTTTATGCCAATACCATGCTGTTTTAATAACTATAGCTTTGTAATATCATTTGAAATTAGGGAATGTGATGCCTCAACCTTAGATCTTAAGTTTGCTTTGACTATTTGGGGTCTTTCGTGGTTCTATACAAATCTTGGGATTATTTCTTCTATTTCTGTAAAAATTGCCATTGGAATTTTGATAGAAATTGCAGTTAATCTTTGGACTACTTTGGGCAGTGTGGTCTTCTTAACAATCTTGATTCTTCCAATATGGAATATTTTTCCATTTATTTTTATCCTCAAATTCTCTCATTAATGTCTTAAAATTTTCGGTATACAGGTCTTTTATCGCATTGGTTAAATTTATTCCAAGGTAATTTATTCTATCTGATACTATTGTAAGTGAGATTTTTAAAAATTTTTTTCTAGTGATTCGTTACTGGTATGTAGAAATAATTTATTTTTGTATTTTGATTTTGTATTCTGCAACTTTACTGATTTCATGTATTAGTTATTTGGTGGAGTCTTGAGAGTTTAATTTTTTAGTTGAGTATAGTTGATTCACAATGTTACATTAATTTCAGGTGTACACCATAGTGTTTCCACTATGCTATGCTCACCACAAGTGTAGCTACCACCAGTCACTATGCAATACAATTACAGTATCATTGACTGTATTCCCTATGCCGTATCTTGTATTCCCATGACTTATTTGTTCCATAACTGAAGGCCCGTATGTCCTACTCCCTTTAACCCATTTCACCTGTTAAGCCCCTTCCTTCTGGCAACTGTCAGTTTATTCTCTGTATTTATAGGTCTGATCCTGCTTGTTTGTTTCTACATTTATTCATTTTGTTTTACTTTTTAGATTCCACATACTGAGTGAAATAATACAGTATTTATCTTTCTCAGTCTGATGAGGTCCATTTATGATGTCACAAAAGGCAAGAGCTCATCCTTTTTATGGCTGTGTAATAGTCCATTGTATATATATGTCACATCTTTATCCATTTATCTATTGATGGACAGTTATAAGATAATGCCATCTGCAAAAATAAAGTTTTACTTATTTTTTTCCAACGTGGGTGACTCTTATTTCATTTTTGCCTGATTGCTCTGGCTAGATGTTACAGTATTACATTGAGTAAAAATGCTGAGAGTGGGCATCCTTGTTTTTTCCTGTTCTTAGTGTAAAAGCCTTCAGCTTTTCACTGTTGAGTATGATGTTAGCTGTGGACTTGTCATATATGGACTTCGGTATGTTAAGTTTCATTCCATCTATACCTAACTTGTTGAGAGTTTTTACCGTGAAAGGATGTTGAATTTTGTCAAGTGCTTTTTTGGCATCTACTAAAATGATCGATTATAGGATTTTTATCCTTTATTTTGTTAATGTGGTATATCACCCTGATTTTGTGTATGTTGAAACATCTGGCGTGTCACAGTGATTTTGTATATGTTGGTGATAGTGTATGATCCTTTTAATGTGTTGTTGAATACAGTTTGCTAATATTTTGTTGAGGCTTTTGCATGTGTGTTCATCGAGGACATTGGTCTATAATTTTCTTCTAGTGTTTTTTTCTGGCTTTGGTGTCAGCATAATGCTGTCCTTGTTAAATGAGTTGCAAAGTGTTCTCTGCACTTCAGGTTCTTTTTTAAGTGAGAAGGATTGGTGTTTGTTCTTACTTAAATATTTGGTAAAATTCACTAGTGAAGCCATCTGGTCCTGTCCTTTGTGGGGTTTTTTTTTTTTTTTTTTTTAGATTTAATTTATTTGACAGAGAGAGACACAGCAAGAGAAGGAAAACAAGCAGGGGGAGTGGGAGAGGGAGAAGCAGGCTTCCCGCTGAGCAGGGAGCCCGATGCGGGGCTCGATCCTGGGACCCTGGAATCATGACCTGAGCTGAAGGCAGACGCTTGACTGATCCACCCAAGCGCCCTGTGGGGAAGATTTTGATTACTCAGTTTCTTTAGTCATAATTTGTCTATTCATATTTTCTATTCATGATTTAGTCTTGGTAGGCTGTGTTTCTAGGAATTTATTCATTTCTTCCAGGTTGTCCAATTTATTCCCATGTTTGTATTAGTTTCTCATGATCCTTAGTATATCTTTGTTATTATTTATAAGGTCTCTTATTTCTGATGTTGAACATTTTTTCTTTGTTTAGCTAAAGATTTGTCACTTTTGCATATCTTCTCAAAAAACATCTTTTAGTTTCATTGATCTTTTTTCTTTCTAGTCTCTATTTCATTTATCTCTGCTCTAATAGTCATTCCCTTCCTTCTTTCTAACTATGGGTTTAGTTTGTTGTCTTTTTTGTTGTTCCCTGAGGTATAAAGTTAAGTTGTTTGTTTGATATATTTCTCTTAATATAGATGTTGTAAACTTAACTACAGAATTACTTTTGCTGTATCCCATAAAATTTGAGTATGTTATGTTTCCATTTTAATTGGTATCAAGGTATTTTTTTATTTCCTTTTTGAATTCTTTTTTGATCCATTGGCTATTCACATATTTTTGCCTCCGTATGTTAAGTGGGAATGAAGGAGTCAGTAGAAGTACCGCAAATGATGAGTCACTAGGGATAGGAGAAAATACAGTCCATTTATCATGTTATTTTTGGTTTTAGATTGTACAAGATGTATAGGACTCTGTTGTTATAACCAGTTAGGCACTGCTTATGACCATAGCTACCAAAAAATTGTTTTTTTCACTCAGGTCTGAACAAGTAAGATTCTCCTTTCTTGTTAGTACTTTCAGAGTTGCTGCTACTTTGAGTCCTATTAATTTTTTAATAGATATTTTTGTTTTACAGTAGTTTTGGATTCCCAGTGGAATTGAGCAAAGTACTGAGAGTTCCCATATATTCTCTTCCCCAGGGTACTAATTTTTGCTCTTAAGATTGTTCATACCTATTCAGTGAGCAGGTCGATCCTTTGGCAGCAGGTCTGGATCTGAGTATGGCTTAGGCCTTTACCCAGCTGGCCAGGTCTTGCAAGGAGAAACGCAAGAAGGGTTTTGTTTGCAAGCACTGCCTGCTTGTGAAGGGGGGAAAAAAAAGGTAATAGGCAAAAAGGTTATAGACAGAGAGAGAGAGAGAGACAGGAAACTACTAAGCAGAGCCTTAGAGAAATGGCCCCACCTTGACAGTAAGTTTAAAGAGGTGAGGATGTGGGAGTGGCCTGGGGACCAGGCTTAAGTAACTCAAACAGACTAGAGATTTTTAAGCACTCAACCCCATAACCTGCTCTCCAGTTACCATCTTTGTCTTACTTTTTTGCTCTTATCCTCTTTGTAACTAACATTCTTCCTTTTTTTGTTTTTCTTCTTGCAAGCCAAAATCTCTCCTGATTAAATGGATATATAAAGGCTGATTTTTGTCATTTTGAGACTTTATGTACTTAGGTAGCCCACTCTGGACTTAAATTCCATTAATAGTGGTTAATACCGTCTCAACTGTCAAGTCCCATTTGGGACTGGAAAATGTCCTGAGACTGTGCACATTTCTTTTGACTTGGTAAAATTACATATGTGAAGGCTCATTAAAAATGGACTTGAAACATGTGAAACATGCATCACAGAAAGATACCTTAGAAGTATTCTTTGTATAAACCTTTTATCCTTCTGTCAGTAATACTTCCAAGAACTATACATCTATAGATTTTTGAAATATACTTCCAATTTTAAACGTGCAAATGAACATTGGCTTTTAACTTATGTCAGCTCCTTTGGAGCCTGTATTCAGGCCAATTAACACAGAAGTATTTCATACAGGCTGACAGCAAGCACTTCAAATACTTTAAGAAATAAAATAATTACATAATGGAAAGTGTATGTATAAAATGTTGAATTTGAGAACAGAAAAACAATAGTCAGAAGCCACAGTGAACATCAATATTTTTAAATACAAATATTCAAGATGTATATTAAATTGTTTTAAGAGGTAAGAAACTTCAGAAGATCATTCCGGGAGAGCATGGAAGGAATTGGTGATCCCACGCCATAGGTGGCTAGTTCAACAGATGACAACTGATGAGTCATAGCACCTCTAATAATTGTTTTATTAGATTTATTTCCATGGCTATTTGCCCTCTCCTTTTGGTTTTGCTGTAGGTTTCAGAACGAAGGTAAGAAATTTCCACTAAACTGGAGAGCTTTGAGGTCTAACAAAGGACTCTTTTGCCTGTTCTCCAGTTAGCTGTCTGAGACAGGAATAGATACAGATCTATCTTGGTTACATTTAAGGAAAGATTTCTTGTTATTTCCTCATTTTTGTAACAGTTAAAAATCTGGAAAGATAAAATCTGATAAGTTGTAAGTTTTCAAACTGTAAGGGTTCTTGGTCTATCAGATTCTAATTTCAAGTGGATAATGATAGGACACGTAGCCCCAAAGTGTTGAAACTGTATTTGAGTGTGTATAAACCTGGGAATAGAAAAGTAAAGCAGGGGAGTGAAGATAAAGGGGAGTAGATTTCTCTGGAAGGGACAAGGGAAAATATTACTGAATGACTTTTAGTGCAAGGCATTGTACAATGTGCTTTGCAGATAATATCTTATTTGCTCCTCATAAACTTCTTTAGGTTAGTAACAATCATTCCTATCTTAGAGAAGGGAAGCTAAGGTTGCATGAGATTAGAGAACATAACCAATATCAGAGAGCCAAATAGAGCCAAAATGCAGAAGTTTTTCTGCCACGGTTCCAGAGCTCATCCTCTTTTACTGTGCCTTGCTTTCTGTAATGAAGAGCTTCTGAGATGAAAGAGAAGGAAATTGAGCCAGGTTTTTACGGTTTTAGGACTTGGGGCACAGTGATTCCTGGATAGGAGTTAAATTTCTGGAGCTTTGGTTTTAGCCACTCCTGAGTTACTCTACCTAGGCCAGTTTTTGTCTCAGTCTGTGAATTACTGTCAGTTATTTGAGACCTTATTATGCCCAGCATCTTACCTAACAACTTGGAAAGACCTAACAATGGTATAGCACTTGGCACCAGATCTCTAGAAGCCTTTCTTTTGAATCTGAGAATTAGTATGTAGTAGTTGGAAGGAAAAAGGTCTGTCAGCTGACTAAACTGTGTGGCAAGAACTTGTGGTTCCTCTTGTGGACTATGGATGGATGGCGGAGAAAATGGTACAATGTACGTGTCCATAGGATTGTTTAGTTTTTATGGAATGCTGGAAGTACAACTGCTACTGTGCAAGGTGAGATTGTGACTCTTTTTATCTTAAATGGGGCTGTAGGGAAACATTAGTATAGCCAGTAACACATTTTACAGACAGATAATGCATTAAGAGATCAGAAAGGAAGGAGGAGAAAGCATACCGTAGTCATGGGGGATAGCTTTATAAAAGAAGTGGTATTTGTTGAATTTAGAAGATTTAGTAGGACTCAACAAAGAGAGGGAAAAGGACACTTAAGTTGTGGGGAACTACGTAAACAAACGCATAAACTGAATAGTATTCATGCCTTTCATAATATTCTATTTTAACCCAATTCCGACAGGAAATGAGGCAGATTAAAACAAAAACTGTTAGTACAACTTAAAATAATGTTAAAAGGTTAGGTAATATTGAAAAATCAGCCTTATATTTATCTCTGAATTTCCTGGCAATAAAAGAAAGAAAGGTAAATGTTAGAGTTGCTCTGATGGATGGAAGTATACTAATTCTTTAGATGAGACATGATGTTGTCTGCTCCTTAATTCTAAATTGGCATGTGCTAGCCATTGTGGAGCATAATGCACAATGTATTTGGTAGTAATATCAGGAAGAAATGTGGCTTGGCTTTCTACTGATCCTCGAATTTCTTTCCATTTACCTAGGGGGTGGGTGGAAAGGGAAGGGGAATTTGTTGAAGAGTTGTGGGCCACATCAAGTTTTCATCACATCTGAATGCATTTCATTGTGTTGCACTTAGGCATCTGACCACGGTAACTTGAAGGGAGGTTCAGAAATGTAGTCTAGCTGTGGCCCAGGGGGATAACGGGAAGAATTTGTGCAATTTACAGTAATTTAAAGGTAGTTGGCATAAGAGAAAGGTTTCTGATAGGTAGAGACATTGTGTGCTAGTAATTAAAGCAAGATCCAGATCATTTTGATGTCAAGTATTTTTGTGAAAATTGAGGAACCTGATTGGCACTCCTTGGTGAAAGAAAACAATTCTACTTATCTCTGAGGGTGAGCTGAGGTTGGGGGTAGGGGTTAAGAGATGGGTGCCTTCAAGAACCAATTACTTGTGTAGTATAGGGTGGGACTAGTTTTATTTCAAGGGTTCAGTTGGGAAGATATTGCTAAAATAACAGTTTAGAAGAGAAAGACTCGAATGTCATACACCAGGAACAGTAAAGGACTAAAATAAAACTTTCTCTTTTTTAAAAAAGATTTTAGTTATTTATTTGAGAGAGAGGGAGAGAGAGAGAGAGTGAGCGAGCATGCACAAGCTGGGGAAGGGGCAGAGAGAGAAGCAGACACCCTGCTGTGCAGGGGGCTCAATGTGGGGCTCCATGTGGGGTGCGACCCCAGGACCCTGAGATCATGACGTGAGCTGAAGACAGACACTTACTGACTGAGCCACCCAGGCACTCCTAAAATAAAATGTCTTAAATGAATAAAGGAGTTTAAGTTAATTTGTCCCTATGCATCCAGTTACTTAATAGAAATCTCAGCATCATTACCAAATCTTCCCTCTTCCTCTCTTCCCAAGAAGACGCTTGACAAATAATGAGAAATTGAGAAGTAAGAGATTCTCAAAAGTATTGTTATCCAGGACAGTAAATATTTTGATTTTCTAATATGATGGCTTTTTGAAAACAATTTGTATGATAGTGATTTTGAAATTTCTCGCTTTATGGTCGACTCTGTAATCTATAAATATTCTATGTATTCTTATAAAAATGTACCTTCTCTAATTGTGCCAATAAGTCAAAATGCTGTCTTGCTTAGATCAGTTATTTTTTAATATTTGCCTCTTTGATCTATCAGGTAGGGAGAGATGTTCAATCTCACACAGTGAAGGTAGATTTACCAGTTTTATCTATAATCCTTGGCTAAGATGGTTTCAGTTTTACTAAACTTCACACAGGATTTTTCCTAACTCTAAATTCCTGACCAATTTTTCTTAGAACATTTATTTTAGAAAACTTGTGCCGTTGATCCATCAACAACATGAAGGTTGGGACACCAATTCCCGTGCACTTGAAAATCTATATATAACTTTTGAGTCCCCCCATCCCAAACTTAATTACTAATAGTCTACTGTTGACTAGAAGCCCTACTGCTAACATAAACAACACATATTTTATGTTATGTGTACTATATACCTTATTCTTACAATAAAGTAACCTAGAGAAATGTTATTAAAATCATAAAAGAAATTACACTTACAGTGCTATAAAAAATCTGCATATAAGTGGACCCATGCAGTTCAAACCCTGTTGTTCAATGGTCAATGGTATAGTTAATTTTATGCAGTTTTAATTTAATACTGCATCTTCACATTTGTTAACATTTCTTTGACTGCAAATGATATATACGATATATATGGTTTGTGTTTGTGTAAGTTTTGATAAAATTTAACTTTGTGTAATAGATTTATGTGTATTTATGATAGTTAATGATAAAATAGACTATATATAGTTTATGCATTCATGGCATATCTAACTTTCCTGAAATTGTTGGATATTTCAGGTCTATGCTGTTTGTGTGCAAGTATTTTTCAAATTATCTGAAATCTCCAAAAAAATTTCCTATGTATTGATTGAAAAAATCTTCATATAGGAGGACCCATGCAGTTCAAACCCGTGTTGTTCAAAGGTCAACAGTAATTGTAAATTCTTTATCTTTTTGAGATGTAAATCTTTTAAAAGCTTTTGCCAGTTTTACAAACCAGGGTATCTTTCTCAAGTACCTGGGAGCCATTCCTTTGAAATACAATCACCAAGATGTGGAAGCAATTTAACCCTCAACAGACGAATGGCTAAGAAAGATGTAGCAGAATATTACACAGCCGTAAAAAGGATGAGATCTTGCCATTCACGACAACATGGATGGACCTAGAGAGTATAATGCTAAGTGAAATAAGTCAGACTGAGACAGATAAATACTGTTTGATTTCAGTCATGTGGAAGCAAAAAAAAGAAATGAGTGAACAAACAAAAAGGAAAACCAGACTTATAAATACAGAGAACAAACTGATGGTTGCCAGAAGGAAGAGGTACAGGGAAGTGGGAGATATAGGCTTCCAGTTACAGAATGAATAAATTATGAGAATAAAAGGCACAGTATAGGGAATATAGTGAATGACATTGTAATACTATCATATGGTGACAGATGGTAGCTACACTTGTGAGCATAGCATAATGTATAGAGAAACTGAATCCCTATGTTGTATACCTGAAACTAATGTAACGTCGTGTCAACTATAAACAAATTAAAAAAAAAAAAAAAACTGCTCCCTGGGAGGGTAGGAACCTGATTTCCAGGGTACCTTACTCCAAGCTACAAAACTGCCTCCTATATTAAAGATGACATATAAAGTTTATTTCCCTTTGGGTAAAGCCAGTGAGCAAACAAAGACGACCTATAAGCCTCCTGCCCCAGTTCCAAAAACTCTCCCACATCTTTGTTTCAACAGAGTATGGAGTGCATTCTTTTTTTTTTTTTTTTTTAAGATTTATTTATTTATTTGACAGAGACAGCCAGCGAGAGAGGGAACACAAGCAGGGGGAGTGGGAGAGGAAGAAGCAGGCTCTTAGTGGAGGAGCCTGATGTGAGGCTCGATCCCAGAACGCTGGGATCACGCCCTGAGCTGAAGGCAGATGCTTAAGGACTGCGCCACCCAGGCGCCCCTGGAGTGCATTCTAATGATGATCTGTGTTATCCATTTCAGTTGTCTTGAGTAAAGTCTTCCTTTATTTAATTTTGTGCAGTACAGTTTTTGCTCAATTTTGTGAAGTTTGCAGTCAATCTAATTATAGTTCCTTGCATATATATACCACATTTTCTTTATCCATTCATTAGTTAATGGACATTTGGGCCCTTTCCATTAGTTGGTTGTTGTTGATAATGCTACTATAAACATCAGGGTGCATGTATGCCTTTGAATCAGTATTTTTGTATCCTTTGGTTAAATTAGTAGTGCAGTTGCTGGATTGTGGGGTACTTCTATTACTAGCCTTTTGAGGAACTTCCATACTGTTTTCCAGGGTGGCTGTACCAGTTTGCATTCCCACCAACAGTGTAAGAGGGTTTCCCTTACTCTGCATCCTGGATAACATCTGTTGTTTCCTGTATTGATAATGTTAGCTGTTCTGACAGGTTTGAGGTGATCCCTAGAGCTCTAGTTTCCAGCATCAGCATTGTTCCCAGATAGCCCTGGTCACTCTGGTTACATACCATTCTTATTTTAGATCCTTGTTCTTCTTCATATTTTCGTCTTTTGAAGATTTTTCTTTTTGAAGGGCTCAGCAATGCATTTGAAGTATATTTAATTTATTATGTAGGTGCTAAATAAAAAATTCAAAGTACAAAAAACGGGCATAATGAATGAAAATTTTGGATTTGATTCAATAGATAATAGGAATCTTGTGAATAATTTTCTGTGAAGAATGTAGTATTTTAGACAAGACTGTAGTCTGAAAGGAGGTTTATGAGAATTTGGGGGTAATAGAAGTTGTAGTGATTAAAGTTGAATCAGTAGAAAAGAAAGCATACTAGTTGAAGGTGGAGTGAGCTGCTTGTTGGCAGCATGGCAGGAAAATACATTGTTGGCATCTTCCAAGGGACAACAGGCAGTTGGTTCCATTATGACTGGGTATTTGGTACACAAGTATAATCTATTTATTTTTTGTTATGTTAGCATTAGACGGAAACTCAAAGCTGTCTCAATCTTTTTGATGGCTTATCTGTTGTCAAAATAAAACACCAGGCCCTTGGGCTACTTTACCACATATTAGTCTGAAATCCTTTCTGAGATGTGGAATAGGTCACTTTATGACCTCTCTTTCCGTTAGGGACATATTAATAGTGATGGTTTTTCCATTCCCAGGGACAAGGCATGAGATTGAATTAGTTAGTAAATTAATAAGGGGTTGACTGTACTAAAGCAATTTTTGTCTTCAATCTGAGCGCTGACGCAGAAACATTTTTATCAATGAATAACACTTAAATTTCTTATAACCAGTTAAAGCTGAATAATGGAAAAAGAAACAATTCTGGATTCTCAATAGTTAAAAGGACAGCAGTATGGAAAGCACATTAATTGTGAAAGCAGCTCAAAATTTTCCGATGTGTGTTGATGTGACAAAGCCTGAAATCAAATTGGATTGCTCTGAAATGGAGGTAACATGTAAGTAGATAAAACAAGACAAAAATAATGGTCTCACAGGGGCTTACTTTTTGGGGGCAGTAAATTGGCATTAGGAGATATACTAGCTCAAAGAGTATACTGGCATGAGTATACATGGTTCACAGAGACAACTCAGATTGATGTTTTGATCAGTGTTTAAATTTGGAGATGGGAAGAGTCCATTCACTGTTGGATTGGCAGCGTCTTGTAAGTGGCTGAAAATGACGATGATTAAAGAATTAATAAAGCCTTTAGTACATGGCAGTTACAAAAATTCTGTTATGTAATGACCTGATTTTTGGCAATGTCTGAGTTTCTCGCTCCTCAAATTTAAAACTGTGGTGCTTCCAGAATTTCGATGAGGGAGGGCCTTGGGCCTCAAGAGTGGTGGCAGTGGCAGTGCTGGAGTTGTAGGAAGGTTGGGGGGCATTTTGTGAATCTGTGTTTGTTTCGCAAGCAGACTGCTTTTATTTTATTTTTTATTTTTCAAAAGATTTTATTTATTTAAGACACACAGAAAGAGAATGAGCAGCAGGGAGGGGCAGAAGCACGCTCCTCGCTGAGCAGGGAGCCGGATGCGGGACTCCATCCCAGGACCCTGGGATCATGACCTGAGCCAAAGGCAGATGCTTAACCCACTGAACCACCCAGACACCTCCAAGCAGACTGCATTTAATGCTACAGATAAATAAAAATAAATACCTAAAATTATTTTTATTTGTGCTTAGTATAGGATTGAGGAAACCCCAATGGTCTATATCAATGATATATTTAATTTGGTGGTCTTGGAGTGATGGGAGATAATGAGGGGGCTGATCCCCAAAATACTCATTGCTGACACAGACTTAGACATAACTTTAATATTACAAAAATGTCCTTAACGGTTTTTCTTAATATATTTTCTTCATCTAAAATACAGGTTTATCTCCACTGTTGTTCATGTTTTCTTGTTCTTTTGATACTGGAACCTTTTAGACACAGATTTGGGGGATTAAAATAATTAGATAAAAAGTCATAGGCTAATTATATTACACTTGATATTTACCATGTGTAGATCGAATGTACTTTTTTTTTTCATTAAAATAGATGAATAGGAGAGATTTGCAAGGCATCTTAGAGATCTCCTGGTCCAACCTCTTCATGCTGTAATAAACGAACACGCAGAGAAGTGGTTGAGTTGTTCTCTGATTATTTGGCATAGAGACTGCTGAATGTTCCTAATATGCATTCGCTGAATTTTCTTTGGTGACAACCCAGATGGGAAATGCCTGATTACCTTTTACTATTGATAAACACCTTGGGAAATGTGGTCATGTGACTAAGTTCTAACAAATAAGCCAAACGGCTGTGTAGTATTTCCAAGATGTTGTCTTAAGAGCAGTATGCCCTCCATCTTTATTTTCTATTCCACTGCTGGAATATGATAGAACATCAAAGTGAGGACTGGAACACTAGCTTTCATTCTAAATCAAGAACACAAGAGTCACATTCTAGGGATGGTGTAGCTGAGAGTTAAAAGGAAACTATTTTGATGACAATGACTGCCACATTGGCACTAGAGTGCCTAACTCTGGACTTTTATCTTAAGGACTTCCATATTTTTTAAACCACTGTTATTTTGGGTTTTCTATCACATGGCATTGAACCTCTTCTTAAGTGGTATATTTGTCTAGTGATATCACATGATCAGATAGCTTCCCTAACATCATTTTGATCTATGAAGTTGTATTATTTTATAATATACTATGTTCTGTTCAGTCATTAATTCAGTATTTCCTCATTTCTTATTTGATTTCAGATTCTATGCCGTGTATTGGTAGTGCAGAGATAACTAAGACATACTACCTACCTTCAGAAAGCTCGTGGGCCAGGCAGGGAGACTAGTATGTGAACAAAGAACTCTGAAGTAGAGAGTAGTTAAAGGCATTTACACATGCTTTGGTGGACTCAGAGAGAAAGTGACCAATTCTGCTTTTTAGGTGAGTGGGAGGTTTCACAGAGGCAGAAGTACCTGAGCCATCTCTTGAAAGATTTGTAGTTCTACAGGTAAGATAGGAGGGAGGTACATTTTTTGTCAGAACATTTATAAAAGGGTGCCTAGGTGGCTCAGTCAGTTAGGTGTTTGCCTTTGGCTTAGGTCATGATCCCAGGGTCCTGGGGTGGAGCCACTTGTCAGGCTCCCTGCTCTGCAGGAAGCTGCCTCCTCCTTCTCCCCTACTTGTGCTCTCTAGCTCTCTCTCTTTCTGTCTCTCAAATAAATAAATAAAATTTTTTAAAAAATATTTTTATTTATTTATTTGACAGCACACAAGCAGGGGGAGCAGCAGGCAGAGGAAGAGGGAAAAACAGACTCCCCACTAAACACTATACTTAATATGCAGTATCTTATTTAATACAGCACCTTTTGATGGCAAATGTTACCATGCCCACTTATTAAAGCCTAGATACAAAAAGTAATTTTTCCAACATTACATCCTTAGCAAGTAATAGGGCTGAGATTCAACTTCAGGTCTATCTGCTTCCAGGGCCCAAGATCTTACACATTAGGAATTAATCAATTTGTCTATGTCATCTGTTATTTCTCTATAAATTATCGTTCTTTTCAATAAAAGATCATTTGACGATCAGACACATTCAATATTCATAGTGCTACTGACACTGAAATTTTTATAAAGAATACAAATATTTCAAAAGTAGGCGAATAACCATCATTGATCTATGTAATACATATACATATGTAACACAATATACATCTCACATGTAATACATACATGTAATATACACAGTACATATATATAATGTGTGCACGTACGTGTGTGTGTGTGTGTGTGTGTGTGTGTCTGTATATCTAATCACAAGAACTTGAATCTGGAAGGAAACTTGGAAACCAACCTGTAACTTTCTCAAAGCTTTAGGAAAACAATTCAATCTTCCAAGACTATCTGAATTTCTGAATTTTTGGCTCTTTGGCAAATCACTTGCCATTAATAAATACCTGTGGAGGATTTCTGAGTTATAGACATGATTTATTGATGTATTGATGATGGTAATTTAGAACAATTTGGAATAGGAAGAAGCATTTATAAAGTCATAAATAATGCAATCTAATGAAGATGTCAACCAGATGATGATTGTTCCAAAGAGTGAAGAGTGAAAAGGTATTTTGGTTTCTTCAGAAGACTTAACTCCTAAACATCTTAATGGAAAATTGTAAGTGGACAACCCGTTCTGGAAAATGTTTGAATTACTTTGCAAAGGCGGTGGGTCTATGATAAAGAGGCAGACAACTGGAATTATGAATCTCTTACAGAATCCTAGTCTGACCCCTGTATCTTTGCATTTATGTTATTGTAAAATATGTAATGTTTCACTAAATAATGTTTTCTAGCCTTCTCTAGTTATATAATTGTGAATCTTTTAACTCCCAAAGAATCATTTTTTCCTTGAGGGCAATGATTGTACTTTTGCTTGGTTCTGTGTCTCTTTTTTTGTATTTTCATGCTAGAATCGAGCAAGTATTAGTCAAATACTTTCAAAACCCCAGAAAAATTTGAAACAATTAAGCCTGTATACGTTAAAGAAGAATTTACAGAAAAAAGGAAATTAAGGGAAAAAATCTCTTTTGATTCCCTAATTATATTGACGTAGTCCCCAAAAAACGAGAACATGGTACATAAGTCACTGTGTTAGGCGCAGAAGGAAATGCAGATAACTTCCTCTTAGAAACACGAGGTCTAGTAATAGAAAAAAGACATGTGCATGAACTCTAGTGCCAGGTAAAGACAGGAAAGTGCTATGACAGCGTTTATTTAGGGTGCTCAGATGGGGGTGTACTGGTGTTAAAAGATGGGAGTAAAGTAGTTTCTGTTTGCTTAAAAATCATTCCAAACAATACATAGAATAAGAAACAGAAGCCAAAATACCTACTTTGATGAAAATAAGGCTGATACCTATTAGCTTGCACCATAGTAAGGGAAGACAGAGATGACGAAAGTGAATTATAAATTCCTGCAGTGTTGATGTCAGTGAACATGCTGACCAGAGTAAGATAGTTTATACTCAGGAACATGGAGATAAGCTGTGGGCATCATAAGAAAATCCGTATAAGGAGATAGAACGTTATAACCCTACCCTCCAACTCACATAGTTACCTATCCCGCCTCCAACTCCCATGGGAGACTGGAGATTGATTTTCTGAGAAGCAGAGCCACAAAGCCCCGAAACACTGGGGGCAGAGGAGAGGCAGCTAGATGACATGCTGAAAATACGATGATTGGGTCTGCATACTGATTGGGAAACCCTGTTCTGGATTTCTTTCTTTCATATTAAAGGCTTGTCTAATATGCCATGGACTAAAAAGCTGATTGGAAATTCTGCATTGGGGTGGGTAGAACTTTTAGACTAGTCTTAAATATGGGACAATGGTAATTCTTACTGGGAATATATACACGAATATCAATTTAAGTATTTTCTGTAGAAAAAGAATCTCTGGAGAAGAATCCATCCAGTCCCCTGTAAGAGGAAGGGATGAAGAGGGGAGGGAGTCACTTAAAATACTTAAAAGCCACTACATCCCGGGAACCAACCTCAACAGCGACCAGCCTGGGCTGGAGGAGCTTCTGCTGCTGTGCCAGCTGTTACCCCTTTAGTTGGCCAGAACAGGAAAGGAGCCACATCAGTAAGATGGGGGAAGTAAGATCATACCAGTGTGTCTCAGATGAGTATCTAGGGAAGAGACTGTAAACAAACATGACTGCTGGAATTCTGGAGATGGCTAGAAGAAATGGCCTCAGGGTTCTATTAAATTGTGTGAGTTCCCTGTATATTTTTTATATCAACCCGTTATCAGATATATAGCTTGCAAATTTTTTCTCATTCTTTACATTTCTTTCCTTAATTTTGTTGACTGTATTTTTTGCTGTGCACAAAGCTTTTAGTTGTAGTTCCACTAGTTTATTTTTCATCTTGTCATTTGTGCTTTAGGTGTCACACCCAAGACATCATTACTAAGACCCATATCAAAGAAATTTTTCCCCATTTTTCCCCTAGGAGTTCTATGGTTTCTGTTGTTACATTTAAGACCTTAACCCATTTTAAGTTAATTTTTGTGAGTGGTTTAAGATAGGGGTCTAATTTTATTCTTTGACATGTGAATATCTAATTTGTCCAACACCATTTATTGAAGAGATTATTTTTTTTCCATTGAGTGTTCTTGGTTCCCTTATCAAACATTAGTTTAATATATATGCTTGGGTTTACTTCTGGGCTTTCAATCCTTTTCCATTGGTCTGTTTTATACCAATACTATATGATTTTGATTACTATAGCTTCATAATACAGATTGACATCAGGAATTGTGATGCCTCCTTCTCTTCAAGATTGCTTTGGCTATCGGAGTTTTAGGTGGTTCCATATACATTTTAGGATATTTTTTTTCTTCTGTAGACAATGTTATTAATCTTGATAAGGATTTCATTGAATCTGTGGTTGCCTTCTCATTCTGTTGGCATTTTAACAATATTTTTTTCAGTATATAAACACAAGATATATTTCCTTTTGTTTGTGTCTCTTCAATTTCTTTCATCTAACTTTTGGTATAGAGATTTTTTACCTCCTTGGTGAAATTTATTCCTTGGTATTGTTTTTGATTCAATTGTAAATGGGATTGTTTTTCTTATATCTTTTTCCAGATACCTCATGGTTAGTGAATGGAAACATGACTGGTTTTTGTATGTCAATTTTCAACCTTGTAACTTTACTAAATTCTTTGATTAGATTTAACATATTTTGGTGACATCTTCAGGATTATCTATATATAAAATCATGTGATCATCAACTAGAAACGATTTTACTTCTTCTTCTCCAATTCTGATAACTTTTATTTCTTTTTCTTGTCTGATTGCTCGGTCAAGGACTTCCACTACAGCCATACCTCAGAGATATTTTGCGTTTAGTTTCAGACCACTACAATAAAGTGAGAATTGCAATAAAGTGAGTCAAATGATTTTTTGTTTCCCAGTGCACATAAAAGTTTGCAGAGTACTGTAGCCTATTAGGTGTACGATACAATTATGTCTAAAACACAATGTACACATATAAAACCTTACTGCTAAAAAATTTCTCATCATCATTTGGTTATCTCGGCAGGTTGTAATTACTGATCATGTATAACCATGGCAAATATAATAATAATGAAAAGTTTGAAACATTGCAAGAATTACCAAAACGTGACAGAATGTGAGCAAATTCTGTTGGAAAAAGGGCATTGATATACTTGCTTGACAGAGGGTTACCACAAACCTTAAATTCTTAAAAAAGCAACATCTGCAAAATGCAATAAAGTAAGCCCAATAAAATGAGTTATGACTGTTTTACATTGAAAAAGAATGGTGAAGAGTGGCACCCTTGTCTTTTTCCCAATCTTAGAGGAAAAGTCTGTAACCTTGCACAATTGAGTTTGATGTTACCTGTGGGCTTGTCATAGATGGCCTTTATTATGTTGAGATACATTCCTTCTATATCTAATTTGTTAAGAGTTTTTAATGATAAAAAATGTTGAAATATGTCAAATGCCTTTCTGCATCTATTGAGATCATGATTTTTTTCTTTCATTCTCTCCATGTGATGCATCACACTGATTTGTGATTATTGGGCCATCATCATTGCATTCCAGGGAGAAATCCTACTTGGTCATGATAAACAATCCCTATAATGGGCTGTTGAATTTGATCTGCCAGTATTTTATTAAGAATTTTATGGGCGCCTGGGTGGCTCAGTCATTAAGCATCTGCCTTCGGCTCAGGGCGTGATCCCGGTGTTATGGGATCGAGCCCAGCATCAGACTCTTCCCCTGGGAAACTGCTTCTTCCGCTCCTACTCCCCTGCTTGTGTCCCCTCTCTCTCTCTGGCTGTCTCTCTCGGTCAAATAAATAAATAAAATCTTAAAAAAAAAAAAAAGAATTTTGCTGTATCCCATAAGTTCTTGTATATGTATTTCAATATTTTTCTTATGAAACTTTATTTCTTTAATTTCTTTTTTGATCCATTGGTTCTTCAGGAGAATGTTTAGTTTCTATGTGTTCATAAATTTTCTTGTTTTCCTCTTGTTAGTAATTTCTAGGTTTATATCATTGTGGTCAGAGAAGATACTAGATAAAATTTCAATCTTCTCAAATTTGCTAAAACTAGTATGTATGGCCTAGTATGTGGTCTATCCTAGAAAATGTTCCATGCGCACTTGAGAAATGTGTATTTTGTTGGATAGAATGTTCAATATATATATATCTGTTAGGTCCATTTGGTCTATAGTGTTCAAATTTGCTATTTCTTTATTGATTCTCTGTCTGGATGATCTATCCGTTGTTGAGAATGGGTTATTAAAGTCCCACTCTACTGCTGGTTTTTTTTTTTTCCTTTTAGCTATGTTTTTGTTTTATGTTATAATTTAGTTGCTCCAATCTTGTATTCATACATATTGACAATTGTTGTATCTTCTTGATGGATTGACTCCTTGATCATTACATAACGACCTTCTTTATCTCTTTTTACTATTTTTAAAGTCTATTTTGTATGATATAAGTATAGCTACCCCTGCTTTTTATCATTTTTGTTACCTTTATGCTTGAAATTACTTTTTCCATCTCTGACTCTCACCATGTATATATCTTTAAGGCTAATGCGAATCTCTTCTAGACAGCATATTCATGGATCTTGTTTTTCTCTTCATTGCAGCCATTCTATATGCCTTTTAATTGTAGCATTTAATATTTATGTTGAAAGTAATCATTGAAAGTTAAGGACTTACTATTGCCATTTTGTTCATCATTTTCTCATTGTCTGTAGCTCCGTTGTTCCTCTTTACCAATCCTTTTTTTTTTTTTTTTAATGTTTTGTTGTCTTTCTGGATCCGTATACTTTGATTACTTGATCAGGTTCTTTTTGTAGTTGCTACGGGTTTTTTTCTTTGTGGTTTATATAGAAGATGTTAAAATTATAACACCCTCTTGGTAGCTGATAGCAATTTAATTTCAATAGAATTTATAAACTTATCCTCCTCACACTTTAGGTTATTGCTGTTATGATATATATGCTTTTTATACTATGTAACTAGTAACAAATTGTATTTATGGTTATTTTTGCTTCATTTTTTCCCTAGAGTTGTAAGTGAGCTATGCACCATCATTACAATATTATAGAATCTAGCTTTGACTATATATTGACCATTACCCGTAACTTTCATACTACCTTCGTAGGTTTTTGTGATGCTAATTATCATCATTTTACTTCTACTCAAATAACTCTCTGAGCATTTCTAGTAAGGCAGATATAGTACTAAACTCCTTCAGCTTTTGAGAAAGTCTTTATGCCTCCTTTATTTTTGAAGAACAGCTTGTTGGGAATAAACTTTTTGGTTGACAGTTTTTTTTTTCTTTCCATATTTTCAATATACCATCACGTTCTCCCATGAACAGAAAAATTTCTCTCAAGAAATGTGCTAATAGTCTTATTGGGGGTTCCCTTGTATGCAACTTCTTTCTTTTGCTACTTTTAAAATTCTTGCTTTGTCCTTGATTTTTAAAAGTTGAATTATAATGTGTATCAAGGTAGCCCCATTCAGGTTCAATCTATTTGGGGTCGTTTAGGCCTGGTGGATCTAGATGTCCACTTCTTTGCACAGGTTTGGGAGGTTTTCAGCCAGTATTACTTTAAAAATATTTTCTGTCCTTTTCTCTCCTCTTCTCCTTCTGGAATTTCCATAGTGCAGATACTGTTTCTTTTTATTGTGTCCAATGAGTTGTGTAAGCTTTCGTCACCTTTTTTTTTTTTTTTCTTTTTGCTTCTCTCACTGGAAAATTTCAAATGTCATGTCTTCTAGGTCATTGATTGTTTACATGGTCAATTCTGCTGTTGAAGTTCTCTGTTGAATTCTTTAATTTTATTCTTTCAGCTATTGGATTTGTTGGCTTTAATTGTTTTTATTTCTTTGTTGAACTTCTCATTTGTTCATGCATTGTTTTCTAATTTTATTTAGTTGTCTTTGAGTTCTTGCAGTTCATTAAACCTTTTTAAAAGGATTATTCTGAATTCTTTGCAACACCCCATAGATCTCGATTTTGTTAGTTTCTGGAGCTTTAGTAGCTTATTTTGGTGGTGTCATATTTCCCTTATTTACTTACATTGGTATCTCTGCATTAGAGTAAGTGGTGGTGTCTTCTAGGCTTATTAATTGGCCTTGGCCAAGACAGCTCTTCACCAGTCACATCAGTTAATATTTCTGGACATGTCTGCTGTTAACTTTCAGCCAGGTGAAGTTTGCTATCAGGCTATATTTTTGGGCAATGCCACTGTTGAGCTTTAAGAGTGAGGTGTTTTCCTGCTGGCTGAGAACTGTTGGACAGGCCCACTGGCTGGGTTCCTTGCCTCAGCAAGGCTATAGGATGGGTTCTGAGATTGTCTGGGTTTTCTGGTCAGGCTTTCTAAATGGTTGAGACTTGGTATTTTACTCTGTAATAAAGTGTGGCTATAAATTGGTTTCCCTGCCCTGGTAGTAGCCTCTGCATGGCTTATTGTCTAGGGACTCAAATCAGGCAAAAGCGTGCACTGAATTCTTTGGTCTGGCAAGACCACTGGCTTTGCTCTGCAGATGGGGAAAGCCAAAGGTTATACTCTCTGTTCAGGTGCCACTGTAAGTGAGGCTGTTGGATGGGTTTCCTTGTGTTCTGGTTGGGTTTCCTGCTTAGATCACCTGAAGGTTTTATTGAATAATGAGTGGGGCTGTATGAGTTCCTTTGCCCCGGCACAGTGGGAGAACCAGCCCCAAATCCAATAAAGCTCTTTGTTTATGTTCTTGACAAGTTTACCCATGCCCCAAGTTGCCTGGCTAAATGGGGTCACTGGGTTTGTTGTAAAGACTATTGGCTCTGCCTGCTGTCCTCTCTGCTTTAGTGTTCGTGGGCTATGCAGCTTCTAGGTCTCTTGTTAGCCTTTCTGGTCAGAAGGGGCTTGGAACTTCACTTAGCATTTGGCAGGGCCATGACTCAGCTCTCCTGCATGGCACGACAGTGGAACTCTGCTTGCTTGGTCGTGGCTTTGCTCTGAGCGTGATCAACTCTGCCTACCAGCTTCTCTGCTTGAGTGTTGCTCGACTATGTAGCTTCCAGGTGCTCTTGCCAGACTTTCTGTCAGAAGGGGCCCTTTGCTCCACTCAGTAATAAGAAGGACTATGACTCAGCTCACCTGCATGTGCAGAATATGAAAGCCTACTCCAACCACCTGCAACATTTTTCCATCAGGCTTGCAGGTTAAGACGGTTTGGGAGCTATCCTCAGCAGCAGGTGGGGCTGTGAATTAACTCCTCTGCCTTGGCATAGCAGGGGAACCTTTTAGGCCTGGCACTAGCTTTGCTCTATGGGCAATCATCTCTGTCTCCTGGCTGGTCTTATTGAAGATCGTTGGTTTACACAGCTTCCAGGTGCTCTCACCAGCCCTTTTGATCAGATATGGTCAGAGGCTACACTCAGTAGTAGGTCAAGCTATAGTTCCCTGGTTAGGCTGATCTAGTGACTTGGCTCTGCAGATGAATAAAGTTGCTGATTGAGGCTACTTCCCCTTCCCTGTCACAGATGCCCAGTGGTCAAACCCAGCAGTTTCCACTGCAATACCTGTGGAGCAAAACCATTTGGTGGCTCCCAAGAAACTACCCTTAGTGCTGGGGCAGTTGGATGGCTCATGCCCCCTACTCTTTGCCCAGTGGAGGAACTACGAGCTCAGAGGAGACCTCCCCACATGCTGTTGCACTGGTGTGGGTGAGAGGAAATTCAGTCAGTCACACTTTTTATTTTTCTAATGCAGTCTGTCTTGATCTTTGTGGTGTAGGCGAGTGTTTCAATGTCATGTTCTGGGATTTTCTCAGTGGTGAGGGAGTGTCTTATCTATGAATAGTTGTTAGTTTTTCTTCTTATGAAGGGGAACAAAGTCAAGAATGACCTGTATTGCAATCTTAGTGACATCATTTACCAAGAGACAATTATTAAAGATCTCAGAGAAGGAAACTGGCAAGTATAAATTTGCCAATAGCAACACTAGAATAAGTATCTTCAGAATTCTGAATAATTCTGGAACTATTTGTTCCAACCTATAGTTTTATATCCATCTTTCATGTATGAGAATGGAATAAGGTCATTTTCAAACAAGTAAATACTCAGAAAAATATACTTCTGAAATATCTTATGAAACTGCTGGAAAATGTGCCTTACCATAGTCTGAGTTCATATTCCAGCTCTAGTGCTTACTGCGCAAATTAGGAAAACTTGCTTAATCTCCTAGCATTGTGACTTCTTCATTTATAAAATGGGGGAAATATTAGTTTGTGCATAACTGGGTTGATGTCAGGATTAAATGGGAAGTACACACGAAGCGCTTAAAATAGTGTGTGGCATGTAGTTAAGCATTCCATAATTATTCTTAATGATCATTATTATTATCTAACAGTTCGGATTAGGTGGAAAATTGTATCAAGAGGCATGTTAACAGAACTTTTAGTAGGTAGGGGAAGACTCAGTCATGTATGCAAAAAAAGAGAATGGGTTAGGCTGGTGATGGGTAGTAAGGAGGGCACGTATTGCATGGTGCACTGGGTGTTATATGCAACTAATGAATCATGGAACTTTACATCAAAAACCAGGGATGTACTGTATGGTGACTAACATAATAAAAAATATTATTATAAAAAAATGAATAAACAGATAATGCAGCAAAAGTTATACAAAAAGTGAAATTTTACCCTAGCACACTAGTTTGGTTAGCAGTAAGCAATATTTACATATTCCACAAAACAGTACAAGAAAAAATAGTAAATAATTATATTGGGAGATTAAAAGAAGAGGAATTCGAGACTAAATCCTTATATACCATAATAGAAAACCAACAGTAATTAAAAAAAAATATCTGTAGGGTATAGAAATAGCACTGTGAGAGTTAAATTTAAAATAGAGATTTAAATAGAAACAGCTTAAGGAGTTGAAGGTTGTTTTCCTGTCTAACAAGTTTGATAGACTCTATGTAAATGAAAAACAAAATCTTTCCCAAATGCATAAAGTAGTACATTTTTATTTTTTAAAAAGATTTTATTTGTCAGAGAGAGAGCGTGTGTGCGCACACAAGCAGGGGAAGCTGCAGGCAGAGGGAGAAGCAAGCTCCCTGCTGAGCAAGGTGCCCCATGTGGGACTTGATCCCAGTACCCTGGGATCATGATCTGAGACAAAGGCAGCTGCTTAACTGACTGAGCCACCCAGGCATCCCTAAAATAGTACATTTTGTAAAACAGGAAGACTTAGATTGTTTAATCTAAAATGTCTGCATAGATCTACCTACCCAATAAGAATTGATTCTGGTCATTATTTAAATATTACTTGTATGAGTGTCTATTTAGTCATTTAGGTAGTATGGTCTTTCAGCTCATTTTTGGAGGTAGGTGCAGGATTACAAGGAGGGGAACGCAAATCCTGTGGCCATCTATAGAATGGCTGAAGGGTGTATTGGTAGAGAAACATAAGCTCAGTTGCAGGGGTTGTTGTATTTTAATTTTGTGTGGCAAATGCTGTGGTGCCCTTCTGTGGGGTGAAGGAACCGAACTATTAAACAGCAAAAAGCTCTTGCCTTATTCTTATCAGGTATCAGACTTTAGGTGATAGATGAAGGTAAGAAGTAGGATTTTATAATGTTGGGTTACTGAGCTAATGAAGAGGTGGCTTGAGAGTGTTGTATGTTTTATAAAACACATTGTATAGTTTCTTGATAAATATAGAAATGTATTAATCCAGGACATAAGGAATCCCTCTATTATCTCCCTTTTTATTATACATACACATGCACTCACATTTTCTGTATAGTCAAGAACTCTTAGACTTTAATTTTAATATATAAAGATTTTAATATACTATACGTTGAACTAGGAAATAGTAGTTACATTTGGAGTATAAGGTTTATCGTTCATCTTTCTTACCTTCAACAACAAATCTCACTCACCACTATAGTCCTAAAATCAATTATAAAAATATAGCTATTCTTTTTGATATCAGAACATTAGAATTGCACTGCAAATTCCACTAATTTTAACAAATGGCATAGGACTAATCTCGGAGGAAAAGTATTTATAGTACTGATGAAGTGTCAAAGATTCAGCCAGTATCACCACTTGGTGTAACAATTTCCAGAGTGACTATTGGATGTGAGCAATGGTAGAGATGGTCACTCTTGTTCATCCTACAATGTCCTCTTTTGTGCTTCATGGAATCTTTAAAGCATTTTAAGTTTCTAGTTTTAGTTGTCATATAAGTCATATATATATGATTAAATGAGAGGTACATAAAACCCTATATATATGATCTTATTCCTTGTTAACACAGATAAATTCCCGAGATTGGGAAGACAAGCACGTACCCCAGGTTATCCAATAGGAAAGAGTCAGTTTGATTTAAATAAATTCCTTTTCCCAGTAAAATCAGTGCTCAGAAATCAGTTGCATTTCTGTACACTAACAGCGAGAGGAGTCGATCCCATTTACAATTGCACCAAAAACCATAAAATGGTTTTTGCAAAGAGGTAAAGGATCTGTACTCTAAAAACTACAGAACACTTATGAAAGAAATTGAAGGCACAAAGAGATGGAAAAACATTCCATGTTCATGGGTTGGAAAAAGAAATATTGTTAAAATGTCTATGCTACCCAGAGCAATCTACACATTCAACGCAATCCCTATCAAAATGCCATTGACATTTTTCACAGAGCTGGAACAAATAATCCTAAAATTTGTATGGAACCAGAAAAGACCCCAAATAGGCAGAGGAATGTTGAAAAAAAAAAAAAAGTGAGCCAGTGCTGCAGCATCACAATGCCTAACTTCAAGCTATGTTACAAAGCTGTGATCATCGAGACAGCATGGTACTGGTACAAAAACAGACACGTAGATCAATGGAACATGATAGAGAACCCAGAAACGGACCCTCGACTTTATGGCCAACTAATCTTCAACAAAACAGGAAAGAATATCCAGTGGAAAAAGAACAGTCTTTTCAGTAAATGGCACTGGGAAAACTGGACAGCCACATTCGAAAGAATGAAACTGGACCATTCTCTTACACCATACTCAAAGATAACTCAAATGGATTAAAGACCTAAATGTGAGACAGGAATCCATCAAAATCCTAGAGAAGAACACAGCAACTTCTTCGACCTCAGTCACAGAAACTTCTTGCTAGACATGTCTCCAAAGGCTAGGGAAACAAAGGCAAAAATGAACTATTGGGACTTCATCAATATAAAAAGCTTTTGCACAGCAAAGGAAACAGTCAACAAAACCAAAAGACAGCTGACAGAATGCGAGAAGGTATTTGCAAATGACATATCAGATAAAGGGCTAATATCTAAAATCTATTAAGAACTTATCAAACTCAATGCCCAAAGAACAAATAATCCAATCAAGAAATGGGCAGAAGACATGAACAAATATTTCTCCAAAGAAGACATACAAATGGCCAACAAATGCATGAAATATTGTTCACTCAGCATCAGTGACATGCAAATCAAAACCACAATGAAATACCACCTCACACCAGTCAGAATGGCTAAAATTAACTAGTCAGGAAACAGATGTTGGTGAGGATGTGGAGAAAGGGGAACCCTCCTAAACTATTGAAGAGAATGCAAGCTGGTGCAGCCAGTCTGGGAAGCAGAATGGAGGTTCCTCAAAAAGTTGAAAATAGAGCTACCCTACGACCCAGCAATCGCAGGGCTGGGTGTTTACCCCAAAGATACAAATGTAGTGATCTGAAGGGGCACCTGCACCCCAATGTTTATAGCAGCAGTATCCACAACAGCAGAATTATGGAAAGACCCCAGATGTCCACTGACAGATGAATGGATAAAGAAGATGTGGTATATATTTATACAATGGAATACCACTCAGGCACCCAAAACAAAAACAAAAACTTGCCATTTGCAATGATATGGATGGGACCAGAGGGTGTTATGCTTAGCGAAATAAGTCAATCAGAGAAAGACAATTAGCATATCATCTCGCTGATACGTGGAATATAAGAAACAGAACAGGGGATCATAGAGGAAGAGAGGACAAAAAAAACCATGATGAAATCAGAGGGGCAGACTCATAGGAAACAAACTGGGGGTTGTTGGAGGGGAGTGGGTTGTGGGGATGAGGTAACTGGGTGATGGACAACATTAAGGAGGGCACGTGATATAATGAGCACTGGGTATTATATAAGACTGATGAATCACTGACCTCTACCTCTGCAACCAATGATACATAATATGTTAATCGAATTTAGATAAAAATAGAGTTATTTGCATATTTTGGATAACCATTCTTTCTTAGATGTGTCTTTTGCAAAGATTTTCTTCCGGTTTGTGGCTAGTCTTTTTTGCACTGGCTAGACAGCACTTCTGCAGTGTCTTTAAAGAAAAAAAAAAATACCTCATTTGAATATTGTTATATTCAAACAAGTTTAAGAAACACTGATATAAGAAGAGTGTTAAGTCAGTTGGTCTTGGCACTGGCTGCACATTGGAGTCACCTGTGGTGGTTTTTTTTTTTTTTTTTTTTTTTTTTAAATAGCTATACCAGGGCCTTGCCTGAGACAATTAAATCAGAATCTCTGTAAATAGGTCTGGGGATCACTGTTTTAATAGGTGATTGTAATATGCAACCAGCACTAAACTCCAGGTTAAATTATGACTCTAGAGAGCATATGAAAAAGAAGCCTGGAATAATGTAAAAATAGAAGCATACCGGGCATATGGTAAAGATGATATACAAATTCAAACAACAATAAATTATTCAAAGTGAAATTGATAAAGTGGTAAAGGAACTGAATTATGCTGCATCCACAGGGATGTTTTCAACCTTCTCCAAATGAATATATAAAAATTATCTTCACATCCTCCAGCAGAAATGATTAACTAGTATATCAAATACTATACACCTGTGTTTACTTTAAATCAGACACAAAACAAATACATCAAATTTAGATTCCCTCTTCATAAAAGAAATCAAAGCAGTTAAATGAAGGTAAACCCTTTGGACATGATCATTATGCTCTGCAGTTATCTACATAATGAGGGCAAAGCCATCACTTGTGTACTTGCAAATTTTATGTTTGACGTCTTAAAGTTTTTGTTTTTTTTTTTAAATTACATTAAAGACTTGTAGTTTGTTATTGGTTACTGGTACCCATTGTTGAGAAAGTTTTACTTTAAAGCCAAAGCATAAATAATAATATAACTACAAACATGATTTCTATAATAATTAAATTGAAAAATAATGCCAGTGACCTCAAGATCACCATCTTATTCACTAGTAATTTGAAGAGGACATTCTAAGTCTATGATGATTAAAAAAGAATCATCCAAATTTTAAAGATGTTAAGGTCTAGGGGGACCCCTGTCTTTTCACTCTTATTTATTTGAGCTATATTATTTGATTTATAGCTGATATACCATACTGTGTGTACTTAAAATGTATGATAATGTGTATATTTAAAACGCACAATTTAATGTTTTAGATATATACACACTTGTGATGTTGGCATAACAAGGACAGCAAACATACCTTCACCTTCCAAAGTTTATTCCCCTCCTTAGCTTCCGTTCTCCTTTGTTCCCTGCCCACATATGTACAGAATGTCTCCCTTTTTTGTTCCAGTTTTAGTATTATGTGCTGCCAAAGAGAGCGCAGAATGTACTCCATTTTTTTGTGCAGCTTCTTTTCCCACCCGGCATAATTACTGATACTCACCTATGTTGTTACATGTACTAATAGTTCATCCCTTACTGTTCCCGAGTCCATTGTATATATATGCTACAGTTGCCCTGTTCACTTCTTGAAGGACATTCAGGTTGTTACTAGTTTTTGGCTACTACAGATAAAGTTGCTGTGAACATTCACAAACGAGTCTTTGTATGAACACATGCTGCTTTTCTTTTGGGACCCAGGAATAGAATGGTTGGATCAAATAAATGTATATTGATTCTTTTAAGAAATTAACAAACAGGGGCGCCTGGGTGGCGCAGTTGTTAAGCGTCTGCCTTCGGCTCAGGGCGTGATCCCAGCGTTATGGGATCGAGCCCCACATCAGGCTCCTCCACTATGAGCCTGCTTCTTCCTCTCCCACTCCCCCTGCTTGTGTTTCCTCTCTCACTGGCTGTCTCTATCTCTGTCAAATAAATAAATAAAATCTTAAAAAAAAAAAAAAAGAAATTACCAAACGATTTCGTGAAGTATTTGTAACATTTTATATTCCTGCCAACATTTTCTCTAGAGACTAACCTTCCAAAGGCCCATCTCTGACTATTTCAGAATTTGGGTATGTGTGGAAGTATTAGACCTAGTGCTTCAACTAAATCTTCCTGTTTCTAGTATGGTACCTCACCCCGATAGTTACTGTGCCTCACTGACCCTGGATTCTGAGATGCTTGGACTCTCTTTTCCCAGAGAACAATTATGTCCTCTTTGGGGCGGGGCTGAACAAAGAAGAAATCGTTTGGTGCATGGGGTCAGGGAAGGAGACAGAGAGCCCAATTGCTCTTGTACAGACTGCCAAGTACTTCCTGATTTTCACAGTCGTGCCTCCCCCACCTCCCACCTTCAGAGACACTGGATGTCTCCAAAGTCTGAAATTTTCCAGGGTTGTAAAGTTTAGTTAGCATATTTCTCATGGACATCTTCCTTGACGGCCACTTAGGCCCTACTTTTCTCCTTTCAGCAAAGTTAGCTATCACTTTAATAATAACTTTGTTGTTACAGTCTTTATTGTTTGTTTGTTACAATATTTAAAAAAGAACCCAGAACAGCTTAGAAGACATCATAAGGAAGTAAAGTGAAGGCAGGACGGAGAATCAGCCATGTGCGTTGCTACGGCCGTCCAAGTTAAAATACTCAGAGGCTTTCACACATATTGGTTATTAGTTACTACCTAAAGCATCCTGCCTCTTCTGTGAATCTCTGGATTTAACAGCTGATGAGGTTATTCCTGGCATGTTACGGGGCTTCCAGGACCCCAGTATAGCCTCACCTCTGTCCATTCTGATTGCTTGGCACGTGTTCTGATTGATCTGCATGTTTTCTGATTTTGATTGGTCAGTATCTGTGATAGACTATGTTACGCAATTTTAGTATCCCTTTTGAAAGGAACTCTAATCCATGTCATCTGAGGAGTATCTGAAAGAAATGAAGTATTAATTTGAAGTGCAGCACATTCAGGAAGGATATTTTGTTTTCAAATGCAGTGGGGTTTATTGGCTAGTTTGAGATAAACTACAGATTACAGATTTAGACCTAGGACAGATTTATTCTCAATATAAACATGAATCTTCTAAATGTTAAACCTTACCAAAATTTAAATGAGGTGTTTTATTCTCTAACCTGAGGGATAATTATATATTCAAATTTAATATTTAATACAGTATGTTATATATAACAAAATTATAGGATTTTTAAGTATAACATGATACTTGTTAGGATTGTTATTATCAAAAAGATAAAAGTGTTGGTCAAGGTGTGGAGAAAGGGAGGCAACCCTATGCCCTGTCGGTAGGAATGCAAACTGGTGCAGCTGTTATGGAAAACAGTGTGGAGGTTTCTTAAAAAATTAAAAATAGAACTACCATATGATCCAGCAGTCTCTCTTCTGGGTATATACTGATAGGGAATAAAATCAGTGCCTCAAATAGATATTTGCACTTCTATAGTCACTATATTATCATTCACAATAGCCAAGACGGGAGAACAATCTAGGTGTCTATTGATTGGTGGATGAATGGATAAAGAAATATGTATGTATATATATAGACACACACACACACAGGAATATTATTCAGCCTTAAAAAGGAAGTTCCTGCCCTTTGCAACAATATGACTGAAACTGGAGACATCGTGCTAAGTGAAATAATCCAGGCGTAGAAAGAAAAATACTGCATAATCTCACTTATTAGTGAAATTTAAAACAGTTAAATACAGAGGCAGAGAGTACAATGGTGGTTACCAGGCACAAGGAGGTAGGTGAAAAGCAGAGATGTTCAAAGGGTATGAAGTTGCAGTTAGGTAGAATTAAGAAGTCTAGAAATCTAATGTATGGCATGGTGACCATAGTTAATAACAATGGATAGCATATTGGAAGTTTGCTGAGAAAGTAGATCTCAGGGGCCCCTTATCACATTTAGCTCTCCAGAAATGGTAACTTTATAAGAAGATGAAAATGTTAATTAGCTTGACTGACTAATCATTTTACTATGCATACATATGTTGTTGTATACTTTATACAAATTTTCAAAGAATAAATTTCATAACTATAAGAGCAATATATAATTTTATAGAAATTCATACTGAAAAACTTGGAAAGCCTAAAGTATGAATAAGAAAAGAAAATCTTTACAATTCACATGTAATCATAATTAATATTTTGTTATTTCTGTGTAGGTTTTTTTCTAAGTAAAGGAAATTTGTTTCTATGTTATAACTAATATTTGATCACTTCTTTTTAAATACCTATGTTACAGTGATTTCAGACCTTAGGGTCACAGGAGGAAGTCCATTCCTCTGTCCAAGAAATTTCTGGAAATTCCCAAAATATATGTACAGAATATGTACTATGAATCTACTCTTTTGTTATATTTGGAAATTATTTTATAGTTTTGTGTCCTATTATTATTCCAAATCTCCAGAATTTTCTGGTTACATTTTACTGTCTCCAAGGGCTTTTCTGGGTTATATTACTCTTTATCAATTCACTCACAGGATGAACACAAGTCCTTTAGTCTCTCCAAATCCTATGTTTGTCGAGGCTGTGGTGTGTCATAAAATTTTAGTGAATAATTGTTGATACCTAGAGCAAAGTAGGGCAAGTGTACGTCACTACTGTTAGCACTAGTTTTTCTTAGCGTTCAGATACAAACCCAACCCAAGTTCCTGCCTAGCTCCCTGCAGGCTGCTCCGTGGTCAGGAAGACCTCAGCTTCGTTGAGTAATATCTACCATCTTGTACCATGGATACTCAGAAGCATACTTGCTGGATGCTAGAAAGTGAAGCAGGTCTCCTCTGCTTTTGTCTAAGGAAGATTTACTCATTTCAGGATTTTGGATGTTTGACAATAGTAACATCCATTTCCTCTTAGAAACTCACACCCCACCTATAATGGTGTGATTAGGACTGCCTGGCCCAGGAAACATTCATCATGTTGCCAATCTGGTGCTCAAACGTTGGACTATTTAGCTTTAAATGACTTAGTGTGGAATACCAACAGCTCAGACTAAATACATATTTGTCAGGGGAAAAGGGAATCTAAATTTCCACAGGCAAATGCTGCTGAAATAAACATACTCATTTTGTATTCACATACAGAATACATAATATGCCGGTAGCCCCTGCATTGAGGTTTGTTGGGATTCCATAGTTTTCATAAATCAAGGAGTGTGTACTTGTTTTGTGTCAATTAAGTGCTTAGTCTTGTGATTCTGAAGGTAGACAAAAGTTATCAAAGGAAATAAAACTGTTAATCACGCAAGTGCTATTTTTCTTCTTTTTTAAAACCGTTTTGAGAGCTAATTCACATACCATATAATCCACTCATTGAAAATGTACAATACAATGATTTTTAGTGTATTCATGAATACAGGCATTTGTCACTACCATCAATTTTAGTTTTTGTCACCTCAAAAAGGACCCATATCTATCACTGCCCCTCGGTCTCTGTCCCTCCCAGCCCTAAGCAGCCACTAATATACTTCCTGTCTCGAGAGATGAGCGTATTCTTGATGATTAAGATAAATAGAATAATACATGGTGCTTGTGATTGGCTCCTTTCGCTTGGCATAATGTTTTCAAGGTCCATCCGTGTCGTGGCATATATCAGCACTTCATTCCTTTTTAGGGCCAGAAAGTATTCCATTGTATGGATACCCACATTTTGTTTATTTGTCAGACGGACATGTGGGTTATTTCCCCCTTTTGGCTATTACGAATAATACTGCTACAACTATGTGTGTATAAGTTTTTGTGTGGATGTGTTTTTATTTCTCAGACACACACCCTGGGAGTGGAATGGCTGGGTTATATGTAAATAGTAACGTAAGTTCTATTTTTCTTGCTTTAAAAGTAAAATTTTGCTGAGTAAAATTGTGTGTGTGTGTGTGTGCATATGCACATGTATCTAGATCTACACAAGTATGTGTATAGATGTGTATACACACACAAGCATGTGTATTTCACTTAAAGGGTAAAAGGATAAAGATAAAAAGCATGTATAAGCCCATCATTTAGTGATACACATTTTAGCCACTCGGAGTACATAGCCACATATAAATATATGCAAGTTTGCATCAGAATGCACATAGTTTTGTCTTTGATCTTTGACGTTGTAATGAGCATTGCATATGCTGTACTGCATCATACAGGTGGATTATAACTTATTTAACCAATCGATTACTAGACATTGTGGTCCTTTTAAAAGTTGGTGTTATTAATACTTAATGCCTAAAAATACCACATGTCTTTGGATTCCTGGGATAAATTTCCAAGAGTAGATTTGATCAAAGATTGTGAACATCTTGCTTCATGTTCCCAGATCGAATTATATGACTTTAAGTCTTTTTTAAAAGTTCAAGAATTAAATAAGAAACCATGTGCAAAAAGTCGCTAAGTCAAGGTAGCCCTTATGTAATGTTGTGAGAAATTTCATTTGTGGAAAAAGAGTGATTCTAAGATAAATACTTAAAAAAAAGAAATTAGTGGGGCGCCTGGGTGGCTCAGTCAGTTAAGCATCTGCCTTAGGCTCAGGTTATGATCCCAGGATCCTGGGATCGAGTTCCTCATCGGGCACATTGCTCAGTGGGAAGTCTGCTTCCCTTTGCCCCTCTTCACCTCACGCTTGTTTTCTCTCTCCCTCTCAAATAAATAAAATCTTAGAAAAGAAGAAATTAGTTTATATGGAGAACTGAAAAGAAATAGCAAACCATGAGACACGGATACATGTTCAACACGGATAGGCTTGGACTAGAAGCAAGGTAGGGGGTGAAGGACGAGCGAGATGAAGGTGGAGTTGGCTGTAATAATTCTTTTCTAATCTTGTTTTTTTAAATAAACGAAACACCTGCGCTCCGTTTCACATAAGCTGTGTTTGACTGAGTGTGTGTGAGCACAAATGTAACAACCATCCTTTGGCCCTGGATGCTCACTCTGTGGAGTGGTCCACAGAGAAAGGTCTACCCATTCTATATATGGATCCAGATCAGCAAAACATCACCTGAGGCACGGAGTTAACTGGTGAAGAAGTCAAATAGTGACGATAACAACAGAATTTTTTTGCGATTATATGTGAAACAAAACAAGAGAAAATGCTCATGCAAAAGACTATGTGAAAGATAATGGATATATAAATTAGTTGCAAGTATGCCAAATAATGATTTGACATTTTCGTATGTCATGAAATGATCACCGTAGTAAGTCTAGTCTTAAACATCCATCACCACATAGTTACATATATTTTTTCTTGCAATGAGAACTTTGAGGATGTACTCCTAGTAACTTTCAAATATGCAATACAGTATAAACTAAAAGCCACGAAGCAGCTGGTTCAATTGCCTTTCAAAAGGAACAAAGTTAGTCTGGAGAACGTACCTTAGGAGATAGGAACATTTTTCTGCAATATTTCTTAAAGGTCTGAAGGCGATCCAGGAAGAGGAATACAGCAAAGAGAAACATAGTAAAAATCAGTCTATTTTGTTTTGAAATTGGATAGCCTTCAGAATTTTTATTTATATATCTATTATCTATTAGCCTTCATGTGTGATGCATGTATTCAATGCCATTTTTATCGTTCACTCTTTTCTAAACTACTATGTAGGAAACCTGAACTCGTCAATCATGGTTTTCCCATTTTGGGCCTTTTTTAGAAATAAAATGTCTGTGTTTTAAGGAGTCTGCAGGAGGAGAAGTCTTCCTGGAAGATGGGAAGATGGGAGGATTTAGCGGGTCCTTCAAGGATGCACTGCTTCCCAGCATGAGTATCAAGCAGTACGTGAAACCAAAGCTCAGTTCTCGGACGTGGAGAACAGCACTGCAGGGACTGATTTTGGCAGCTTCCACAAGTGTAAGTGCATACTGCAGCATCATGTCCCTGGAAATTCTAGAAGTCAGTGGTCAGAAACTAGAAGGGGAAGGTGATAGGTTGTAACCGATTATTGAGAAAACACAGAGAGGAGGTCTGGGAGGGAAAGTAATTCCCTGTGGAAGGTGACTCGAGTCATGTTCTTGTCTGCATTCTCTGTGCTCCTTGCCCAAAAAGCTTTGTGGTATTAGCCTGAAAGCCACAGAATGTCAGCAAGCAGATGTGGGAAAGTGGCCTTCTGGGCATCTTTAGGGCACAGGAGTGTCATGGTGTGTGTGTGGGGGGGGGGCATGACTTTCTCTTTCATGTTTTCTTTGGCTGGTATCACTTATAATAATTGCTTCTCCCTAAATGTAGATATTTAGAAATTTCCAACCAAAAGGGTAGGGACCTATTTTAGAAGATCACAGATTCACAGGGAACAAAATGTCTTAACAGCGATTAAAAGGGTAATGTGCAAAATGTAGCTGTTGTTTATTTCTTTACTCAGCTACATATAAAGTGTTCACTTGATTTTTTTAAATTGATTCTGGAAGCAGATAGCAGGGATCCTCAGATCACATCTCAGCGTCTAATCCCTAAATTGAAGGTGTTTAACCAAATGATCTCTAAGATTCATTTTAGGTGTAAATTTTGTTGAGCCTGAATGATTTCTTTTCCTAAAACACAGGATTATTTAATCAGGCATTGGACTCTGATCAAAAATGGTCAATGGCTTCAAACTGCCCCAGGTTTAGCTTAGTATTCAAATACCTTTGATGAATTTGTCCCCTATATGTGTTCAGCTTGCCTCCCAGCATTCCTCAAAACAAATGCTCCACTGACCCTGTTGGTCTCCTAATTATACTACAAATCTGGGTTATTTTCCCCTCTTTTCATTACTGCGTTCTTTTTCCTTGCTCCTATGCCATTTTATCCCCTTATCCAAATGCTACTCACGTCCTCATTTCAAGGCCACTCACATTTCTACTCTATCTATTTGGGAAGTTTGGGGCTGGGGAGTAAGAGGAATCTCTGATGTTACTAGTTGTAGTAACCTTGGGCCACTTACTTAAAACTTCCATAAGAGTACCCGGCTCTAGAGATCTTGTGAGGGTGAGTCCACAGGATTTGAACCTATTCTTGGTACATGGTAACAAATGGAGTAGGTGATGATGAGGACACTGATAGGTATTCATTATCATTATTGCAGATGTGGTCTTTGCCATGTTGGATTTTTCTTACATTTTATTCTCTGGAATGTTAGCCTATTCTTCCTATACCAACCTATGTGTGTTTTTACCCCCAAATGCCCTCCTCCACCTGTGAGGAAAACAGGCTGATATTGATGAGAAAAAAAAAGGCTCTTAGCCTCTGATAGAAAGCAGGCAATTTCATAGCCTCAACTCTTCCGGCCATCTGCCTTAGCTGTGCTTTGTTTGAGTTTTTAGCCCATTACACCTTCTCCCTACTCGATCCTGGTTCACGGTAGTAAACTAGAGTGCATGTTACAGAGTGAGCAGGAAAAATTAGATGTCCTTCTGATGTACAGGCACACGAGTTGTGATGCACGAGGCAAGCAATTGGCAGGCAGCCCACTCTGCCTTCTTAGCTGGCATTTAAATTTCACTCAAATTCACAGGAACTAGAGAAGAGTATTTCTACTGAATTATTGAGTACTTACATCATATTACATTTTAGTGAATATGTGTGGAAAAATTTAGAAACATTTTAATGAGACCTATACTATTGAATGCACCCTGTGAGAACATAGAAATTATCCTGATTTCTAAACATTTCCACAGTTACTAATGAACAAAAACAACACATCTGAATGGATCAAATTTCAATTCAATCCCAGGTTTGGGTTGTTTAGTGGCTTATTTTTATGTTATTCTTCAAAAATTGGTTTTGAACACAACTGACATCCAGTGGCGTATGTTTAGAAATGCTAGACACTGAAGTGGTTGATTCATAGGGGGTTATTTTTTGACTTGTTAAGTATGTCCACCCAAATTACAGGGGTGGTTTTTCTCTTAATTTTACCTAGACCTCTAGGATACATTCCTTATAGATTTCTCAGTAGACTTGGACAGACATTTTTTAAATGGCTTACAACTAAACCCTTATGTGTTCATGTTTTAGGACTCACTTAAAGTTTATCAGAGCTCAGGAGTTTGAGGGCCACTGCGGTGAGCTGAAAGCATCCATTCCCTGTCAAAGAGTAGCCACGTCATCCGTTAGCCACACAGCCCAAGGATAACTCGGGCACTGCGCCATGTCACCCATCATTCATTTTTCAAGCATACATTACACTGCTGGCCGTCTGCTCTGTGCCCCAGTGATGCAAACATAAGCAGACCATGCTCTCTTCACTCCAGTTTTTGCAGAAGTCTGACGTTATAAAAACTGAAGATAACATGGGAAGCTTTCCAGCAACACAAGTCCAAGCCTGTCTAGCATTTATTTCCTCAAGTATGAAATTGGGATAATGTCAACCCTGATTGACTTTAAGTGATCAGTTAAGCTGTCACATGTGGGAGTACTTTGTAATGGGCAATAACAGTGTAAGTTTTTTTTTTTTTTTTTAACGTAGCAGCCTGGTGGTCTATAAGACTTAACATGCCTTCCTCCTCAAACATTCATTTTGTTAGAGAACCAGGATGACCTCAGGATGTCAAAGGATTGAATCTGTCTTGTGTCTTTTAAAGCTAGATTTATCATTAGAACTGTTGCTTAAAAAAACCAGACGAAACTGAACCGAGGCCTGCCATAGAACAAATGATAAGGAAAAAAAAACCCTTCCTTTTGAATCTTTAATGCTATTAGGACCTTTATTTTTAATTTTCCACAAATGTAACATGATTTTGCATCTTTAGAACTATGTAGCTCCTGAAATTATCTAGCAGTGCTCCAGAATTTAATATGCTTTGAGTTAATAAACTACTCTCTACCTCCCCATTTATTGCAACTTTGAAGCCTACATGAAATTTACAAACACAGTCATGTTTTCAGATACCCTGTTGTTTACTGTGTAACTTGTTTCATTTGGTAACATATTGAAAAATTATGACTTAAAAACACTTACATAGCTTGGTAAATTTGGAGGGCGTGAATATATCTGACCCCAGGAGATAGTTCTACAAATATCCAATAAGATAGGAAAAAATATTGCTGAGAGGAAAGGATGGTACCAAATTATAATTTGATTATAATTTATTAAAACCATCTTGCCCAGATTAATTAGTGAAAAAATTTTAAAGTATCACATATGTAATGTTAAAGGAACCCATTAAATTAAAATGTAGTTTTGCCAATCCTTTTCCTCATGTTATAAATCATTGACATTGTGATTGCGTTAGTGCAACTGTGTTAATTTCTCTCGTGTTTAGAATCTGCCCACAGGGACAGATTTGCTTATAACATTAATGACAAGAGATGGATAGTGAGACTTCACTGCCAGGGTTGATCTGAATTGTAAAAAGCTAATATGTTTGTGAATTGTGTTCATTTTTCTCTTCTGTGTAATAATTCAGTAGCTAAATGGGTTTGAGTCTCTTTTGGGGGTCAATGTTCATGCACAGTAGCAAAATTGTACACCAGCTGTGGACTGAAGTTAGATTGAAATTACATACACGGGTAGAAATTGGTGGGTGGACATATGTAAATTGAAACAATCTGAAAGAGTTTCAACAACACAGTGCATTTGCACAGGTGAGAGCCTGATAGCTGCTAGGGTGAGTTGATTTCATGGTGATTCTATTCTTGTCAAATCCATTGAGTCACATTGTATGCACGCATTTAATTTACAAGAATAGAAGTATATTTAGTGATAGAAACAAATGAACCAACAAAGAAAAAGAGAGGAAAAATACTCATTTACATTTTGCAAATGAATACACCAGTGATTTCTCTCCCAGGAGCAGGAATGGTCTTTCCTTCAGTGAGTCTCAAGTGTCTATGCCTGTTAAAGTGTTAGCATCTTTCAGGAAGCCTGGGTGCCTCAGTTGGTTAAGCATCTGCCTTCTGCTCAGGTCATGATCCTTTGGTTCTGGGATGGAGTCCTGCCTCTGGCTCCTTGCTCAGCAGGAAGCCTGCTTCTCCCTCTGCCTGCAGCTCCCCATGTTCTCACTCTCTGTCAAATAAATAAATAAATAACATCTTAAAAAAAGTGTTAACATCTTTCCAAGCTGAGTGGAACTTTAGTATTTAAACACATTACTATTTTAAAGGGACAACGTCTCCTTTTAAATGAAAGCCAAACACTTCTGAGTGATTGGTTCAAAGGCTAGAATTAAAAACAGCAGTGATGAATTTATTGAGATATTTTTTATTGTTGTTGGATTTTCAAGGGTAATACTGATGATGTATTTTTGTCTTATAGATTGATGTTAGAACCTAACCAAGGAGTAAGCTGTGTTATAATTAAGAAATACATTTGGCCAGGACAAGGTGTTAAGGTAGACACTGGACACGGCTGAATAGTGCCGGTCTAGGCAGTGGGAGCTTCCTGTCAGTAGATAACGAATAGGAGGAGTCTGGCAGGTCCTGGGTGATAAACAGGTTTCAGAGATAAACAGTGACAAATGGAAGAGCACATTACTGGGATTTCAGGCTTGAAACACATTTCAGAGGTGGAGAGATGAGCAAAGACAGGGAGGAAAAAACAAAAGCGTAGGGCTAGCAAATGGTATTACAATCTGCTACTAGTGTAAAAAGTCACTTGGTTTCTGGTATATTGGATCAATTTAAGGTTACATGCCAATTATGCACAATAAATATGCCACGAATTTCTTGCCCCAAAGACCCAAATACTCTATGCCGTAATCAGATTCTTTTGTCCTAGTCATCATCTTTCTTTAGATATCTTAAATACGTTCCTCTATTGGTGGAATCAAGAATTATTTTAAAAATAATCTTGGATAATGCAGCTTTTGTTAGAAAATAAATACATTTGAGGGGAATTTTTGCTTTGCTTTTTGAAAGCCCTTAAGGAGAGAAAGAAAACAGTACTGCAGGGATACAGACAAATACATATGGTCTAGGTTAAATAGATTAGCTTTCTTATTTTAGTCTGGCAAGGGTGCATAAGAGTTTTCCTAGGAAAGGTTATTGTTGCAGACTGTTTACCCAAGGCCACAGACTCAGATGGAAATGAGTGTGCAGGAAGTTTGCTGGGGAGGAGTCTCCGGATCAACACCTGCAGAGAGAAGGAAAGGAAGCAGGATTAGGGCGTAGGAAGAAATTGGGCTGTTATGCTTTCAGGGCAAGGACTAAGCTGTGAAGCTGGTTTAACCCCTTCAGAGTTATTTCTTTTGGGGAATGGGGCTGGGCTTTGTGCCCCCGTGTCAATCCATCCTTGGGTAGAGGCTCACTGGGGAAGGGGGAGACTCTTCCCCTTCCCCAGTGAGCCTCTCCTTCACTGAGGCCCTATTCCGCTGGGAGAGTAAGTTCTTTAGTCCTGAAGGTAGTGCAGGGGAAAGGAGATTTGGGCAGTGCATCTCTTGTCCTCAGATCTACTTGTCATATAAGCCTGGGGAGCATCTCCTTCAGAACTCTGGTGGACCTCGTTCTAGGGGAAAACTTGTAAGAGAAAGATTACTGGGGGGAAATGGTAGCCCTTGGTGCTAAAGGCTTGAGACTAGATTCCTTTATGATCCATTCTATATCCCTTACCCTGGGTTATTTCTTCTGGTTGAGGAGACATTCTTGTCGGTGACCCAGACCTTTATTCTTGAGGGGTACAGTTCCTGTTTACCATACCTTGCTCAGACTGTGGCTGTGCCAATTATGGATTTCTTACCAAAATTGTGGGGTGGAGGGAGTAGTAAGTTAGGTCAGTCACCTGAGTGCCAACACATTTCTTCCTTCCCTAGGGTATAATAGCAGCTCTACTCCTCCTGATGGTGAGGTCACTTAACAGGGTCAGGGTGGTGATCCTTCTGTGTGTAGTTGTTGTTGTTTCCCCCCCTGCTAGCCCTGGACACCAGGTGCCCAAGTGACAGCTATATAAAATGTCCAATGTGACTGGCTATATCTGCTGGTAGGAGGATTCTCTCTAAATCTGCAAAACCCAGAGTTTTGGGAATGGACTGGAAGGCACACGTTAGCCAAGTGGGTCAGTGGTGGTGATGGTCAAGGGAATTGTTTCTGAAACACATAATTCTTTCTTTGGGGGATAATGTATCTTATAATCACTGCTGTAGCATACTGTAGGTCGGTGCCCCATGCTGGCAGGACACGGTCTCTAATCTGAGTCCTCAGCTGCACTGACAACTCTGCCACAAAACTTTGCCACACTCTTAGGCCAACAGCTGCTGGGTAGTGAAGTAAGTACCAGTGGCCATGCACCCACTGCCTGATTTCCTTTGGTGTAAAGTGAGTTATTTGGTCTGAGGTGAGGGTGTGTGGGGCGCCCTGCCAGGGGATCAAATGCTCTGTAAGCCCTTTGGTAGTGGTGCTTATGAAGCTTTATCTGGAATGTGTAGTAATTCTTGTTAAAATTAATTACAGTGCCTTCTGGGGGCAGAAAGAGTCCTGTTTAGCTAGGTGACCACCAAGTGGCCAATTGGTCTCTGTGGGATAGTGCTGTATCAGGGCTCATTATTGGTCTTCAGCACATTATTTGGCAGTGGCGGTAGCTAGATATTCCTCATTGAATGAAATTGTATGCAGTCGGTTCATGCATGCCTCCATTCCTGCCATAATACCAACAGGTCTGTCTTGAGCACATGAGAATTTTTTTTTTTTTTTAAAGAAGGCTAAAGGCTTAAACTTCTTTTGTTAATTGCATCAAGGCAGAACTTTAAGAATTTTGAACCACTTTCTGCTTTAAGAATGCCGGTCCAGAATCCCCATAGGTCCCATGTCAGGGACACGGGGTCTCCTTTTTGCAGTCACCCATTCATATGCTGTTTCCATTTTTTTTTTAACAGAGAAATTGAGTAAGTAGGCATCTTTCAGCAAAAGACTCAAAGTCAGATACTAATTTAGAAACAATTTATCCTATCCTGTTAATGTTTTTATGTTTAAATATTTTTTTTCATTACTTGAATTGATATCAGTGTCTTTCAAAGTTTGTGGACCCTGCTCGGTGTACAAGTAATCCGATGGAGGAATGCTAGAATAGCTCCCAGAAACATAAATATCTTAATCGAAACCTGCAATTGTGTATCAGAGACTCCGTTGATGGATACAATTTCCCAGTGCAAATAGTAGACTTTATTGGTTCTAAAGTTTTCAATCTAGGTTTGCCTTGCAGTAGAATTAGAATTGAATACACTGTCTGCCAACTCAAGGAAGTTGTGAGTAGAATTCGTTTCCAAATTCTTGTACTTTGAAAAATGACCTGTCAGTTACAAGCTTCAGGAACTTCCTTGAAAACGTATGGGCAGATATGTTATCTTCCCATGTGGTGGACTTGACAATTTCTATTGCTACCTGGTTGTAACAGGTAATATTTTTTTCTAGAATACATAATAAAAAATCTAACCACACCAAATATATAAGGATTGTGTGGCTCTGGGTAGAAAGGTCACATCGGACAATAAGCAGTCAGTGGCTGCCTTGCTGTCCCAGTCTAATTATCACCCTTCTTCTGGGGTCATCCCCCGTCTCCCAGAACTTCTGTAGGCTGGCCTTCTGGCCAAGGGACCTTCGCCACAGAGTGCAGTCTCATAGTCTTAGAAGCGAGTGCTGACTCTTCAGGCTCATCAGTTTTACGTGTATTGGCCTCCTCCCTTCTCTGTCCCTTTGGGTTCTAATGAATAATATTTATATCAGATTGAGTTTTTATTTCCTATAAAATTATTATTTTAAATTGCCTCTTCTTCCCCCCAGTCCTGAAAGAATAAGCAGCTCTCGGTTGTACAGTTCCAACAATCTTAATTCTGTTCAGGTGCCTCATTTTATGGGTAAAGCTAAAACTCAGAGAAGTGATTTACCAAAAAATAGCAATTTGGAAGCAGAGCTAGCAGGATAACGTTGGTCTTGTGTCTGTTAGGCCAGTACCCCTTTCTATATGTGTCGTTTTTTTGCTCCTTTTCAGCTTGGGTTGATGGTAATGATGAGAGATCGTAGGACTGTTCATATACCTTCTATACTTATCTGTTAGAACTATAATCCTGAATGTATGGTTCCTGTGAAATGTAATCATGTAATAGGAGATAATGTGATTTCTTGGCCTGCAAATCATGAAAAATACCTCCTATATCTTATTAATGTTAGATGTATTATTCTTCGAGTACAAAAATTTTCCGTAGTGTAATTGGCCATAAATTCTTTTTGTTTCTCTCCCTGTGAGTAGATGCTGACACAAGGCAATAATTGGTTACATTACATTAGGAGAATAACAATTTAAGAGAAAATCATAAGTTTAGTGATGGAGGGGTTTCTACTTGAATGGAAAAATTGTTCAGCTTTTGTGTTTGCATGGATATCTGTGTGTGTGTGTGTGTGTGTGTGTGTGTGTGTGTCTGGGTTTACTTTAGTCATAAGGCAGTCAGATGGTATGAGAGATTCAGGAACCGCGGAAAAACAAATTCCAGCAGGTAGATTTGAAGACCTGTTTAATTTAAAGAAACAAATGCCCTTTAAAATTTCCCAACTTTTAATATAAGTTTGAACCCACAGAAAAGTTGAAAGGGTAGTATGATAAGGATACATAGACCCCCTTACCTATGTTC
This sequence comes from Ursus maritimus, assembly GCF_017311325.1. NCBI lineage: Eukaryota > Metazoa > Chordata > Mammalia > Carnivora > Ursidae > Ursus > Ursus maritimus. Next base: position 19,288,340 of record NW_024426119.1, read on the forward strand.
ACTAATGGCTAACATATTCTGGTATTTGATTTCTACCTCTTTCTGTCCCCACCTCCTCTACTTCGGTGGTCTGTGCTATTTGAAAGTAAGTTGCAAACATCAGGACATTATGCCCCAAAGTACTTGGGGTGTTTTTCCTAAGAACAGGGACATTCTCCTATATGCTACAACAATAATCACAGAAAAGACATTTTCCACTGATAATTAATATTTTATAAGGAACAGTCTAAATGACTCCAGTTTTCCCCAAATATCCTTTATATCAGATATCCTATATTGGATTTTCTTACTATGTTTTAATCCATTTATTTATTTATTTATTTATTTATTTATTTATTTATTTATTTATTTTAGATTTTTATTATGTTAGTCACCATAGAGTAAAATATAGCTCACCCCTACATTTTTCCTCCCTCTCTCCCTCCCTCCCTCCCTTCGTTCCTTCTTTCCTTCCTTCTGTCCGTTGGTCCTGTCTTCCAAAACAGTGATGTTTTTGAAGAGTTCAGACCAATTGTCTTGTGGGACATTCCTCAAACTGGATTTGTCTGATTGTTTCCTCAGGTTTAGATTATGGTTAAAATGTCTGGGACAAATAGAACATATTTCTCATTTCATCACATCAGGAAGTTCATAATGTGAGTTTTTCCCAATATTGGTGAAGCTACATGTGATCATTTTAAACATAGCCTTCTACCTTTGTAATTAAAAAAAATCTGGTGAATTATGACTGGAAAGTCCACAAATATCTTTTTTTTCAGCAATCTTTTACCTTATGGTTTTAGGTTTAATTTTTTGCTTGCATCTTGTATTACATTGATGGTTAGAAATGGTGATTATTTAACTCAATCATTCTTCCAGATCAGAGCTCCACAAATTTTTCTGTAAAGAGCCAGATAGTTAAGTATAATAGGCTTTGTGGGCCACATACGGTCTCTGTTGCATAGTTTATTCTTTTCTCTAAAAATATAAAAACTACTCTTAGCTCATGGACTGTGCAAAAAAAAGTAACAGGATTTAGGCCATGAACAGTAATTTGATGACCTCTGTTTTGGATTTTATTTATTTATTTATTTATTTATTTATTTATTTATTTATTTATTTTTAAAGATTTTATTTATTTATTTGACAGAGATAGAGACAGCCAGTGAGAGAGGGAACACAAGCAGGGGGAGTGGGAGAGGAAGAAGCAGGCTCATAGCGGAGGAGCCTGATGTGGGGCTCGATGGCGAACGCGGGATCACGCCCTGAGCCAGGCGGAGCGCAGGACTGCGCCACCCAGGCACCCCAGGATTTTATTTATTTTTAATTTATTTTTTGTTATTTTAAAGAAGAGCTTTCCCTTCCCTTGTGGCGTGTGTGTGTGTGTGTGTGTGTGTGTGTGTGATTTCTCATCTTCATTCCAAAATTTTTCTTCTTCTATATTAAAACTTTTGATTCTCAACATCAACATATTTGCTGTATCCTAAAGTATAGACAGTTTCAGAATTACTGTATCCAGTAACAACGTCAAGATTTCTTTATAGCTCTTTTCTTCTTACAAAATATCTTCTTAAGGTTTACCGTGAGAGTACTATGTTATCTGAATTATTTTTGTGTGGTTGTCAACTTTTGTTTCTGTTTTAGTGTTTGTCTTCATTCTTTTTAAACTTAATTTTGCTTTTAGATTGTAAACTATTTACATAGTTCAAAATCAAAGCAATAAAAATAGTATACTAGAAGAAGTCTTATTCTTAACATTATCCCTTTTGCTTATTTCTCATTCATTACATAGGTAACCATTTTCATTATGCTTTGGTTTATCATTCCTGTTTGTCTTTTTTTTTTTTTGACAAAAATAGCTGACGTGCATGCATATATATATAAATGCATGCATATATACACACATTTTAATTTTTATTTTCATTTTCCATGCATAATAGCATTACACATATATATCCATAGACATCCTCACCAACACTTACCTCTTGTGTTTTTGATAATAGCCATTCTAACAAATATGAGGTAATATATCATTGTGGCTTTGATTTGCATTTCCCTGACGATTAGTGACGTGAACATCTTTTCATGTACCTGTTGGCCATCTGTCAGATGGAAAAATATGTGTTCAGATCCTCAATTTTTTTGATTTTTTTCTTATTGAGTTGTAGGAGTTTTTTTAAACATATTTTGGATGTTAACTGCTTTTCAGATAAATAATTTGCCAATATTTTCCCCATTAAATAGGTTATATTTATTAGTAGTTATTTCTCTTATTGCAACTGGATTCTTTGTATCTCAAGATATAAAGAAACCAACTACATTTCGTTCTACTACTGGTAAGATTTCAATTTTTTTACATTTAGAGATCTCACTTATTTGCCGTTGACTCTTATTTATGATATGGGGTATGGATCCAATTTTGTCTTTTTGCAAATGATTATCCAATTACCCCCAACACGATTTATCTTTTCCTTGATCATTTGAAAATGCATTCATGTCATCTACTACATTTTCTTACATATTAACCGTACATAAGTAGGACTATTTTGTTTTTTTAGTCTTTCCATATATTCATGTATAAATCTCACACTGTTTTTTAAAGAGCATAATTGACATACAATGTTACAATAGTTTCAGGTGTACAACTTAGTGATTTGACAAGTTTATGCATTATGCTGCCTTCACCACATCTGTAGCTACCATCTTTCCCATTACATCACCATTATAATATCATTGACTCTATTCCTTACGTTGTGCCTTTTATTCCCATGAATCACTCATTCCATAACTGGAAGACCGTATCTCCCTCTCTCCTTCATCTACTTTGCCCACCACCCATCTGCCTTCCCTCTAGCAGCCATCAGTTTGTTCTCTGTATTTAAAGGTCTGATTCTAACTTTTTTTTTTCTTTTGTAGATTCCACTTATGAGTGGAATCTTGTGATATCTTTCTCAGTCTGACTTCTTTCACTTGGCATAATACCTTCCAGATCCATCCGTGTTGTCTAAAATGGCACCATTGCATCCTTATGGATGCATAATATTCTATTGTATGTATACACCACATTTTCCTTATCCATTCTTCTGTAGTAATAGAGGATTTTTGTTTAATATCTTGTATGATCAGTCTCCCCAACTGGTCCTTTTTTCCTAAGTATTTTCCTGCCTATAATTACATGTTTATCCTTATAACTTTGGAATTAATTTATCTAATTCTAGATAAAAACACTGTTTTGGGGGGAGTTGCCTTACATTTATACACTAGCTTAAGCAGAAATGCTATAAAAAATGCTGTACTGTGGGATTCAGCAATCCTTTTGAAGAACTAGAAAGGGTTTTCTATTCATAAAGGTTTTGAAGTTTTCCTCACATAAGTTTGCGTATTTCTTCTTAGGTCTGTTTCTAAGTATTATAACCATTTTTGATGCACTGTAAATGAATTTTTTATTTTATTTCTTCGAGCTGGTTATTGTGTATATGTATAGATTCTTAACTTTTATATCTTAATTTTATATCCTGTTATGCTGAATTTTTTACCGTATGTATTTTTTGGATATGAATTTGCTTTGGTTCAACTGGAATAATATTCTGTCATATTCAAATAGATATAGTTTATTTCTTCCTCTCCAATTCTTAAGTTTCTACTTGTGTTTTTTGTTTGGTTGTATTTTGCCTCGTTTCCGACCATAATTAAAATGCCCCTGATATTTCCCTATGAAGTATTGGAACTAAGACATGTTTATTTTTATCATGTTAGAAAGTATTTACCAATTCTTACTTTAAATTCACAAATACGTGTTGATTTTGCCAAAGGCCTTTTCAGCATCAATGGACATAATATGATTTTTCTCCTTAGAACTCGATATGATGAATTATAGTAATGCATTATTTTTTTGTTAAAAAACCACTCTGACATTACTAGAATGTTCATTCTTATAAAATTTGTTGCTGGATTCCATTTGCTAATGCTTCATATAGGATTTTTGAAAGGATATTCTTGTGATTAGTCTGTACATTTTTTGGTGTACAGTATTTTAAAGTAGGTGTCAGATTATACTTAGATGAAGATTTATGTAAACTTTATATAAAAATTTTGGTTCTTGACAAAATACAGCAAACCAAATTCAATAGTATATGAAAAAGATCATACACCATGATCGAGTGGGCTTTATCCCTGGAATGCAGTTATGTTTCAATATATAAAAATCAATCAATGTGATACATTACATTAAAAGAACAAAAGATAAAAATCATATGGTCATATTAAAAATGCATAAAAGCATTTGACAAAGTACAACATATTTTCGTGATTAGAACTTTCAACAAACTTTGTATAGAGGGAATATACCTCAACATAATACAGGCCATATATGACTGGCTTATGCTGACATTATATTCAAAGGTTAAAGGTTGAAAGCTTTTCCTCTACGACCAGAAACAAGACAGGATGCTCACTCTCACCACTCTTATTCAACATAATACTGCAAATTCTAGCTAGAGCAATCACTCAAGAAATCAGCAATAAAAGATATCCAAATGAGAAGGGAAAAGTAAAATTACCTTTATTTGTAGTTTATGTGATATTATATGTAGAAAACCCTAAAGACTAAACCAAAAAAAAACTATTGAACCTAATCAATTCAGTAAAGTTGCAGGATATAAATGAATATAATTCAAAATCAAGGGATTAATATCCAGAATATATTAAGACCTCATACAAATCAGTAACAAACAATTTGATTAAAAAATGGGCAGAGGACCTGCATAGAGAACATTTTTCCAGCGAAGATACCCAAATGGCCAACGGGTATGTTAAGCAGTGCTTGGCATCATTAATCATCTGAGAAAACAAGTGTTGGCAAGGATGTGGAGAAAAGGGAACCGTTCTGCACTCTTGGTGGGAGTGTAAATTGCTGCAATCATTATGCAAGACAGTATGGAGTTCCTCAAAAAATTACAAAGAGAAATATCATATGACTTAGCAATCCATCCCACTTCTGGTTATATATATATATCTGATGAAGTTAAAACAGAAGCTACTCAATGCATTATTCACAATAGTTGAGGTATGGAAACAATCTAAGTGTCTTTCAGTGGACATACAAATGAATGGATAAAGATGATGCACTTTGTATCATAGAATGGAATATTTTGCAGCCACAAGAAAGAAGGAAATCCTGCCATTTGCAACAACATGGATGGTATTAGAAAATCTTAAGCTAAGTGAAGTAAATCAGGCACAGAAAGACAAACATATATGAGACCAATTATACGTGGAATCTAAAAAAGGTGAACTCATAGAAACAAAGTAGAACAGTGGTTAACCAAGACTGGTGGGTGAGGGAAATAGGGGGATGTAGATAAAAACATACACACTTACCAGTTAGAAGCTGAATGTGTTCTGGGGATCTAATGCACATCATTGTGATTATAGATAACAATACTGTATTATATAGCTGAAGGCTGCTAAGATGGAAGATCTTAAATGTTTTCACCACAAAAAAGAAATGGTAATTATGTGACATTGATGGAAGTGTTAGTTAACATTGTGGTGGTAATCATATTGTAATATAGAAGGGTATCAAATCAACACCTTGTACACCTAAAACTTATACAATGTTATTTGTCAATTATGCCTTAATAGAGTTGGGAAAAATTCAATTTTAAAGATACTTTTAATATATAGATTTAGGTTTTCTATTATATATATTTTTGGAGGGGCAAGGAAAAAAGGGGTGATATATCTTCTGATTTTGGGATTCTCTTTTATTCCTATATGTCCCTTATTTCCACTGGTATTTACTCTTCACAAGCCTTAAACACTCCTCCCTATGATTTCTACCATCAGTACCACAGGTTGAATCCCTGTCCTTTTGATTTCCTAGGAGCTAGTACTCTGATGCACAGTCTCAGACTTGCTATCAGTGATTGTTTCCATTCAATGTGTGACTCCCCAGGTGCTGGTTTTATCTGTATTCCCCCACGGTTAGGCCCCACTACTTTATCCTCCATTCTGTGTGGTCTCTACCTGACTGTCTACTCCTGTGTGGGGGTCAGAGCCGTCTCTACTACTTTCATATTTGCCTTACTTATGGGTATATTGAATTGTATTGTATTCTTTATCTCTCCCAACTCATATTTGACATGGTTTGTGGGTAGTTTAAGTTGCTCTTTCGTTCCGTGGTGGTAGGATGATGGATAAAGAAGTTGCTATTATTCCATAGGAACCCTGTATTCTTTCAGTTGAGAACATTCATTGTTTTTGTTTGTTTGTTTTTATTTTTATTTATTTTTACCAGAAACAGGCACATAGCTGACCACCTACTTGAGTATGGTGATTGTGTTGGTAGGGGGAGGATTACAGAGTTGAGTGGGGATGAGAGAAAGGGGTTAATATCTCAAATTTTAGATTATTTGAATAAGTACCTTATAAATGATATTTTTGCACAATTTTATTGCCTGCATTTATTTGTATTTTAGTTTATAAATCTTGTGTGAAGAATAGACCAAATGACTTCATAGCACAGTAGTTGGAATTACTGTGTCACTTGAACTGGATAATTAGTTCATGGAGAGGTACAGCTCTACTCAGGTAGTCAGAAGCATGCCTAAAAACTATGAAAACACATCAGCTTTATAAGTATCATCTTAAAATGTACGTTAGCTGTAAGCATAGTAAATGCACAACAAAGACATTTTCCTTAATACTTTTCAGTATTGTATTTTAAGTGCACTGTAAAAATGATTGGTAGTTAGAAATGAGTCCTTTGTTAGAAAAAATAATGATGGCAACTCACATGACAGCTTATTTTGTTCAAAATAAAGATATCAACAAAAGTGAAACATATTACACAAAAATACCACTTTTTTAATCTCATAAATAATCTGTTTTAACAAATACCATTTTAAAATGTTGATATTTGGATTTTTACCGGTCTTATAGTTTTGTTGCCAATTTGTAGATTTTATATGGTTTTCTAGTTGTATAAGAGCCATAGGTATAGAGTTTCTCATTTTTATGTTTGTACATATTTAAATAAAAACTAATTGCAGTCGATGCTAGGAGTCCATGAGAATTGTTTGCCTGTAAAGTGTGTCCGCATTACCCAAGTTCAAGAAAAACTGACGCAGTACCTTGGATATAGCTTAGATTGAAAAGAATTTAATTCATTTTAGAACCCTGTCACTTACTAGACTGATGGATTACAGCAGCTTTCTGAGCTTCAGTTTCTTCAATATAAAGTGGGGAAAATGATTTCAACATCATAAGGTTGTCCTAGAGTTTAAATTAAAAAGATGATGCATATGAAATGATAGGTGTTTATAAAATTGTTGCAATTATTGTCATGTTTCTGATTTACATACAGTTAAGAACGGATTTAATGGAAAATCACAAACTATCAAAATTCTACCATGATTTTCAAGTGGGCTCTTTCTCTCCTGTCCACATTAATTACTTTATACTACCTTTCTCCTCAAACTCCTATTCTCAGTTGCAACTATGCTTGCCCCCTACTACAATAGGAAAATAGAGGCACTAGGAAAGAACTCTTTCTTCTAATACCAAATCTCGAAAATATCAGGATCTACACTCAATTTTTTTATTTCTTACAATCACAAGGATGATGAGTTCTTGTCCTTTCCAAAGACCATTCTCTCTAGTTGTGCTCTACTCCACCCTGCCTTTTAAGGATCTCTCTTTACTATCTTTCTCTAAAATCATCAACATTTTTCTTTCTCTAGAATCATCAACATTTTTCCTTATTGGGTTATTCCTACTGGAATTCAAATAAGCTCTTTTCTTTTATTCCAGATGTCTACTTCAGCAATGACTTCCATATTACCAAATATAACTGAGTCAATGGTTTAGTTTTTTGTGTGTGCAAAACTGTATATACTTAAGGTGGACAATGATGTTTGATGCATGTATACATTATGAAATCATCACCACAATCTTGCTAATTAACATAGACATCAACTCACACAGTTTTTTCGTTTCTGGTGAGAACACTTAACATCTACCTTCTTAGCAAATTTAAAGTATATAGTATGTATTGTTAATTATAGTCCCTTTGCTGTATGTTAGATCTTCAGAATTTATTCTTTTTTGGATAGCTAAAACTTTGTATACCTTTCCCAATATCTCCTAATTATCTCTACCTTAGCCCCTGAAAATCACCGTTCTACTCTCTGTTCCTAGGACTATTTGACTCTTTTAGATTCTATATGCAAATGAAATCATGCTGCATTGTCTTTCTGTGTCTAGCTTACTTCGCTTAGCATAATGTCCCCCAGATTCATTTGTGGCAAGATTTCTTTCTTTGTGAAGGTTGAATAATATTCGTGTGTGTGTGTGCGTGTGTGTGTGTGTGTGTGTGTGTGTGAGAGAGACATCTTCTTTATCCACTTATTCATTGATGGACATTTAAGTTATTTCTGTGTCTTGGCTATTGTGAATAATGCTGAAATGAACATGGAGCTGCAGATATTTCTCTGAGATACTGATTTCATTTCATTTGGATATATACCCAGGAGTGGCATTTCTGTATTATAAGGTAGTTCTGTTTTTAATTTACAGGGGAACCTCCATAGTGTTTTTCTCAATGGCTGCACAAATTTATAGACCACCAATACTGTACATTGGTTTCCTTTACATTCTTGCCAATACTTACTTTTTACTTTTTGATAATAGCCATACTAACAGGAGCAAAGTGATAACTTCTTTGATATTCATTTGCATTTCCCTAATGATATTGATGTTGAACACCTTTTCATATACTTGGCCATTTGTATGTCTTTATTTAAAGAAATGTCTATGCACGTCCTTCACCCATTTTTAAATTAAACTTCTTTTCTTTTTTGCGATCGAGTTCTATGAGTTCCTTATGTATTTTGGATATTAACCACTTAACAGATAAAAGGTTTGTAAGTAGACTTTCCCATTGCATAGATTGGCTTTTTTTAAATCAAAGATTTATTTGAAAGAGAGAGAAAGAGAGAGAATATGAGGAGAGTGAGAAGGAGAGAAGCAGACTTCCTGCTCAGTGCAGAGCCCGATGAAGGGCTGCATCTCACCACCCTGAGATCATGACCTGTGCTGAAATGTAAAGTCGAATGCTTAACCAACGGAGCCATCCAGGTGCCCCACATAGATTACCTTTTCGTTTTGTTGTTTGTTTTGTTGTTGTGTAGAAGATTCTTAGTTTGATACAGTCCCTCTGGCTTATCTTTTCTTTTAGTGTTTGTGTTCTTGGTGTTGTGTTCAAAAAAGTATTGCCCATCCATTGATGGACACTTGGGTTGCTTCCATATTTGACTATTGTAAATGATGCTGCAATAAATATAGGAGTGCATATATTTTTTTAAATTAGTGTTTTTGTGGGTTTTGGGGGGTAAATCCTCAGTAGTGGAATTGCTGGACCATATGGTACTTTTTTTTTTTTTTTTTTTTGAGGAACCTCCATACTGTTTTCCAAAGTGGTTACACTACTGTACATTCACACCAATTGTGCATGAGTGTTTTTTTTCCCTCCATATCCTACCAACACTTGTTATTTTTTGTCTTTTTGTTACTAGCCATTCTGACTGGTGTGCGTTGGTATCTCCAGTTAAAGAAGATATGTGTGTACACACACACACACACACACACACACACACACAACGTGGAATATTAGCCACAAGAAAGATTGAGATTTTGTCATCTGTGACAACATAGGTGAACAGAGGGTATTATGCTAAATGAAATAAGTGAGAGAAAGACAAATACCATATGATTTCATTTATATGAGGAATCTAAAAACCACAGCAAATAAACAAACCTGACTGTTAAATGGAGAGAAGAAACTGGTGGTTGCCAGAAAAGGGGTGGATTGGGAGATGGGTAAAATAGGTGAAGGGGATTAAGAAGTACAAATTTCAGTTGTAAAATAAGTCATGGAGATGAAAAATACAGCAGAGGGAACATAGTCAATATAATAATGTTTTATGGTGACAGATGATGACTTAATGCAGTGAGTATGGGGCAATGTATAGAATCTTTGGATCAGTATGTTGTACACCTGAAACTAATATGTTAATTACACTTGAATAAAAAATAATGCACATTGAAAGTGCTTTGCCAAAAATATGTTGCCCAGATCAATGTCAAGAAGCTTCCTCCCTATGTTTTTCTCTTTTGTAGTTTTATAATTTTAGATCTTATATTTAGGTCTTTGATCTATTTTACATTAGTTTTCATATATGGTGTGAGATGAGGCTCCAGTTTCATTCTTCATGTGAATATCCAGTTTTCCTAGCACCATTTATTGAAGAAACTATCCTTTCCCCATTTTGTATTGACACCTTGTCAAAGATGAGTTGCTTGTATATGCCTGGATTTATTTCTGGGCTCTTTATTCTCTTTTTTGTTCTATATATCTGTCTTACACTAGTATTACACTGTTTTGGTTGCAGTATCTTTGTAATACGTTTGGTAATCAGGAAGTATGATGCCCCTAGATTTGTTCTTTCTTAAGATGGCTTCAGCTTTTTGGGGTCCAGGTAGTTACATATGAATTTTAGGATTACTTTTACTGTTTCTGTGAGTAATGCCATTGGAGTTTTGATATGAATTACATTGAGTCTGTAGATAACTTTGGATAGAACGGGCATTTTAATATTCTTCCAGTTTATGAATACGGAATGTCATTCCATGTATCTGTGTCTTCCTTAGTTTCCTTCATCAAATGTTTGTAACTGTTGAGGTACAAGTCTTCTTCGGTTAAGTTTATTCCTAGATATTTTATTGCTTTTGTTGCTATTGTGAATGGAATTGTTTTCTTAATTCTATTTCTGGATAGTTCATTGTTTGTATATAGAAATGTGATTAACTTTCGGATGTTGATTTTGCATCTTTCAACTTTACTGAATTAGTCTCTTCTAACAGTTTGTTGTTGTTGAGCCTTCAGGGTTTTCTACATATATGGTTAGGTCCTCTGCAAAAATATAATTTTACTTCTTTCTGATCTGGATGTCTTTTTTTTTTTTTTTTTTTGTAATTGCTTTGGGTAATATTTCCAGTTCTATGTAGAAAACCGTAGCAAGAGTTGACACCGGAGGGAAAGCTTGCAGTTGTTTTCTATTGATTATAAATGCCTTCATTGTGCTAAATTCCTTCTATGTCTGTTTTGTTTATAGTTTTTATAATGAATGGATGGTGAAATTTGTCGAATGCTTTTTTTTTTTTTTTTTTTTTTTTTTTTTTTGCGTATAACACCCAGTGCGCTGAATCATGGAACGCTGTATCAAAAAGTAATGATGTACTGTATGGTGACTAACATAACATAACATAACAAAATAAAGAAAAAATGGATTTTTTTAGTATCTGTTGAGATAATTACATGATTTCTTTTCTTTGATTTTGTTCATGTGGTGTATCACATTGATTTGTGTATGTTGAATCATTTCCATCCTAGAATAAATCTCACTTGGTTGTGATAGTTGACCCTTTAAATTTGTTAGTGAATTTTGTTTGCTAGTATTTAAATGAGCATTTTGACATCTGTGTTTATCAGAGTTAATATCCTGTAGTTTTCTCGTGGTATCTTTTTCTGGCTTTCATAACAGGTTAACTTGGGCCTCATAAAATGAGTGGAATGATTTTTTTGGAAGTCTTTACAAAAAAATAAGTATTCTTTGAAATCAGTAGAATTTACCCATGAAGCCATTTGGCCCTGAGCTTGTCTTTTTTGAGACGTTTTTGATTACTGAGTCAATCTCCTTGTTTGTTATTAGTCTGTTCAGGCTTTCTATTTCCTCTTGATTCAGTTTTGGTAGGTTGTATCTTTTTAGGAATTTGTACATTTTTTCTAGATCATTTAATTTATTGGTGCATAATTCATAATTGTCTCATCTTTATTTAAGAGACAGCTGTTGTGGTATCTTCTATTTAATTTACGATCTTGTTTAGACTTTTTTTTTAGGCTAGCTAAAGATTTTTTAGTCTTGTTTATCTTCTCACAAAACCAACTCTGACTGTTATTGATTTTTTTTTTCAGTAGTTTTTCTGGTCTCTGATTTGTTTCTGCTCTAATCTTTATCATTTCGTTTCTTCTGCTAACTCTGAGTTTAGTGTGTTCCTTTTCTCATTCCTTGTTATGTGTACTTACATTGTTATTTGAGATATTTCTTCATTTTTAATATAGGCATTTATTATAAAATTCTGAGTACTCTTTGCTGCATCTCAAGGTCTATGTTGTGATTTCATTTTTGTTTTTCTCAAGATACTTTTAAAATTTCATTTTGATTTCTTTTATCCAATGGTTCAAGTGTTGTTTAGTTCCCAGATATATGTGAATTTCCCCCATTTTCTTAGTGTTAACTGATGGTTTGGTTCATTCCATTATGGCTGGAAAAGGTGCTTGCAGTAATTTTCATATTCTTAAATTTGTTATGACTTGTTACGAGCTGACATGTCATTTATTTTGGAGATGTTTCTTGACCTCTTAGGAAGAATGTATATTCTGTTGAATAGGAAGTTGTGCCTGTATCTGTTGAGGTCCCTTTGAGCTACAATGTTACTCAAATCAGCTGCTGCTTTATGATTATCTGTCTAAATTTGTATCCATTATTGAGAGTTGGTATTTAAGTCCTTGCTTATTGTTTTGTCAGTTTCTCCTTTCAGATTATTAATTTTGAATGCTTATTTTATATGTTCAGGTGTTCTGATATTAGGTGCACATGTATTTATTAATTGTTATATCTTCCTGTTGAATTGAGCCTTGTACCATTATATAATGACTTTATTTGTCCCTAGAGATAGTTTTTGACATTAGGTCTATTTTGTCTTATGGAATTACAGCCATTTCAGGTTTCTTTTTGTTACCATTTGCATGGAGGATCTTTTCCATCCTTTTGCTTTCAGACTATGTGTTCTTTTTTTTTTTTTTTTTTTTGTTGTTGTTGTTTTTTAATGATTTTTTAATTATATTATGTTAGTCACCATACAGTACATCCCCGGTTTCCGATGTAAGGCTCGATGATTCATTAGTTGTGTATAACACCCAGTGCACCATGCAATACGTGCCCTCCTTACTACCCATCACCGGTCTATCCCATTCCCCCACCCCCCTCCCCTCTGAAGTCCTCAGTTTGTTTCTCATAGTCCATAGTCTCTCATGTTTCATTCCCCCTTCTGATTACCCCCCCCTTTCTTTATCCCTTTCTTCCCCTACTGATCATCCTAGTTCTCATGTTCCATAGATGAGAGAAATCATATGATAGTTGTCTTTCTCTGCTTGACTTATTTCACTTAGCATTATCTCCTCCAGTGCCGTCCATGTTGTAGCAAATGTTGAGAACTCGTTCTTTCTGATAGCTGAGTAATATTCCATTGTATATATGGACCACAACTTCTTAATCCAGTCATCTGTTGAAGGGCATCTCGGCTCCTTCCACAATTTAGCTATTGTGGACATTGCTGCTATGAACATTGGGGTGCATATGGCCCTTCTCTTCACTACGTCTGTATCTTTGGGGTAAATACCCAGTAGTGCAATGGCTGGATCATAGGGTAGCTCAATTTTTAACTTTTTAAGGGACCTCCACACTGTTTTCCAGAGTGGCTGTACCAACTTGCATTCCCACCAACAATGTAGGAGGGATCCCCTTTCTCCACATCCTCTCCAACAATTGTTGTTTCTTGCCTTGTCTATTTTTGCCATTCTAACTGGCGTAAGGTGGTATCTCAGTGTGGTTTTGATTTGAATTTCCTTGATGGCTAATGATTTTGAACATTTTTTCATGTGTCTGTTAGCCATTTGTATGTCTTCATTGGAAAAGTGTCTGTTCATATCTTCTGCCCATTTTTTGATTTGTTTATTTGTTTCTCGTGTATTGAGTTTGAGAAGTTCTTTGTAGATCTTGGATACCAGTCCTTTATCTGTAGTGTCATTTGCAAATATATTCTCCCATTCCGTGGGCTGCCTCTTAGTTTTTCTGACTGTTTCCTTGGCTGTGCAGAAACTTTTAATCTTGATGAAGTCCCATAAATTCATTTTATCTTTTGTTTCTCTTGCCTTTGGGGATGTGTCATGAAAAAGGTTGCTTTGGCCGATGTCGTAGAGGTTGCTGCCTATGTTCTCCTCTAGAATTTTGATGGATTCCTGTCTCACATCGAGGTCTTTCATCCATTTGGAGTTTATTTTTGTGTATGGTGTGAGAGAGTGGTCAAGTTTCATTCTTTTGCATGTAGCTGTCCAATTTTCCCAGCACCATTTATTGAAGAGACTGTCTTTTTCCCACCGGATGTTTTTTCCTGCTTTATCAAATATTAGTTGCCCAAAGAGCCGAGGGTCCATTTCTGGGCTCTCTATTCTGTTCCATTGGTCTATGTGTCTGTTTTTGTGCCAGTACCATGCTGTCTTTGTGATCACAGCTTTGTAGTACAGCTCGAAATCCGGCATTGTGATGCCCCCAGCTTTGTTTTTCCTTTTCAACAGTTCCTTGGAGATTCGGGGCCTTTTCTGTTTCCATACAAATTTAAGGACTATTTGTTCCAGTTCTTTGAAAAATGTCCTCGGTATTTTGATCGGGATAGCATTGAAAGTGTAGATTGCTCTGGGTAGCATGGACATTTTAACTATGTTAATTCTTCCAATCCATGAGCATGGAATATCTTTCCATCTTTTTATGTCTTCCTCAATGTCTTTCAAGAGTGATTTATAGTTTCTAGAATATAGGTCCTTTACGTCTCTGGTTAAGTTAATTCCAAGGTAACGTATGGTTTTTGGTGCTATTGTAAATGGGATGGATTCCCTAATTTCTCTTTCTTCGGTCTCGTTATTCGTGTATAGAAATGCAACTGATTTCTGAGCATTGATTTTGTATCCCGCCACGTTACTGAATTGCTCTATAACTTCTAATAGTTTGGGAGTGGCTTCTTTTGGGTTTTCCATATAGAGTATCATGTCATCTGCAAAGAGAGACATTTTGACTTCTTCTTTGCCAATTTGAATACCTTTGATCCCTTTTTGTCGTCTGATTGCTGTTGCAAGGACTTCTAGTACTATGTTGAATAATAGTGGCGAGAGTGGGCATCCTTGTCGAGTTCCTGATCTTAAGGGAAAGGCTTCCAGCTTTTCCCCATTGAGAATAATATTTGCAGTAGGCTTTTCATAGATGGCTTTTATGAGATTGAGAAATGTACCTTCTATTCCTACACTCTGAAGGGTTTTAATCAGGAAAGGATGCTGTATTTTGTCAAATGCTTTTTCGGCATCGATTGAGAGGATCATATGGTTCCTGAGTCTTTTCTTGTTGATATGATGTATCACGCTGATTGATTTGCGAATATTGAACCACGCTTGCATCCCAGGTATGAATCCCACTTGATCGTGATGGATAATCCTTTTAATGTACTGTTGGATTCTATTAGCAAGTATCTTGTTGAGGATTTTGGCGTCCATATTCATTAGGGAAATCGGTCTGTAATTCTCCTTTTTGAGGGGGTCTTTGCCTGGTTTGGGGATCAAGGTAATATTGGCCTCATAGAATGAGTTTGGTAGCTTTCCTTCTGTTTCTATTTTTTGAAATAGCTTTAGGAGAATAGGTATTATTTCTTCTTTGAATGTTTGGTAGAATTCCCCAGGAAAACCGTCCGGGCCTGGAGTTTTGTTATTTGGAAGGTTGTTTATCACTGACTCAATTTCTTCATAATTAATTGGCCTGTTTAAGGAATCAATTTCTTCCGGTTTCAATCTTGGTAGTTTATAGGTTTCCAGGAAGGATTCCATCTCTTCCAGATTGCTTAGTTTATTGGCATATAGCTGTTGATAAAAATTTCTAATAATCCTTCCAATTTCAATGGTGTTCGTCGTGACCTCTCCTTTTTCATTCATAATTTTAATAATCTGGGTCCTTTCTCTTTTCTTTTGGATAAGTCTTGCCAGTGGTCTGTCAATTTTATTGATTCTCTCAAAGAACCAGCTTCTAGTCCTGTTGATCTGCTCTACTGTACTTCTGGTTTCTGCTTGATTGATTTCAGCTCTAATTTTGGTCAACTGCTTCCTCGTGCGTGGATTAGGCCTGTCCCTCTGTTGCTGTTCCAGCTTCTTGAGGTGAGAATATAAAAACTGCATTTTAGATTTTTCTATTCTTTTGAGTGAGGCTTGGATGGCTATGTATTTCCCCCTTAGGACTGCCTTTGCAGTATCCCATAGGTTTTGGACTGTTGTATTTTCATTCTCATTGGTCTCCATAAATTGTTTAATTTGATTTTTGATTTCCTGGTTTATCGAGTCATTCCTGAGCAGGATGGTTCTTAGTCTCCAAGTGTTTGAGTTTCTTCCAAATTTTTCCTTGTGGTTGAGTTCCAATTTCAGAGCGTTGTGGTCTGAGAATATGCAGGGGATAATTTCAATCTTTTGGTATCGGTTGAGACCTGTTTTGTGTCCCAGAACATGGTCTATTCTTGAGAATGTTCCATGGGCATTAGAATAGAATGAGTATTCTTTGGTTCTGGGGTGTAGTGTTCTATATATATCTATGAGGTCCAACTCGTCGAGTATGGCATTCAAAGCCTTTGATTCTTTGCTTAGTTTTTGCCAGGGTGTTCTGTCTATTTCTGAGAGTGGAGTGTTGAGGTCCCCTACTATTAATGTATTTTTATTTATATGTCTCTTTATTCTGGTTAAGAGTTGGCTTGTGTATCTTGCTGCTCCCCTGTTGGGGGCATATATATTTATAATTGTCATATCCACTTGTTGAATACTTCCCTTAAGAATAATATAGTGCCCTTCTGCATCTCTAACTATAGTCTGTAGTTTAAAATCCAATTTATCTGATATGAGAATTGCTACCCCAGCTTTCTTTTGAGGTCCATTTGCGTGAAAGATGGTACTCCATCCCCTTACTCTCAGTCTGAATGCATCTTTGGGTTCGAAATGAGTCTCTTGTAGACAGCAAATGGATGGGTCATTTCTTTTTATCCAATCTGCAACCCTGTGGCGTTTTATGGGATGGTTCAAACCATTTACATTAAGACTGATTACTGAGAGATATGATTTTAATGTTGCCATGTTGCCAGTAAAGTCTTTGTTTGTATTGGCTGTGACTTTCTGTTCTGTATCACTCTTGGGGCCTTTTTACTTTTATAGAACCCCCCGTAATATCTCCTGTAGGGCTGGTTTCGTAGTTACAAAATTGGTTAGTGACTGGCGATTCTGAAATGTCTTTATTTCTCCATCAATTCTGAATGACAGTCTTGCTGGATAAAGGATCCTTGGCTGCATGTTTTTCTCTGAAAGAGCTTTAAATATGCTCCCCCAACCCTTTCTCTCATTCCAGGTCTGTGTAGACAGGTCTGACGTAATTCTGATGCTTTTGCCTTGGTACGTGAGAAATTTCTTTGCCCTGGCCGCTTTCAATACTGTATCCTTGCATCTAATATTTGCGAAATGCACTATGACGTGACGTGGCGTAGGTTTGTCGTGGTTGAGCTTGGGAGGGGTCCTCTCTGCCTCTTGGACACGAATGTTTGTTTCCCTTGCTAGATTAGGGAAGTTTTCAGCTACAATTTGTTCAAATATCTCTTCTAGACCTCTGTTTTTCTCCACCCCCTCGGGGATGCCGATGATTCTAACATTGGATCGTTTCATTGAGTCAGTAATCTCCCGTAACCTACATTCGTGGGCGTGGATTTTTTTAAGACCATCTTCTATTTTCATTTTTTCCTCTATTAACCCATCCTCCAATTCACTAACCCGTTCCTCTGCTTCTGTGACCCTGGCTGTCAGAGCCTCTAGTTTTGCCTGCATTTGGCTCATAGAATTTTTAATTTCTGTCAGATTCGCTCTCATTTCTGTCCTTAGGGATTCTATATTCTCAGTAACCTTTTCGTTTATACTTTTTTCAATTCTACTCATCATTTTGACCATCGTTACTCTGAATTCCATTTCTGATAATTTGGTTACATCCATATCCATTATTTCTGTGGCAGAGGCCACAGTCTCACTGTCTTTTCTTTGCTGGGGGGGGCTTCTCCTTCTTGTCATTCTGATGAAGAGAGGTTGCGGGGTTTCCAGAGCCCAAATTATTGACTGGGTCCCAGGCCGTGCCCCTTGTTTTATAGGGATCTTAGGGATGTGGGCTTCTTCTTTAAAGATTTTATTTATTTATTTATGTGGCAGCCAACCAGCGAGAGAGGGAACAGAAGCAGGGGAGTGGGAGAGGAAGAAGCAGGCTCCCAGCGGAGGAGCCCGATGAGGGACTCCTTTCCGGAACGCTGGGATCACGCCCTAAGCCGAAGGCAGGCGCTCAATGACTGCGCCACCCCGGCGCCTCGGGTTGTGGGCTTCTTGATTTTTCAGCCTGCCTTCTGTGTTCTGGGGGAGGGGCCTGCCGCGCCGATACTCAGGCAGCCCTGTTTGGGTAGAGTCTCCGTGTCCCCTGCGAGGGGGGATGGGGATGGGCACTCTCTGAGCCGGTATTTCCAGGCTTTTGTTCTCTGGCGGCTTTCCCTGGCGGTTTGCTGTGCCTCTTCTGAGAGTCAGAGCCGCAGCGGCTGAATTTCAGCCTCTGCCAGACTATGTGTTCTTAAAACTAAAATGAGTCTCTTATAGATAGCATACTGCTGATTTTTTGTTTAAATTAGTCACTCTATGACTTCTGATTGGGACATTTAATCCATTTACACTGAAATAATTATTGATAGGTGAAGACTTACCGTTGCCAATTTGTTAATCGTTTGGTCTGTTGTGCTGTCCTTATTTTTCTCTCATCCTCTATTGCTGTTTTCCTTTATTATTTTAGAACTTCCTGGTGACTTGCTTTGATTCTTTTCTATTCTTTTCTGTGCTTATTACAGTTTTTTCTTTGCAGTTAGCTTGAGGTTTGCATAAAATGTCTTGGAGTTACAATCATCTATTTTAAGTAGATATCAACTTAACTTTAATCACACACAAAACCTCCCCACCTTTATTCCACTTAGTGAAATAACACTTTGTGTTCTTGTAGAGTTTTGCTTATTTTTATATTGTATATCCATTAATGTATATTTATCTACTAACTTTTACACTAGGGTTAAAAGTAATTTTTTGTCATCTTCTAGAAATATTCTTTCTTTGGCTTCTAGGTCTCTGCATTTCACTGGTTTTCTTCTCATCTCTCAACCTACTTCTCTGTTCTCTTGCTGGATCATCACTGTATCTTATTGCTGGGCACTCTTCTGTCTTTAAACTTTCTGCCTGCATGACTAATCTATCTCAGTAGATTTAATGACATTTATGTAGCATTCTCATCACTCTCTATTCACTCTGTAGTGAAGAAGGGATCCCTCGCCCTACGTACTATGATGGTTGAACACATGACACCCAACACTGGACAGAAGAGATTGGCAACTGTTTATTAGTCAAGCATATTTACACTTTGGTGAACAAAGACCTTGGAGATCATGAAGAGCCACCAGGGTGTTGCACAAGGGAATGGAGTGAACTAGCAGGGGCTGTGGGAGGTAGACTCTGTGACAGGAGTAAGGTTGGGTACCCTAGGTTCCCCATGGGTGGATGTGATTAACTTGTTCGAGTAATTCTGTAGGCTGTCAGAGAAGTAAAAACTCTTGAGTTGAATATCGGGTGAGTTGCAGCTCGTGCAGATGGTGGGGGAACTAGCTGGTTGAGAAACCATTACTGCTGGATAGGGACCATATCTGGTGAGAGCAGGAAAATGCATAGTTAGGTCTTTGAAGGCTATAAGGCTCAAAGATATTAAGGGAGCACTTAAAATTGGGGTACCTAAGTGGCTCAGTCAGTTAAGCCTCTGACTCTTGATCTCAGTTCAGGTCTTGATCTCAGGGTGATGAGTTCAAGTCACATGTGGGGCTCCATGCTGGGTGTGGAGCTTAAAAAAAAAAAAGTAAATGTTATAATATACATACCAGTGATTCCTAACTGTGTATTTCATTCTAAACCTTGCCTATATGCTACATACTTTTTTTACCCAAATGCATCCATGACATTTGTCAGAGATGTCTCATAAGCAAGTTAAACCTAACGTGTCCCAAAGTCTTAATTTCCTTCTCTACTACTCAGCTTGTTTTCCCTGTTTTTCTTATCTCAGTAAATGGAATCAAGCTTTTCTCAGCTTATCTCTACCCTTCTTCACCTTCACCTATCTCTAACCTTCCACAATAGGTTACACCAAAAATATCCACTAATTTTTTAATCTACTTTTTGTCTCACAGTTTTACACTGCTCTCCATGTTCACCATCACCATTTTATCCAGCTTACCATCATCTTTCTCTTTGACAACTATAATATCCTCTTAAAGAATCTGTCCAACTTTGCTCCCTTAGCTCCATTCTATTCTCACATGGAAGTTGAAGTGAACTTTTAAATATAGAAGTATAAATGTATAAGCAGGTGGAATTTTCCTGGGTGAGAGTAAGGGCAGAGAGAATCGCCTAAGCAGTAAGTGTTAAATTTGTTTTCATAAAAGGCCAGTGTACATACATACATAAATTTATTCTCAATCAAGGCCACAAATAGTTTGCCTGTTTCTCTACAAGGTTTTGATGTTGCACAGTAGTATCCCCTTACCTGCAGTTTTGGTTTCTGTGGTTTCAGTTATGCATGTTCAGCTATGGTCTGGAAGCAAATGATTGTCCTTCTGATGTATCCTCAGAAGGTTGACAGCCCAATGCTATGTCACAGTGTCTGTGTCATTCACCTCACTTCAGCTCATCATGTAGGTATTTTATCATCTCACGTCATCACAAGAAGAAGGGTAAGGACAATACAAAAGGATATTTTAAGGGAGAGAGGGAGAGGGAGGATGTTCACATAACTTTTATCATAATATATTTTTATAATTGGTCTTTGTCATTATTGTTAATCTCTTAAAGTGCCTAACTTATAAATCAAGTATGTATGTATAGACACAACATGGGATATAAATGGGTTGGTACTATCCATGATTTCAGGCATCCACTGGGGGGTCTTGGAACATATCCATTGTAGATAAGGGTAGGACTACTGTATAGATTTTCCACTGGATTTACTAGTTTTTCCCATTCTATTTCTATTGGTTAACTTTGATGAATGTCCTTCGTCCAATCCAATAGGTTTACATTTTAATTAGTATTGCCTTTTGAACACAGGTTGTGCCACTCCACTGTTCAACATTTTAAGAACTTCCTACTGCACATAGAATAAAATCTAAAGTTTTTGTCATGATATACAATGGACTGTAAAGTATGCTCCCTGCCTCAGTTTCCAATTTCTTCCTTTCCAACCTCTCCTCGGCTTCTTATACTCTAGCTACCTGTTCATACTTAAGTTCCTGAAGTACGTCCAGCTCTTTACTACCTTAAGATTTTAAAAACATGTTTCCTCTGTCAGGTCTATTTCCTCTCATTTATTTTATAGTGATTTCTCTTTATCCTTCTTTACAGGCTTTCTAATCTGTACTTCCCTCACTCTTTTATTCCACCTCCTAGCATCCTGTTCTTTTTCTTGAAAAGAATATATCAAAGTCTGTAACAAACATGTGCTATGTACTGAATGTTGTTTTCTACGTCTACTAGGAATAATGAAAGTTATTTTGTTCATCATTATGTATCTGGTATTGTACAAAATAGGGCTCAAATAATTATTGGATTTAGAATAGAAGAATGAATGAAGAATGAAGACAGAATGAATATAAGAGTGAATAAAGAACATTATTGAAACATGGGACTTTATTTATGGGTCAGCTTTTTACTTTAGTCTATCCCCACAGTTCTCAATTTTTGTTTTCAGGCCTCCTTTGCATTCTAAAAAAAAAATTGAGGACCCCAAATTAATTTTATTTTATGAATTGTTTATTGAAGTAAAATTGACAAACAGTATCCTCTTAGTTTCAGGTGTACATTGTAGTGATTTGATATTTTTATACATTATGAAATAATCCTGATAATAAGTCCTGTTACCGCCTGTCAAAGTTAAATATTGTTGACTATATTTCCCATGCTATACATTACATCCACATGACTTATTTATCTTATAACTGGAAGTTTGTACCTCCTAATCCCCTTTACCTATTTCTCCCACCTCCCAATCCCTGTCCACTTGGGGAACAAACAGTTGGTTTCCTGTACTTATGAGTCTGTTTCTACTTTGTCTTGATCATTTGTTTTTTATTTTATTTTATTTTTTAATAATTTTTTGTTGTGTTTTTTAGACTCCACATGTAAGCGAAACAGTATAGTATTTGTCTTTCTCTGACTTATTTCAGTTAGCATAATGCCTACTAGGTCCATCCATGTTGTCGTAAATACCAAAATTTTATTTTTTATGGCTGAGTAATGTTTCATTGTGTATATATACCACATCTTGACCCATTCACCTATTGATGGACACTTAAGTTTACTTTTGTATTTTGGCTATTGAAAATAATGCTGCAGTGAGCATAGGGGTGCATATATTTTCAAATTGGTTTTTCATTTCCTGCAGATGTTCACCCAGAAGCAGAATGCTGGGTGGTATGGTAGTTCTATTTTTTTTTTGGCGGGGGGGGGGGGGAGGGGGAATCTCCATCCTGTTTTTTCACAGTGCGTGCAGCAATTTACATTTTTACCTACAGTGTACCAGGGTTCTCTTTTCTTCATCTCCTCACCAATACAACTTATTGTTTGTCATTTTGACGATAGCCAGTCTGGCAGGTGTAAGGTGATACCTCATTGTGATTTTTCCATTTCTCTGATGACCAGTTATCTCAGCATCTTTTAATGTACAGCTGTGTATCTTCTTTGGAAAAAAAATCTATTCATGTCTTCTACCCATTTTTTATTAATTGAAATGTTTGTTTTATTGATACTAAGATGTGAAAAGTTTTCATATATTTGGGATAGTAACCTCTTACTGGGTGTATGATTTGCAAATATCTTCTCCGATCTAGTAGGTGCCTTTTGTTTTGTTATGGTTTCTTTTGCTATGTAAAAGCTTTTTACTATGATGTAATTCCATTTGTTTATTTTAGCCATTTTTATCCCTGCCCGAGGAAACCGGACCGAAGATAGAGTGCTAAGATCTATGTCAAAGAGCTTATGACCTGTGTTTTCTTTGAGAAGCTTGATTTCAGGTCTTAACATTTATTTTTGTGTATGGTGTAAGATAGTAGTCTAGTTTCATCCTTTTGCACGTCACTGTCCAGTTTTTCCAGTCCTTAATATTGAAGAAACTGTCTTTTCCCCATTGTATATTCTTGCCTCCTTTGCCTTAGGTTAATTGACCAAAAACGTATGGGTTTATATCTGGGGTCCCTATTCTATTCCGTTTGTCTCCATTACTGTTTCTGGGCCAATACAATACAGTTTTAATTACGTTCGTTTTGTAGTATAGTTTGAAATCAGAACATCATACCTCTAGTTTTGTTCTTCCTTAAAATTGCTTTGGTTGGTTGTTGAGTATCTTTTGCAGTTCGATACAAATTTTAGGATTCTTTGTTCTAGTTCTATGAAAGATGCCATTGCTTTTTTGATGGGGATTGCATTAGATTTATAGATTGCTTTGAGAAGTGTGGATGTTTTAAGAATATTAATTCCTGTGATGTATAAGTATGGTGCATCTTTATTTCTTTTTGCCATTTTCAATTTCTTTCACCAGGGTCTTATAGTTTTCAAAGTACAAGTATTTTACCTCCTTGGTTAAATTTATTGCTAGGTATTTTATTCCTTTTGGTATAATTATAAATGGAATTGTTTTCTTAATTTCTTTCTGGTAGCTCATTATTAGTATATAAAAATGCAACTAATTTCTGTATGTTAGTCTTGTATACTGAACTTCATTGAATTTATTAGTTGTGTGTGTGTGTGTGTGTGTGTGGCATTTTGAGAGTTTTTTATATATAGTATATCATCTGGAAATAGTGACAGTTTTTTAAAAGATTTTATTTATTTGACAGAGACAGCCAGTGAGAGGGAACACAAGCAGGGGGAGTGGGAGAGGAAGAAGCAGGCTTCCAGCAGAACATGGAGCCCGATGTGGGGCTCGATCCCAGGACCTTGGGATCACGCCCTGAGCCGAAGTCAGATGCTTAACGACTGAGCCATCCAGACCCCCCAAATAGACAGTTTTAATTCTTGCTTTCCAATTTGGATGCCTTTCCTTTTTAGTTAGTTAGTTAGCAGAAGCAGAGAAATACAAGTGGTTAGTTGCTTCTCACCGCCATCGCCTTTCACCATCTCTGCCTCACAAAATGAGTAATGGATGGCAAAATTTTCTCTTCAAACATCCTATTTCCTAGTAAATATAGTTTTTCATTATGCCCTTTGGGCTAGAGGAAAAGTATTGGACGGATGAATGGTTTTGTAATCGTCTCTATTTTTATTGCAAATTATGGAGATAGGTGTTTTTAATGAAATTCAGTTATTTATATAATATAAAAAATTCAGTTGCCCTTCATTTCATATTCTCTATTCACTGAAAAAGAAGAGATTAACTAATTGCATCAGCAATTTAACTGCCCCTAGCAACAGCTCTGTGGCAGTAAGAACATCTTTTATAACAAAGTGTTCCCTATATAGAATCAGAGATTAATGTCATGACAGTTTTCTTGTCTTACAGCCCCACAACGTTACTGTCATGTTCAGCAAAGTCTGGCTTCTAGTAAAATTGAGAGGCTCATAATGTGCAAAACACCTATAAGTTATATATTTTGTCATGTTTCAGATAGTAAGAGTTGTTGGTTCTTTATGTATTTAATAGGCTAGAACGTAAGGATGACAGTTGTGCTAATATCTAAATCCCACAATCTTCAGTAAATCCTGAAGTTAATAATTCTGAAAGTATTTAGAATGAGGGAGGGAGATTAACTAGTACTACATCCCTACACCCACATACTCATACTGATCAGCTACCCACATACATAAATACACACACACACACACACACACACACACACACACACACTCACATGAGTCAGAATTTAAAGAATCTGGAGTGATAGGTAGTTATCCTATCCTTTATCATGCTCTCAATAATCTGATACTCCATCCCTACTTATTTTAGGATAGGGGTTCTCAGACTTGAGCTTACAACAGAATCACCTGGAGGGCTTGTGACGACATAGATTTTTGAACACTAACCCCAGAGTTTCTGATTCAGGAGGTTTGAGATGGAGTCCTCAAATTAGTATTTCCTACAAATTCACAGGTCCAGGGACTATACTTTGAGAAATACTTAGTACAGGATCCTGATAGATACTGCATTTTCAGTTAGTGATCTCAACTCAGATATGCCATACATCAAACATTTACTCACTGTATGACTTAGAACAAATTTATTTCACTAGGCCTCAGTTTCTACCTCGGGAAAAAATGGGAATAACCCATCACAAGGCTATTGCAAGTATTACTTGAGAGAAGGGGTTTAGCATGGTGCCTGGACTGGTGAGTGATCTATAGTTATTAATATTTTTAAGAATTGTCTTCAATTCAGAGTTTGTGTGTGTGTGTCCATGGTGTGGATATTTTATGTCGATTATTGAAAATAAGTCCGTAAGATTTAGATACCCAACCAACGAATGGAGAGTCTGGCGATGCAATGAAAATTGAAGCTGATTTATTTTTTACATGCCAGTGAGAGCAACCTACCTATTATATCTTTCTTATTTTTTAACTAAAACTTTAATACTAGCTTTTCCACAGACCCTACAGTATTTTGGCTCAAACTGAATTGCATAAGTGCCTTAGCAGTTATAAGATAAATCAAGTTCTTTTTCTGTATATGTTTTTGATGATCTCACCAAATGTGGAGTCTGTTCAGGCCTTCACATTGTCATCAGCGGGAGTGAGGAGTGGATCCTGGGGCTTTATATATTCTTGGTAAGACCTCCTGTTCCCTTCTCAACAGCACTGACTTCCTCCCTACCACATCCTGCTTAAGGACCCAGGACTAACCAGATTGTGCCCTTCACTCTCGTCTCTGTCACTTGCTCTGTGAGCCACATTTCCAAGTCCTGTGCCATCATCTGTATTCATTCATCATCCCAGAAAGTCTCTTTACTTGTTTAAAATCTTTCTCCCTTCTTAACTCCCCAAATCTTCCATTGAGTATTCTGGGACCCAGTGTCTATTATGAGCAAAAACCTCTGAATTGTTAACATCTTTGCAAACTTTTAATTTATTTTATTTTATTTTATTTTATTTTATATTTTATTTTTTTACCTCCTTGCTCTCTGAAACTTGATTCTCCCTAAAGAATCAGCTTCCTGTGACTCCTGTGAAGGGGAAGATGTTTGGCCTTCTGCACTCTTCTGCCACTGCACCTAGAGACAGGTAGATTCCCTTGGTACCTTTCAGTCCACTCCCATTATTCTCCTTACAAATACCTAGTCTGGGGCTCCTGGGTGGCTCAGTTGCTTAAGCATCTGCCTTCAGCTCAGGTCATAATCCCAGGGTCCTGGGATCGAGTCCTGCATCAGGATCTTTGCTCAGTGAGGACCCTGCTTCTCCCTCTGCCTGCCACTCCCCCTGCTTGTGTGCTTGCACGCGCACTCCCTCCCCCCCCTCGCTCTCTCACTCTACTCTTGTTTTCATACTCACTAACTAGATGCACCTATCCAGTATTAAGACTTTAATTACCATCGGTCAGCTGATGAGTTCTAGATTTATATCTCTCCCTTTCCCAGAATACAGATTTGTATATTTTATGATATCCTCAACATCTCTGCAGATGTCTAATAGCTATTAAAATTTATCATGTCTAAATATGAATTCAGCCACACCATATCTAGCTTTATTCTGCCCTGTTTTTCATATCTCAGTTGATAACATTTTCATCCTTCCACTTGCCTAAGACAAAAAATGTGAAGTCATCCATCATCCCCATGTTCCATTTGTCAGCAAAAGCTGTTCCTGTATCTTCAAAAAAACCACAACATTTTGAACCTGACCAAATCTTACCGTTATTAGGCCAACACCTCAATTGAAGAACCATCATTTCTTAGCTGGACTATTGCAGTAGCCTTCTAACTGATTTCCGGGTTTCCTTCTCCCCATCCTGCTATTTATTTTTGCCATGGAAATCTGAATGATCCTTTAACAACATAAGTCAGATCATGTCACTGCTTAAAATTCCTCAGTGGCTTCTGTACTTCAGAGTAAAATTCCAGGTCTTTATAATAGCCCCTAAGGCCCTAAATATTATGGTTGCACTCTTTTCCCACTCTAATCTTATTTAGATCACATGCATTCTGGCTTCCAATCTGTTACCCGATCCTTCCAAGCATGCTTCTACCTCAGGACCTTTGCACTTGTCTTTTCTCTGCTTTGAATGCTCTTCCCCCAGATATCTGTATAGCTCTCTTAATCCTTTCATGTCTTTTTCAAATGTCCTTCTATCATCCTGACAATAAGACAGAATCCCTCCTTGCCCATTCCTCTGAATCCCCTTCACCTTATTTTTCTCCATTGCCTTTGTCATTTTATCATCTGATAAAATGAATTTTGTATTTACCTTTGTATTTAGTCTTGTCTGGCTCTCTTACCTAGAATGTAGATTCCATAAGGGCTGCAACTTTGGGTTCCCCACTATATACTCAGTACATGGAACTGTTCTTGGCACATAGTAGGTGTCTAATAACTATGTGTTGAATGAAATGAATGCCATGAATTAACTTCATATTAGCACTTACGACAATGATTTGGGTGCTAAGTTAAATGAATCATGTAAGCTGCAATTAGTTTTTATTTTGTGTCTGATTTTTTAAAAATGGATTTTGCTTACATAATCTAATGGCCAGATTGTGTTGTGTATTTAAAATTCTCTGGATTGATGATGATGAAGAATGTAATTATGATAATGATGAAAGCAATAATAACAACAAATCCCTTCCCAATTTTAAGGATTTTTAGTTCAATTAAGTATAGAAAAAACAATAGCAAGAGAAAATTAAGCAGAACTTTTCTGTGTCCCTGATGATTGTTTTCTCTGTTCAAGTGAAAGATTTAAAAAAGAAAAACTTTTCAGTTATGAAATTGCACTTTATCAGTTAAGATATTGAAAGGAGCATTTACATATTGCTAACTGGTCCTTATTCTCACCTATTACATTGTAGTAAAAAAGTTTCTAAATACCACCTCTGACACCTCTTATATTATGAAGAGTAGAATCATAATTTTCTTTTTTCTCTGCAGCATGCAAAGTAAATATTAAGAATTATTCAACTTCCAGGGCACCTGGGTGGTGCAGTCAGTTAAGCATCTGACTCTTGGTTTTAGCTCAGGTCCTGATCTCAGTGTGATGAGACTGAGCCCTGCATTGGGCTCTGCTCTCAGTGTGGAGTCTGTGTGAGTTTCTCTCACCATCTGCTCCTCCCCCACATGCTTGCTTACTCTCTCTCAAATAAGTAAATAAATCTTTAAAAAAAAAAGAATTATTCAATGTCCATGTAAACTATTACTGTGGATATTTGCTTTGGACATTGATCAGGCATAAAGGTTGTTTGATAAAAGTGGTTCTAGTAGGTAGTAGAAGTAATTTATTATTTTGCTTAGAAAAATTAAGATGAAAATAAGACATGGCAAAGATAGGCCCATAGTGGAGTAAAAATTAGAGTTTAGGGTTTGAAAAAGATTGGTCTCTGGCAAATATCTCAGACTTTTAAAATTCTGAAATGCTATATAATAGGGCTAATGATAAACTAGTAATAGTTCACCCCTCATGGGATGGTAGCCCAGTTTCACCTCCTTTCAATTCCTAATTGAAGTAACATTACTTGGGATTATGGGATATTTAACAAAGGTAAATTCTCTCTGGAAGAAAATAACATAATACTGAGTCTTAATTATCTCTACCAATTTTCATTACAATATACAGAACTCAATAAAGAATAATCAGATGAGGGGCACCTGGTTGGCTTAGTTGGTTAAGTGTCTGCCTTTGGCTCTGGTCATGATCCCTGGGGTCCTGGGATCAAGCCACACGTCAGCCTCCCCGCTCAGCAGAGAGTCTACTTCTCCCTCTCCTTCTGTCCCTCTCCCACCCCCATGCTCCCTCTCTTGCTCTCTCTCTCTGTCTCTCTCTCTCTCACTAATTCTCTCTCTCCAATAAAATCTTTTAAAAAATCAGATAAGACAGAAGACATTATTTAAATCTACAAGTGAAAATTGATAACTAGAACAGACTCTAGGCAATGGAGTTTTTAGACACAAACTTGAAAATTATCTTGATTAATATGTTCTAGAAATTAAAAGATGAAATGAAGAGTTTAGGTGAACATTTTGTATAAAATCAAAGATGATGAACAAATAAAAATTCTAGAACTGAAAAATATCACTGAAAGTAATAATGAGTTTAATTATAGGTTAGATGCAACTGAAATAAATCAAGCAGAGAAAGACAATGATCGTGTGGTTTCCCTCGTATGTGGAACCTAAGGAATAGTGCAGAGGACCACAGGGAAAGGGAGGGAAAATTGAATGGGAAGAAAGCAGAGAGGGAGATAAACCATGAGAGACTCTGGACTCTGGAAACCAAACTGAGGGTTACAGAAAGGAAGGGGATGGGGGGATGGGGTAACCAGGTGATGGGTCTTAAAGGAGGACACGTGGTGATGAGCTCAGGGTGTTATACGCAACTAATGCATCATTGAACACTACATCAAAAACTAATGATGTACTATATGTTGGCTCCTTAAACATAATAAAAAAAGATGCAACTGAAGAATTAGTGAAATAGAAGTTAAATCAAAAGAAAAAACGATAAATGTTTTTATCCAGCCATGCAAAATGCAAAAAAACCGAGAATAGTATAATTAAAACTTACAATACATGTGAAAAATAAGTATCAGAAAGAGAAAAGAAGAGGGCAGTAGTAATGTGTGCGGGGAAAAAAAAATCTCTGGAAGCTTATTTACAAAACTGATGATCAAAAAAATCTCATTAATAAAGGGCAAATGGACATTCTGAACCTCAAGTTTGTAGGACCTTGAAAAGAACAAAATATCACCTGTGTAGTGTTCTGAGTTAGAGTACTGTATACGTTCACAGAGAAACATCAGCCAAACCCATAATTAGGAACTTTCCATTAAAATGTGGTCTATTAAAATGTCAACATTGTAAAAGAAACAACAACAACAACAACAATAATAATAGTGGCTGGGGAGATGTTTCAGACTAATGGAGGCTGAGGCATGAAAACTGAAGGCGATTCCTGACCCTAGACTGCATCCTCTACTGGAGGAGGAAATGTGTCAAAGGACAAAATTGGAATCTGGATGATAAATTATCCGAAGAACATTAAATTAACTGTGCCGTGGCCATTTAAAATCCCTATTCTTAGGAAATGCATGCTTAATTATTTGGAGATAAGGGGCCCCAGTACATGTAACTAAATTTCAAATGGTTCAGTAAAAAAATATAGACACACCCAGAGCACAAACATATGAATAGTAAAACAAATGGAGCAAAAGGTTATTAAGTAAATCTGCATAAAGGGTATATAGGAATTATTTGTGTCTTATTCTTGTAACTTTTCTCTATTTTGAAATTATTTCCAAATAGAAAGTTAAAATTTACAAAAAAATAATTGAATGAATTGAATTTTGAGGCTGTTACAAAAAAGGACAATTTTGCCAAACATTTTCATGTATTCATGCATCCATTTCCAAATATTTGTTTGCTAGAGGTTGGCTGACTAAACTTAGGGAAGATACTGTAAGGAAAAGAAAGAATATGATAACTGCCCTATGGGAAATTGCATAGTGAGTTGCAGACATTAAAAAATAATAGCAGCGAGAACCGTATACATACAGAGTAAGTGCAGGATATTATAAAGATACTCTGAAGTCAGTCTTCAATGATTTAACCTCTTGGTCGTAAATGATTTAATGAGAAAGTAAGGGATCCAAGTCAGGTGGATCCCTTGGAGGGTGTGATAGCCTTTTTTCTTTTGCCTTTCCCCCATCTCCTGTTCCCCCCACCCTACAATTCTTTCTGTCTTCATCCTACTCTGCCCTGCTCTGTGCTCATGTGGCTGGCCCCTACAGATTGTATTACTGGGGTCCCCTGCTTTCTGGCTTCCAGTTGGGTTTGGAGTATGGAGGACAGAAGTCTGAATATTTCTTCTCTTCCTCTGTTTCTGCTCCATCACTATGGTTCTTAACAGTGGTTGTGTCTGTCTTTAACTATGGCTCTTTTTGGGAAAACCCAACCCCCAAACTCCCTCTCCTTGTCACCTCAAGCCTCGGTGTGATAAATACCATCCTCCTGCTGTCAGATCTTGACGGATCTTGCCTCCTTCTCCTCTCCTCCTTTGTTGGTTCTTCACACCCCCCACCACCACTGTGAATATGCGCTTAATTCTGCTGAAAAATAACAGATGAGTAAGCCTTCTGTTTTCTATTGGGACACTGACTGATAAAAGAGTGTTTCTGTATTCATTTGGAATTAGAACAAAGTTTCAGGCCTTGGTCCCAGATCTGATGTCTTAAATACAGGTGATGTGAAAATTTAGTTGTTGTTGTGGAATGACCTTACATTATGTAAATGAACCTATATAGAGAGAAACCTGGTGTTGTAAGACAATAATGAAGCAGATATGCAGAGAAAAAAGATGGAAGGTGAAGATCACCTGGGTTCTTAATACTTTCTAAGTGCAGATTCAATCTTTTTGAGAGCCAGCTATATCCACCACAATTGTGTCAAATGACACTATTAGTGTCACAAATAACCCCCTTTATTTTCTCAAGACAGCTCAAAATAGTGTTATTTTTAGTGGTATAAAATTTTTGTTTTGTGTTTGAATTTTTGCTTTCTCTTCAAAACTTGCAAAAACTATGTTAATATAGCTTTCAACATTCTTCTATTAATAGTTTGATTTAGAGTAAAAAAGTGAAATCATGTAAAGTAATGGGAGGATATATAACAACTTTTTTTTATTAGTTTCAACAGTAGAATTCAGTGATTCATCAGTTACATATAAAAATGATCATTACATCAAGTGCCCTCCTTAGTGCCCATCACCCAGTTATCCCTTCCCCCACCCCACCTCCCCTCCAGCAACCCTCAGTTTCCTAGAGTTCAGTGTCTCTTATGGTTTGCCTACCTCTCAATTTTCATCTTATTTAATTTTTCCTTCCCTTCTCTTCTCCTATAACTACTTTTATAGGTTTTTTTTTTCTCTGTGTATAGGACTATAACAGGATTTATTTTTCTCAGTATTGTCTTAATTTATTGATAAGAATCACATATCAGAAGCAATACATTTTGATTTTTAAATTTATTCAGATAATCTAACTACATGTAAATATACTTTCAGTTTTATTCATGGATGATTATTGGAAAAAAATGATACTAGGCATAATTTTATTTGATCCATTCAACTTACAGATGAGAAAAAATGATGAGCAGGTATAAGCAAACAGCCATATATTTTATATTTCAAAGTGAATAAAACATACACATGAATTAATTATATTATGTAGCAATATGGTATATAAAATGCACATATTCCCCAGTCACTTGAAATTTTCCTATGGCTTCATACTATTGATGGGAATTTCTTATTGCTAATGATGTGTTTTAAAACATTTTCTACCTAAATGGTCAGCCTACAACAGGCCTCATGAATCATAACTTAAATGAGCTGGGGGAAGAAGTTTCATCTACTGTAATTATGGGTAGAGAATTAAGCAAATGTATTTCGTGAATTATGCACACTTACAGAGTCTTAATGGGTTGTTATAAATCTGTAGATAAGTAGCTGTAGAAACTTTGTGGAAGTTGGTCTGGTGGAGGGGGGACACTTTGCACTGGGATCAGAGAACTGGCTTCTCTGTGTTCATCTGCCATCAGTTCACAGATTCAATTTATCCATCAATACGTTTGGGAATAAAAACTGTTTTAAAATTCTCCTACCTATTTCATCCAGTGTTTTGAGACTGTATATAGTTAGTGAATGTGTAAGTACATTAACTTGTATGAAGTTCCTTGTAGCCAAGTTGTTAAAATTGCAATTGTTCTGTTTTAGCTTACAATGCAAAAAAAAAAAAACAAAAAAAAAAAACCAAGGATGTTTAGTTTTATGTAGTCTATTAACATCTCAAGGAACTTTCATATGCCCAATTTTATTTGGTTCTTGGGAAAGTTCTGGGAACAGGGTGTAGCAGGAATTATTGTCTCCCCCCCTTTTTTTCAACATGTGAAACTGAAGTTGAGAGGTTTTTATCACTATTGTAGCAATGACAAGAATAGGTAACTTCTTTTTAAAGTGTTTATTGTGTACTGGGCATTGTAGTATGGTTAGATTTGCCAACGGTCACGCAGTCATCTAGTTGTGATGAGTGGATGTCTAAAGGCAAATCTTGTTTGTTTTCCACTATGCCATTGTGGATTTGGGATTTATGATCATTATTTTCTATTATTCGTTAGA
The DNA here is from genome assembly GCF_017311325.1 of Ursus maritimus. Taxonomy (NCBI): domain Eukaryota; kingdom Metazoa; phylum Chordata; class Mammalia; order Carnivora; family Ursidae; genus Ursus; species Ursus maritimus. The sequence continues at coordinate 19,321,702 of NW_024426119.1, forward strand.
TAAATTTATCCAAGCACATTCAGGTTTGTGTTTGAGTGTAAATTGAGCATTTGTCTTGTTAAATCCTATTGGAGAAGCAAAGTATTTTCATTACACTGGCGAACATTTTGAAGGGAGACCTGGAGAGAGCGACATCAGAATGTCAGATGTGTAGTAAGGAGGGTTTTCCTCCCTTTCTTGTCCTTAGGCTGTGAGTGAAGTGGGATTCGTGATTTTCTGATGACCTGAAAACTTCCAGCATCCTTACTTACTTCTAGTACTAACTTCTGTGATCAAGGGAAATAAGTAAGAGCCTATTTCCCAGGAGAAAATATTTGTTTGCAAATCTTTTAAGGAAACAACAAAACAAACCAAAACCAAAAACAAGGAGTAGATATGAAATCTCAGGGCACCTCATGGTATTGGGAGACGTAGTTAACCCAATTTAAGATAAATAGACAAAGGCAGTCAATGAATATCTCATGTGTATCAGACTTTACCATGTACACAGGCATTTCATATCCATAATATTATTTGATTCTTGGAAGAATTCTGAGATTTAAGTATGATGGAAGTCAGTTTTCTTTTTTGTATGGTGAGAATGAGGTACAAATGTTACTATATCAGTAGTACTACTTAGATAAAATAAATAGTAGTAGCATTTAACGAAATAGAAGGACAGAGCAGGAAAGCAAGTAAATGCAATGACAGGTGATCATTTCTGAGAAAGACAAAGGTAAGAAAAGATAATTTACCATTTATTTCTACAGGTCAGCAGTCTTCAAAATTCTCATTGCACAGTGATAAAAAAGACCTTTTAACCACGAACCTCCATATTTCAACTTTGAGTATAAATTATGCAATGTTTTTCAATTTATGTACAAAATTTCCATCTTCTCCTCTGCCAATCAGTTACTTACTATCACAAAGTAATCAGAAGGTGCTTCCTTTATATATTTTTTGACAAGGTAGCCTAGAATCCACTGAAGCTTTTGAACAATTTGAAAATCAGTTTACCGTATTTTGTTTCTGCATTTTTAAAGTGAGTAGATATGACAAATTTCAAAATAGTTAACACACTTAGACAAGGCTTGGCATCAAAATGACATGATCCTAGAACATTTTCCAAATATCAGTTCCTAAAATAATTCTTGCTGAAATATGACCTTTAAAAACCAAAAATAAAAGGTATTACTTTTCTCATTCATTAAAATAGTATCTTTATCTTGAAGGACTAAATTAAATGCGTATGTACTTTTAAAAATCTGCTTGGGAGCACTGATCATAAAATGGATAAAGGACTACTAATTCTCTCTGAAAGAAGAATGGTTAACTCATTTCTAAGTTTTGTAGATCTTCTAAGTGCTTTGTCACAGGCAAAATGCCATGTGCATAAAACAAATGTTTTCACTTCATCTCATCAGGTATTCAAATTTGTATACAATTAGCAACATCATTTCATCCTTTAGTACTTGGTACCTTTTTTGGCTCTTACCTTTTTGGTGTAATTGCTTGTGTATGCAGTAAAAGAATATAATATTGCCTTGGAATAAATGGATAGATGAATAATGGAATGAATCTGAATTATCTGTATCTATCATTTAAAGATTCTGGTCAAAGTACATCTCCATCAGAAATTCTACTTGTGTGTTTTCTTCTTAGCGACTTGTATTTTTTCAATTAAAGAATATATATACTATTGAGAGAATGTGTGTTTTCTTTCATTTAGTGTTTCATGAAAAAAAAATAGTTCCTAATGCATTATTGAGGTGGAACCCAGCGAATATCATATGCTGAGATGTTAGAAACATCTGTTCTTTCATCCAACTGTGTAACAAACCTCCCATAATAGGTAATTTCCTCTATGCTTGTTTCTTCAAAATTTCAGCAATGTATCTTTGCATTCTCTGACAGCATTTCGGCTAGAAATGCATTTCAATTACTATATTATATTTAGTATGTTATTTTGGCCAATTTTACTGCTTCAGGTAGATCAAATGCTGCCCCAAAGCCATGCCTTCTTCATTTTTTTGGGGGGGGGGGCTTGTAATGTGAAATAAATTTCCAAAATGGCTTTTAAAATCTTAATGTTAATATTTCATGAAATTTGTCATATCATGGATTAAGAACCACATGACTTGCTGTAACATTGTATATATTTGTATCCAGAGTCAAGACGATTTATTTTCCAGTGTAGTGTTGGCTTCATCCATCATTAGGTGCTATCTCGAGGCACAATATATACTTAAGGTGAGGTTCTCTGGTATCAGTGGTGGATGTATATGTAGATATATATTTAAAATCTTGATTAATCCAAGTTTCTGGAGCGTACTTCTGGGAGGATGTGATTTCATCATTTTAATCGCAAAGCTGACGAAGCTTTCGTATTTAGAGTGGGAAAAGTGTTGGCTCTGCTTTTGCTTGTTGGCCCAATGTTTTTTTGTTTTTTTTTTTTTTTCAGAAAATTTTTAAAGCTGCTTTTCTTTTTTCAGGATTAGTTTGGACAAATAAAGACAATATAAACTGAAAATCCATTTTACCAACTTTACATATAATGTCATGCATTGCAGTCTATTGAAACAAGCGCATGAGTAAAAGCACACTCTCATCCACTCTGTGTGGAGGAAATTCCCCTTTTACCTCAGGGTGGCATGATGCTGGGAATATGCTATCTGACACACAGGTGTGGTATTGGTTCATACATCAAATGAAATTTGTGTTAATTTTTATACAAATATAACTACAAAAAAATGAAAATTCCGATATTTTCTTATGCTCCATTGGATCATCTTTTCCATCCTGTAGTGTATGAGATAACCCAATTTTGTATGTGCCTGGTCTTGACACCTTGTTGTGGGAAAGACCAGCAGCAAATGCATTGAACTCCAGTGAGTCAGGTTCTGAATTTTGAGGTTCCTAAGACCGTTTAGTTTGGTCTTCATTTTGTTTATTTTTAGTAATAAACTCTTTTCCCCCAGTTTTACTGAGGTAAAGTTGACATAAGTTTAAGTTGTATGACATAATAACATAAGTGTACATTGTGACATGATTACCACAATGTTAATAACCATCGACTCATATGGTTTTTTCTTGAGATGAGAACTTTCAGAATCTATTCTCTTAGCAACTTTCAAATATACAACACAGTATTGTTAACTGGAGTCACCATGCTGTATGTTCCATCCCCGAAATTTATTTATCTAATAACTAGAAGTTGGTATCTTTGGACCACCTTCAACCATTTGCCCATCCCCACCTCCCGCTTAGGTAACCGCCGACTGATTTCTATTTTCTGTGAGTTCATTTATTTTTAATATTCCACATAGAGATCAGACAGTGTGATAATATACCTATGTATTCCTCAAGGTACAGATCCCTCAGAAGACAAATAACTATGTTTATTGCCAGTTAAGAGTATTCTCCAAGAAGAGGAGAATGTATAATTTGCAGGAAATCTCTTGTCCCAAGAGCTGTCATTTTGGCTGTGATGTTATTGTAGATCTTTGCCTCTGCAGGAGGCATATTTCTCTCAGTGCATAGGAATCATCCCCTAAACAAAATCAAACTTATTTTACTAACTCTATTTTTACATCCATGTGTGAATATTTTCTATATCTTATGTTGCCTCTGTCAGGCCAGACAGGGTATAAAAATGAAGCCATATATAAAACTGTATATTTTCTACTTGGGCCCACATACTTAGCATAAGATTGGCTCTTCTCTTAAAAAAAAAAAATAGCCTCTAGAACGTGAAGCTTCATGGCTACTTCCTAATCATAGCCATTTTCCTTATTTCCTCGTTTCTTAGCTTTCACGGTGACTCTTCCTCCATGACACTGATGCCCTTCCAAAGCACTATTATCAAAGCCTAAAGTAGCTGAGTATCTGTCAGCCAAGGTTGTCTGCGCCCAGTGTCCAGAGAGCTGGTTTCTAAAATGAGGATACCGAGGCTGCATGTTCTCAGTGCTAAGGGCACTGCTCTTGCAGCTGTTTCTACCTGCTGGTATCATCACTGAGACAGCGAAAGTTAAATGAAGAGAAGGTGGTCATATTTTCTCATCAAGCAATTGTGTATTTCTCTTTGCTTGAAAACTACAGCAACACAGCATCTGAACTCAAGTAGGTGCTCACAAAATATTTATTGAGGAAATAAATGAATCTTATGAAAAGAAATTACAGGTTTTAAGGACATGCCTCTATTTGCAAAACTTGGCAAAATTATAATTAATTGGAATGATCTATGACTGCTTACCCTCTAGGTCTCTAAGTAACCACCTACCACATAGGCTTCAGGAGTCTAGAGACCAAATCATGTTTAATTGCATCATTGTATTTGGTTTTTGAAAGATCATGATTCAAATAGTAGAATAATCAGAATTTCCTCAGTCTGGTTCACTGTACTTGATTAAATGTGTATACATCAGCTTTCCTTTCTTAGGATTGATTTTTTTCCCCCATGAGGCTCCTTGGCCCTTTATGTGCATGAACTCTAGAAATGCTCACTCCCAATTATGCCATACTTGCTTAGGTATCCAACATCCATGGCTTGGATATGTCCTAGGACTATACATGTGAAAGCACAACCTCCTGTGATGACTAATTGACAGTGAAAGAAGATAGACAATTTATCTTGTACCACGTGAAACTAGAAGAGCGAGATGAGCAAGGCTCTATGCTAAGTGCTGGATGACACATTAGAGTTGGAAGGTTTGAAAAATCATGGGTTTAAACGTTTCCATAAATTATTAATAGCAAAGATGATGCACTTTTTGTTACCCTTCGCATTTTCACATTTATTGCTTTGAGTAGACATAGGCGGTTTTGTAAGAACAGGGTAAGACAAATGTGCGTTGTGAGCAACAAAGTGACAAAACATTAGTGGTCAAAATGAGAATATACGGGAGAGCCAAGGGCAAAGTTAATAAAAGGGAAAAATACAGAGTACTCAGGATTCATGCTGATAATTTTGTTCTCTGAAATTAGAATTGTGTGGGAAAGCTTTCTAATTTATATTGATTACTGGCTCCTATTGGCCTATTAGAATTATCTGCTGAAGTCACATAAATTGAATTTGAACAATGAAATCTTATTTCGAAAAAAAAACTGTGATGTAATAAATTCTACTTGGATTGGGTGAGCGAGGAACTTAGTCAACAAGCAGCACAGGAAAACATGGTCAAAAGAAACTGGGAATTTAGACAAGATGAACAATGAGCTTGCAAAAAAAAATGGCTGTCACTCACTACCTAAAAATTACGGTAGCCTCACTTAATGAGACTGGGTAATTTAAAACAGTGAATTCCAAAATGCCTCAGAATACCCAAGATAAGACCACTGTTTTTCAGTGTATCCGTTTTCATGTGTGCTTTGAATATGCATTCAACAGATGGTGAAACCTTTGAACTATTTAGGAGGGATGGCCAATGTCATAGCAAAGTACTAGGGTGTCCTCTTCAGGCCCAGGATAAAAGGCCTGAGCCATTTTCTGAGCAGGCGTAAACCTATTTGAGAATAACCTGCAGAAATTGAGCTATACTCTTATTGTAAGAGCTGCATTTTGCCACAGTATCACTAATCACTTTCTAGACCTAGAGGAGAGCTCCCCGGACAGGTAAATACTACGTAGTTTCCCTGGGATGCCATAGCATCATGCCATGACTGGTGCATTTTAATAATCTCTGAGTGAAGTGGAATGTGGACACATAGTAGGACCATGTGGTGATACCCATGACCTGAACTGAACCATGGACAGGACCAGAAGCTAATCATAAAGGAATATAATAATCGAGGAGCCCTGAGCTTTTGTTGTTGTTGTTCCTTTGTTTCCTATTAGCCTATTGGGTTAATCTAGTTGCTTTTAGGTAAATGTAGGGCTGCATTCTCGCAAAGTCCAAGTGAAGGACTTTCAGGCTACTAGGCTGTGTAGAAATGGATCGAGCCAATAGAGGTATAGTTATTTTTTTGGAAGACTCGTTTAGACCATGAAATCTCTACAGAAAGATGAACTTGCAAGTAAAGGCACCATTCTTTGCTTTGGGTCTGCTGTGTGTCCCTGTGGGCTACAAGCAGCAGAGCAATTGGCTATTGGTGTACTAGTAATAAGAGATACGAGGGGATAGTTTTCATTCAGGGTCTGCCAGTGATCCAAAATGGGTGGTTGATTTTTAGCTAGTAAAGCTAGAGAGAAAGAAGAAAGGAAAGGAGAATAGAAGGAAGGAAAGCAAAAAGAGGGAAGGAAAAGACTATAGAAAACATGAGAATTAAAAGGGTGGGGAAGGGAAAAAAAACCATGTATTTTGTTTGACCTTCATTTCCCTGTCTAGATATTTTCTAGATACCTCAAAATATTAATTTGCTTTTTACTATCGATGACAGATTTTAGCGTTTCTCATAATAGGAATTTATGCTAAGAAGTTTTTTTGTCTGCCGAGTACACAGTATAATTTGTATGACACTATTTCTGCTGGGGTTTTTTGAAATATTGAACTCCATTTCAAAACATTTGATATCATTTCTATTTTCGGAAATTTTAGATTGTGGACCATTACTTTTAACTTCTGTTAATTTAGGGAGGTTAGTTCTGTTAACTGTAGAACCATATGCAGAACACAGGACTATTCAAGAGTCCTCTGGATCTGCTGGAATATACTATTGGCCATGGGCAGCACCTCAGATTATGGCTCTCGTGCATTTACTGATTCGTCTTGTGTCTGGACCCCTCGGTCCCGTTACACAGGGAGGTCTGATGCAGCAGTCCTTCTTGTTTCGACCCTTTGATTCCCTGAGACCCTCACTATACGTTTTCTACTTAGGAAAGTAGGAATCAAACTATTTAAAGATAGGTAAGCTTATTATTATATTTTAAGCAATTATTTTTGGTAAGCCATGAGAGGGAAGTGGATATTTGGCTCTTAAAACTACATTCTAAAAACTTGTAGTCTGTAAAAAACATGGCCTCTTTTAATTTGTGTGATCTCTCATTGCATCTATGCAATTATTTTGCATGTCGATCATAATATCCTGTGAGGTATAAATTAGATGCTACCACAGTGTATATTAGGTCCTCTAAACTAAGGAAAATGGCCTGAAATACTTTATTTTGAAAAGCTCTGAACCCTTCTCTCACTTTTAAGTTATTTTACTTTCAAATAAATGTTCCTTGACCTTCTTTTCCACATTGCAAAATAGTTTGCCGTATTTTAAAAATCACTGGGGCTTAAAACTTTTTTTGAGCAGGAGGAAGTTTTACTGTCTTACTTTAATATCATTGTTTTCCTTGGTGTGCTTATATGACATTTGAATAAAATATAAAAATTTTAGCCTAAATCCAATTATTTCCAAAAATCTTGATGTTTGTTAACCAAAAAGAAATTATTTTTGTGGCAAAAATAATTTTTAAGTTTTCCTATGTTACTATTTCTAAGTTATCATGAAATCCAGAGGGATGTTAGAGTTTTTGGTAGCCATAATGATGCAGCTATTAAAAAAAAAAAAAAAAAAGGCTGAATGTTCTGACACCAACCCTCTTTGGAATATTTTTCTTACACTAATTTGCAAATTTATAATAATCAGAAATTCTTGATGGCAACACCAAATGTTTCATGTTAATCCAATGTGTGATTTACTTCAGTTTCATTAATCTTGCCACATGTAATTCAAGAATAAAGCCAGATGTTACAGAATTCTTTTGTTTAATCTAGAAAATAGTTTTATGGCTGAAAAACTTTAGTGGAGATTCAGGGGTATATTAGGTGATGATTGGTCAATGACCACAGTTCTTTATATGCTTTTATAAAGAACAAAATGCAAATTCACATAACAAAAAAATTAAATACACAGAAATAGAAATTTGAGCACAAAAGACCGAAGAAAATATAGTTCCCGGCTATTAGATAAAGTGAGTGTACTTGAATCTCACATGCTTACATAATTCTATCACTTATTCATTTAGTCCATAGATTAATGACAAACTTTAGCCTATTTTGTGATCATACTATATAATAAGTCATGGTAGAGATAACATTTTGTTTGATTCAGAAAGAAAAATAAGCATCCTTAACCTTATCCCCAAATCACAATTTCAGGACTCGCCTTGTCTTGGAATCATAGACTGTTAGAATGTCAAGAGACCTTGGAGATGATCTGGCTTGGCCATTTTATATTTGAGGAAACTCAGGCCCAGAAGCCTGGTGTGACTTTTCTCATGTTGACATGGATCAAGAAGAATTTGGTTCTGATTTTCATGATAAACCTGCTTTGTTTCACTGACAGGTGACCAAGTGCTCTCCAGACAGCAGATCAAGTAACCCCCCACCTTCAGGTGTATGAGAACTACAAACACAAGTGCTTAATTATAGGACTGAGAGCCCCCATTCATTGTGCGTCCTCTATACACTGCCTACGTGTCATACGGTATTTATCATTCTAACAACTTGTGAACTGGTAATTAAGTGTTTCATTTTACAAAGTTAAGCTCCTAAAGGCACATGACCTTGTTCAAATCCACACAGTAAATAGCTGAGCCAAGGCCTGGTCTGTTTCAGTCTCAGGAGAAGGAGTATGAAGGCGATACAAGTCTTTCCATAGTGTGCAAAATATTGACAGGGTTAGAAATCCACATAATGGGAGAGTTGGAAGGGCTTGGACTTCTGGTGGTGGCTGAGAGAAACAGCAATATCAGACATGAGTGCATTGGTTTTCAAAAAGTTCGTTGTCTAAATTTAGGACATAACATTTATTCTGTATATTTAAAGATATGTAAAAACTGAAGTATACGTATATAGCATTATAGTTTTGTTTGCCAAAGAAAATTGAAAAGTAATGCATACTATAGCTAGAGAATCTATTCACGCTTCATGAAAAGAATGAGAAACAGGTTAGTAAAATTAAAGCCAACCAAACCACTGCTCTAATTCCTGTTATTTTGGCAATTAAGTAGAATATTCTTAAAATACATAAATTTGGGGGCGCTCAGTCGTTAAGCGTCTGCCTTTGGCTCAGAGCATGATCCCAGCGTTCTGGGATTGAGCCCCACATCGGGCTCCCTGCTGGGAGCCTGCTTCTTCCTCTCCCACTCCCCCTGCTTGTGTTCCCTCTCTCATTAGCTGTCTCTCTCTCTCTCTCTCGAATAAATAAATAAAATCTTTTAAAAAAATACATAAATTTGACAAAATTTAAACAGATCTCTCCTTCATGAAAAGAATGAGAAACAGGTTAGTAAAATTAAAGTCTATTCACATTTCAGCATTTCATTTGACTGTTTTTTTTCCCCATAGGTTTTTGTCTATTTGAGATTTCCCAATTTGTTCATGTGTACTGCCCACCCTTTCTAATTAGTTTAACATATTCATCATAGATATTTTTAATTTTTTATCTGAAAGTTCCAACATCAGTCCTCTCTGGATCGAGTTCCATTGACTACTTTTTCACTGGTCATTGGGTTATTTTAGCCTTTTTTGGGGCTCATACTTTTCACTTGAATGCTAGACATGGTGTAAAAGAATGGTAGAGACTGAGGTAAATAGTATTTATGCCTGCAAACGGGCCCACCTCTTCTTCCATCAGATCATTAATGTAGGGAATTGAATATATCTAGACTGTTGATGAGCTGAGTTTGACTTTTGTTATTGTTGTGCTTGGAGTTAATGAACCACAGTCTTCTTTTCTTTTTTTATAATATTTTTTATTATATGATGTTAGTCACCATACAGTACATCCCTGGTTTTTAGATGTAAAGTTCCATGATTCATTAGTTGTGTATAACACCCAGTGCACCATGCAATATGTGCCCTCCTTACTACCCATCACCGGCCTATCCCATTCCCCAACCCCCCTCCCCTCTGAAGCCCTCAGTTTGTTTCTCAGAGTCCATAGTCTCTCATGTTTCATTCCCCCTTCTGATTACCCCCCTTTCTTTATCCCTTTCTTCTCCTGCCTATCTTCCTAGTTCTTATGTTCCATAGATGAGAGAAATCATATGATAATTGTCTTTCTCTGCTTGACTTATTTCACTTAGCATTATCTCCTCCAGTGCCGTCCATGTTGTAGCAAATGTTGAGAACTCGTTCTTTCTGATAACTGAGTAATATTCCATTGTATATATGGACCACAGCTTCTTAATCCAGTCATCTGTTGAAGGGCATCTCAGCTCCTTCCACGATTTAGCTATTGTGGACATTGCTGCTATGAACATTGGGGTGCATATGGCCCTTCTCTTCACTATGTCTGTATCTTTGTGGTAAATACCCAGTAGTGCAATGGCTGCATCATAGGGTAGCTCAATTTTTAACTTTTTAAGGGACCTCCACACAGTTTTCCAGAGTGGCTGTATCAACTTGCATTCCCACCAACAATGTAGGAAGGATCCCCTTTCTCCACATCCTCTACAACAATTGTTGTTTCTTGCCTTGTCAATTTTTGCCATTCTAACTGGCGTAAGGTGGTATCTCAGTGTGGTTTTGATTTGAATTTCCCTGATGGCTAATAATTTTGAACATTTTTTCATGTGTCTGTTAGCCATTTGTATGTCTTCATTGGAAAAGTGTCTGTTAATGAACCACAGTCTTCTAGCGTGGGCTACTGCTACCTGCACTTGGCCTTGGGGTAGGGGGCACAAAGTTTTTCTTAATGTTCCTGCTCCACTTTGCATATCTGAACCATAACAGGTACCTTTCCCTACACTCTGCTTCTCCCTCAACAGCAAAGAACATTTGCCACTATCCTCCTCTCTCTTTGCTAAGGACAGTAAGATTTCCTAAGAGAATGGACACACTTATCCTTGTGTACCACTGAGGGAGCTCATTTGGACCTCCTGCTCTGATCCCAATTTTTTTTGTTTTGTTTTGTTTTGTTAGCACTTGGTCGAGATTTAGAGAAAAGAGCTTGTGAGTGAATGCAGGCTTCCATTGTGTCTGCAATCCCAGGGATCACAAACTGTCACACTAATACATAGCCTTGAAGAATTACAGTTGACCCTTGAATAACATGGGGTTTAAGGGCACTGACCGCTCCACAGTTAAAATTCCATGTGTAATTTTTGACTTCCCCAAAACTTAACTACTAATAGCCTACTCTTGACTGGAAGCCTTACCAATAACATAAAGCTGATTAACACCTATCGTTGTATGTATTATGTACTGTATTCTTATAGTAATACCTACTTCTTAATTTTTTTAGTGTTTAGAGGCTACATGGTTTATCTGCAGATTTTTTCAAATTAATCTCCAAAAAATTTGCCAACAGATTCTTTGAAAAATATCCATGTATAAGTGGACTGGTGCCGTTCAAACTCATTTTGATAAAAAATCAACTGAAGTTACCTTGCTCATTTCTTATGATCTTTGATGGCAGTT